>NC_056748.1:25254233-25574231 GCF_019279795.1 Protopterus annectens | reverse complement strand
TAACAGGTTTAAGCCAGGTTTCTGTTAAGCATACGATATCAAAATAGTGAGTATCTAGTAGTGCGTGTAGTTGGCTTATTTTATTGTTAATACTCCTTATATTAAGGTGAGCTATGAGTAGATAATTAGGGGTTAAACGGGGAGTGAAAGGGAGAGTGGTGTGGCTAAGGGTGTTGCTGCCTGGTCCTGGGTTGGGATGAATGTCCCCATGAAGGAGAGGATGTCTATTGGGATTATAATGATGCTTCAGAAGTTAAATGCAATTTTGTTGTGATTTTCTGTATTGTGTGAATGTAAGATGGGCTACTCTGTAGAATTTAGCAGATAGGTTGAGTTGGATGTTATGTTTGAATGGCTTAGGGATTTAAGATCATTTATTAGCAATGTTTGTTTAGGGGTTGGTGAGATTATGTGAATTGTAGGTTTTCATAAAAGGTAAGGGTGTAGGGTATTGAAAGGATAGATAGGAAAGAAAGTAGGAGAGGTATTTTTATATATGTGAGTGTATGGGCAAGAGGCATGTTTGTAGGAGACTATAGAGTATTGTTAGGATTTAGGAAGTAGGGATAGATTGAGTGTGGAGTATTGAAATATGTAAGAGGTGAGTGAGGGTAAAATTGTCAGTATGGGAGTGGGTGTGTGGATGATTGGTCTGTAATGAGTTAGGGATAGCTATTGGATAGGAAGGAGGGGGGTGTGGCTTTGTAAGTAGAAGAGTAGGACCACTGGGGGTGTGTGGGAATTGGGGGTAGGGTAGGGGAGCGGAGTGAGCCTGCAGGGCGAACTGAGCAGGTTAGAGTAAGTAAGTGAGAGTCTGCAGAGACCATCAGAGAGCAGCAGCAGATTCTTGAGGCAAAGTAAGTATGTCCAGGTTGAAAGAGAGTGGTAAATCAGGTGAGAGGTAGAGAAATGTTGGTGGAGTGGAAGGATTGAAAAGAGTGTAGCTAGATGGTGGGAAGAGAAAGGTAGCAGCAGAGTGATACAGCAAGGAGATTAGCAATTAGTCAGGGGAAGAGATCTGGAAATAGTATACAGAGCCGATATTTGGGAAGGTGGAGAACTAGGTATAACCCTAGTTTGGATTAGGGTGTCACCTAGTGGGCAGAAAGTAAAATACAACAGAGGTATGTATTATTAGAGATAGCTAGAAGAGGGACTACAGATAAGAGATAGCAAAGGGAGAAAGTAGCAGATTGCTATAGGGGTTTAGAGGAGAAAGAAATTGCTGCAGAGTTCCCTATTTGGTAGCTTGGTTTCTCTAGGTCCTAGGTCAAGTATAACTACAAAATACAGCTTAATAGGTAGGTCCAAGGTGGAACATACTTTTTTAGTCTTTTTTCTTTCTTTTTGCAGCTGAGAGCAAAAATATTGAGCTGGGGCTACAGGTTTCCTTGGCCAGACGGTGGGACATTTGGAACAAATAACTCACAAAAGGGGTCCTGAAAGACCAAGCAGGTCCCTTAGTGCAGGATAGGGGGTAGAGAGAGCAGTACTAATCCTGGGACCAGGGACACCCATGCAGCCAGGGCAGTAACAGGAATAATAAAGATTAAATTACTGTTCACCTTTGGTTTGGAATTGGCAGACATCAGATTTCACTGTTACAGTTATTTTTAAGTTACAGAACCCTTTTTTGTGTCATGTTGATGATATTACACTATTATAACTTGGGTATGCAAATGTTATTTAGGGTTTAATATGTCATTGTGGTATTTGCTGTGCATTAACTGCGCTGAGGTATGTCATTATGAAAGTCTCAAACTTTATTAATTTACATGTTTAGTAATCTGAGCATTACCTAATTAATGTTTGTGCCCGGTCCACCATGCAATTTGTGTGGACTCTGTGTACCTGCAGCCCCGTAACAGAAGAGTTAAACCTAAATAAATCATACTTTGTGGTATGCTTATTGTAACTCTAGTCCTTTACTGCTAATAGTGTTGCTAATTCGAAGAACATCGGCTTCCCCAAGACTTGTGTGTGTCCTGCCTTGTTATGCGTTATCTTCCTTGAGCTCAGAAAAACTCTGATGTTCTATGTGTTTCATTGCTGCAGTCATCACACTAGGGTTAATCTGCCTGCATGTAGCCCTCAGTCGGCCCGAATACCAGAGACTTAGTATTTCTGTGTCGATTGCTGTCATTCTAGGACTGATGTCAGGTCGTCAGGGGTATAAAAACAGGCAGTCGACACCGTTACATCAGTCTTTCTTGCTGAGGAGCCCGAAGCAGTAGTAGTTCACAAGTGCCAGTCGGCCGCTACCTGAGTTTTTGTTTACGAATTGAATCATCCTGAAGTCTTCTAAAGCTAAGTACCCTGTTGGGGATCCTTTTTTCTTGCTCTAACCGATGTCTGAAAAAGTTAATAATTGTCTTACCTGTGGAAAGCAAATAGCACACTGAGATTTACATTCTTACTGCGTCGCCTGTCTAGGCCCAGACCACGATGTACCTCACTGTCAGTTTTGTGCCTTGTTCAACATCCGAACCATTCATCGTCGGGCCCTTATTGTTGCTAAATACTTTCGCTCTCGATCTCCTTATTCCGAAATGACTTCGGTAAGCCATCCGACTAATGAGTTTCTGAAAAAAAATGTAAGGATAAAGACAGACAGAGACAGACCACACAGGTTCAAAGCTGCCGACAATGCTTCTGTTAAGCTAGTCGCCAGTTCGCCGGTACTCAGGGAGGTGCTTTCGCAGCCCCTGATGCCTGCTTCAGAGGATTTGCAGGCCTCTACCGAGACCCGTTCAGAGTCCGGTATACTGCAAGACTCTTCTTCGACTATGGAACTGGCGGATGTCTCTACCTTGGATGGGTCCAGAGCCGCTGTTCTACGCACTTCCGATCGACACAAACTGACTACTTCAGTTCGGTTTAAAACTACTGAGTTTCTAATGCCAAGAGTACGGGGTATGCAGCTCCCTTGCCACAAAATAAAATGCTTAGAATGGCAGAAGACCTTATTATGCTGATTAGGGGAAGTCAGCCTTCCCCTGCTAAGAGAAAAAAGACATCAGTCCCCAGCAGCTTCAACAGACTAAGAGTGCGACGACTGAGGTTTTGGATTATGAAGACATGCCCTTATATGCTTATGAGGATTCTGATGCAGAGGAATCTATTCCCTCTGCCACTCCTCCAGAGGATTTTTCTTTTGGTGAAACCTTACATACTTTGAGAGCATTTCCACTGGGAATGCCAAAATTATCCTCAGTCCAAAAAGAGACTCAGAGAATTTCTAGACTTGCCACAACACAGGCCTTTAGCAATACCACCAGTCCTGGAAGATGTTGATGATGTCTTTATGGAATCCAGTCTTACTCCTGATACTTTACCCCCTGCCCCTAGGAAACCAGATAGGTACTACAGAGTACCTGACTTTCACAAATTTCTTTTCAAAAATCCTACTGCTGACCCAGAGATAATTTCCCGGGGGCCTAAGGGTATCAAGGCAACTACAGCTAAGAATCCCACCCCTTCGGACAAGGATTCCAGAGCTTTGGACAGATGGGGTAAGAAAGTATATACCTCTGCAACTCTTGCCATTAGGGCTTTGAATTGTCAGTTTCACATGCTGAAGTGTCAACAACATATTATGGAACATGTTAAGCAAAAATAGCTACCTTTACAGACTGTGCAGAAAATAAAGAATTGCAAGAGCTTATGCGTTCTGTAAACCAAGTCAGCAAGCATACATTGCAGTGTGGCTTTGACGCCCTAGAAGCATCTTGCAGGGCAGCAGTCACTGGTTCTGTACTGAGAAGGCATGCTTGGCTTAAGGAGCAGACCTTGCCAGATCATGTCAGATCCAAGTTACTAGACACTCCTTTGAACAAGGACAATCTGGCACCAAAGCAGAAGAGTTTCTTAAAAAGATGGAAGAAAAAGGTAAATCTATGCAGACAGTCAAAGAATTCCTGCAAATACAGCCTCCTAGATTCAGTAGGCATTGCCCCTCGAAAATTTGGTCCTTTCCAGCCCCCTCAAGGCCATCTCAAACTAGACCCAGGGCAAACAGATCACCCAGACTACAGTCTCAGAGTATGCAGAGATCTAAGCACTGGAGTGCCTCCACCTCTAAAGCAGGGAGTGCTAAACCACCCCCTTTCGGAAAGAATTCCCAATGACTGCTCAACTCCACTCCCCTCCTCTGCCCAACTGCTTGTGCCACTGGGGGAAAACTTGCCCTTCATGCAGAAAACTGGATTCCCATCACCAAAGACCGATGGGTTCTCAACATTGTATCCAAGGGGTACAAATTTTACTTCCACTTGCTGCCAACCCCAAAAGGGTTCCCAGACCTCCCAATAAACCAGTGGGCAGAGGCTCAAACCCAAGTCCAATCCCTGCTGTCTATAAGGGCAATTCAACCTGTTCCTGCAGAACAGATAGGTCAAGGGTTCTATTCCAGACTTTTCCTGGTACCCAGAAAAGAGAGCACTTGGTGCCCAATCCTGGATCTTTCCATTCTCAACACCTTCCTGGTGGTACCAAATTTCAAAATGCTCACCCTACAGCAACTTTTACCTATGCTAGTCAAGGATGCCTGGTTAGTCACCCTAGACTTAGAAGCCTATCTGCACATCCATAAGGGAGTCATGCAGAAAATATCTACGCTTCAGGGTAGGATCTATGCATGATCAGTTCTCTGCACTTCCCTTTGGCTTATCCACGGCTCCTACAGTATTCACAAAATGCCTGGCCCCAGCCATTGCTTACTGCATACAAAGAAATATTCAAATTTATCCATACTTGGACGACTGCCTGATTTAGGCAGACAGTCAGGAAATGCTGTTGTAGCACCTGACATTTGTAAAAATCCTTCTAACCTCCCTGGGGTACACCATCAATGAAAAGAAATCAAAACTAGTCCCCAGTCAAAAGATTGTATTCCTGGGAGCAAGCTTGGACACAGCACCCCAGATGACATTCTTCACTACAGAAAAACAAGCCCATCTGCAGGCTGTTTTACTCAAATGGTCACCAGAACCCAGCTATCCGCAAGGAAAATCCTGCAGGCCCTAAGATTCATGGCCTCATGCATCCTACTATTTCCGTATGCCAGACTGCATATGAGGAAACTTCAGTGGTACTTAAAAAGTCTTTGGTGCCAACATTCTCAGGACCTGGAAACTGTCATTCCCATAATACCCTGTCTAAAGACAGAGTTCCTTTGGTGGGCAGCAGCATGCAACCTCGACAAGAGACTGCCCTTTACCCAACCCCATGCTGCCCAGACCCTAACCACAGACGCATCAGACTATGCATGGGGGTACACATGGATGGCAAGTGCATTCAGGGCCACTGGAGCCCAAATTAAATGCATCTGCACATCAACCAGAAACAGATGCTAGCTGTGCAGCATGCTCTGACAACTTTCAGACCCCTTCTCTCTCCAGGACACCTGCTAATAAAAACAGACAACACCACAGTTATGTAGTACATCAGCAAGCGGGGGGAACCCACTCTGCAGGCTAGCCATAGCCCTGTGGAACACGGCCTTGGACATGCAGGTCCATCTGCAAGCTCAATTCCTGCCAGGCAGACAAAACTCACTGGCAGATGATTTAAGCAGAAATCTCCTAGACCCACACGAGTGGCAACTAGAGCCCAGAACCTTCAAACTTCTGATTCAGAAATGAGGGACCCCAGAGGTGGATCTCTTTGCCTCCCCCTACAATCACCAGCTCAACAGATTCTGCACCAGGACACCTCACAGCAGGCCCTGGAAAGTGGATGCCTTATCCTTCCAGTGGGTAAATCTGTATCTATGCCTTTCCCCCTCTGCCCCTCCTCTCAAGAGTATTGCTCAAGATATGACAGGACATACCAAGGACAATTCTGATTTCCCCGGACTGGCCATGCCAACACTGGTACCCTCTCCTGCGAAGCTTGTCACCGGTGCCACCCTGGCACCTACACCAGAACCCAACCCTGCTCTCTCAGCAGGGGGGGGGGCAGATCTTGTGTCCACAACTGTAAACCCTAAATCTTGCAGCCTGGCTTATTCCTTGAATTCTCCCCCAGTAACCAGCCTAAGCAAGCAGGTGCTGGACGTCATCCTTGAAGCCAGAAGACCCAGTACAAGGAAATCCTATGCTGATAAGTGGAAAAGGTACTGTTCCTTGATTCAATCTAAAGGAGAGGACACAACCCTGCCTTTCCTGCCTGTAATCATCTACTCCACAGAGGCCTCTCCTTCTCCATTAAGATCCATGCCTCTGCCATTTTGTCTCATTACAACACTGAGCCACCTCTCTTCTCTCACCCTCTTATCAAACAGTTCTTGAGAGGGGCAAACAACTTAAGGCCGCCAAAGAGAGCACTCACCCTTGCTTGGGGCCTTAACTTTGTACTGGAAAAAGTCACGCTACCCCCTTTTGCGCTTGCAGTGTCAGCAGAGCTAAAATTCCTCTCTCAGAAAACAGCCTTGCTTTTGGCCATCACTTCAGCTAGAAGAGTGTCTGAGCTGCAAGCACTTATGGCTGTGGAACCCTTCATTATTTTCCATGCGGACAAGGTTTCCCTCAGGACTAACCCTTTATGTCTAAAGTGTACTCCTTGGACATGCACAGACAGCTCAGATTCTACCTTGATAGGACTAAGCCCTTCAGAAAATGTGACCAGTTACTAGTCAGCTTTGAAACAGGAGCAGAGGACAAGGCCATTTCAAAGCAAAAAATATAAATACGTACATGCCAGTGTAATTCTCCTCCCTTGCCAGCAGCCCCTTGGTACTACAAACCTACCATTGTTGTCTTTTTTTATCCTCTTCTATTACAATTGGAGCTCCTCTTGCAATTAATATAAGTACTCCTCTCTTCCTTTGTCCCAGGTATTCCAGTGAGTAACCATCCTGAAAACCTTTCTTTAGCAAATTCACATGTTCAGTTCTTTCCAAGTGTGACCTCTGTAGCATAGCTATTTGCACTCTAAATTTTTTAATGTAATTCAATACTCTTTCTTTTTTGTATTTATCTGTGAGACCATTAATGTGTAAAGACATTATAGAAAGCATCATATTCTTGAGAGACTACTATTCCCATCTTTTGTGTATAACAGCTTTTTTAATTAAATGTCTAGTTTCAGCTTTTGTGTTGCATGCATCTACTGTTTGGCAGGTTCATCTTTTATGCAGTTCTTTCTTTGCCATCTCCATTTGAGCCTATGTCACATCTTATAGAACTTTTTGTTTTATCGAAAACCTTCAAACAAAAATACACACACACACACAATACTCCCTAAAACCTATTAACTTAATAATAGCACACAAAATTATTCACATCTTCAGATATTGAAAAATTACCCACCTGATAGGAACAAATGTTTCAAACTGGCAGCCACACAAATACAGACTTGAGCTAACCTAAAAGAAAGGTTATCCATGCTAAGATACTTGATATAGCCTGTGGTTCTATTAAGTGCCATCTGGTTTTGCCTTATCTTAGCCTGGAAAACGCTTGAATGCCTTCAGAAAACATTTTCTCCAAACCATTTCTCTTCATCAGCTTGCCTGCTAGAGACATGAAAACCAAACACAAACCCATTTCTAGAAAAAAAAGCATTATAATATTCAATATTCTTTTTCATTTACTTCCTTTTTCTTAAAACTTGCTACTAGATTAAGCTAATGGCCTTAACCCAGTCATTCCCCTGTGCAAGAATGAGAAAAAAAACACTAATTTTTCTTTTGGTCATCCTATTTTAACCAAGAGAGGAGAAAGAAACAAACAAAAAAAAGGCACACATTTACATTAGTATCATCATTACACTAAAATAACTGAAAATAAATTACTTTATAAAATGCAGAGAAAATCATGCACTATTTAAATAATACTGTTATGAAAAATTTTGTTTGACTTAGAGTTAACTTTCTCCGTCCTCCTCCCCTCTCCTGAGTATTTTGAGAAAAATCTTAATGAGTGGATGGGCAATAGGAAATGCACCCCGAGGATCACTTCTGTGGCTCTGCTCGAAAGGGGCACATGAAATTAACTTTCTTGGGTGGCATAAGCCAGGGAACCTTGTTGACTAGGCTTACTTTGGCCCTTGGGCCGATAGCCTGGTACCTACCTATGAACCTAAATGGATAGCACATTGCATCCATTTCTGCTACAAGCACCATGGGAAACCAACCACTCAGGGGGGTCAGAACACATTCCACTAGGGCTACTTCTACCTCTTAAGCATTCCTCAGGGGAGTCCCTACCTGGGACATCCTGGAAGCTGCTACCTGAAGTTCTGTTCACACCTTCACCAAGCATTACCACCTGCCTATCTTTTCCAAATTCAGGGCAGGTTTTGTAACAGCAGTCCTGCAAGGCATTCTAGCCAGCCCTAACTCTTCATGACTGCCTCCACCCTTCTTCAGCTTTGGGAATCTACCCAAGTATGATGACTGCAACAGTGAAACACAAAGAACATAGTACAGTTGTGTACACTTACGATAAATGTAGATTTCTGAGTGTATTCAATATTGCAGTCCTGGTTTCCCTACCTCCAGCCCGCTGGTTTTTGTTCTTTCTCTCTCTCTCTCTAAACTCTCAATGCCTTTTTCTACCTTCCCCCTTTTCAGGGGTACTGGTATTTACTTTTTACTGGTGTTTTCCCCCACCATAACTTAGCTCCCTATTGGGGGGCTCCTGACATTTGGGGCAAGAAAAAACAAGGTAATGGCATTGGCTGCCTGTTTTATACCCCTGACGACCTAACATTAGTCCTGGAGTGACAGCAACCGATACTAAGTCTCTGGTATTCGGGCTGACTGAGGGCTACCTGCAGGCAGATAACCCAAGTGTGATGACTGCAACAACAAATACACTCAAACATCTACATTTATGTTAAGTGTACACAACTATACTTTCCTTATCCGTGAGGCCCCCACCCATACTAGCTTTGTTATGTAATAAATTCCACAGTTTAATATTACTAAACAGTATCTGTACTTCACTGCACTGTTTGGTTTGTGGAGTTGTTATCATAGACGCCATGGCACGGGGAGGACCAATTTAGTTTTGTGCAGGGACCTTGACTTACGTATAGGTGCTGGTTCTTTTCTTACCGGTCTAGTGTTTACTGCAGTACACTAATGCATTATGACTGTTTTCAAATGTGTATGCCATTTTGAACGTGGTTTTGTTTAAGCTTTGTTGAGATGATTTGTAGCTTAAAACAGTTTTGGAACAGGGTTCATTCTGGCAATGATTATTTCATTGTAATCAGTGATACGATTTTTAGTATGAGAGAGAAGTTCTAGCCTTTGGCTGTTTTCATGGGTCCCCTCTGTCTGTGGTATATGACCACAGTTATTCTCAATAGGGGTAGTATATAATTATCGGCAATGCAAACCAGTTTCTAACAATGACAAGTTTAATTTGAGCTCCAAATGAGAAATTGGCTAGGCTTAAAATAGCCTGCAAAGGCAGCTAGCCTAGTATTTGCCAGTCATCCTGTATGATTTTTAAATTTTGATCTAAGTTAACTGCATTTAATTAGATTGAGTGAGGAATTAGAGTTCCTAATGGAGAAGCTCAAGAAGACCGAGCTACCCCATCCTTGTAACTAGTCATAAGAGATACCATCACAGCAGCTGGGGGCGCCTTGAAAGTTCTTCCCCAGAAGGGTGATGCCTTTTACAGACTAGCACCTGCATGGGCAGTTCAGTTCAGTGTGGATACCACTGCTGTTACATGATTTGTTTGGTTCAACATAGTTCACAGGTACCGCAGCATTTTGCCACCTTTGCCATGAACACAGAATCCAGAGCTTTGGACAGTTGTTGCAAGAAAGTTTATTTTTTTGCCTGATTTGAGATAAAAGCTCTTAACTGTTCGTGGCATTTTCCCACTTTAGGTTCATCTGTTGAGGAAAGTGTTGGAAAAACTCTTGACCTTTCTGGGTCTGAGCTAAAGAAGGGCTTTGAGTACCTTTCAATGCCCTCCCCTATGGGATACTGTCTATCTTCTGTCATTTTGACTGTGTTGATATTTTGGTTGGCGCCAAATGATCAGGCACCATCTGATGCATCTTTGCATTCTTTTGGTAGAACTTGTCCAACCCTAAAAGAGGAAGAGGCTTCTTTGGTATCCAAAAGAAGCCTTTAAGCATCACATGGTATTGCTTTCTTCATTAGTAGTGATGCCAGCCAGGATTATAATACCCTGCTTGGCCACATAGTCCTGATTCTATTCTGGGACTGTCCATGATGAGAAAGTGAGGTTTACCAAGATTGCCTCAGCTTAGAGAACCATCACAAAGGGCAAGCAAGTTCCCTGTGTTCATTATCTTCATCATAGAACATGCATGTCCTCCCCCGAAAGGAGTATACTGGCTTTATCAGCCTGTTTCAGTGTAGCTGCTACATGTGGGGGCCCTTTTATATCAGATGCAGCTCTCAAGAAAAGAAGAGCTATGTGGATTACAAAGTGAACATGGGTTCTACTGCTGAAACAGACCATACAAGCTGTTGCAGTGGTGAAGGGAAGGAGGGGTTACTCTGAGCAAAACTTGTGCATGCATGTATGTTTTTTCCAGGCTCTTAGAGCAGGGACAGCCTTATATGCTACCCTCCCTCATTATGATTTTACACCTTTGTATTAATGTGTGTGTTAAGAGCTAGGTAGAGGGAAGAGGGTTGGCTGTCTCCCTTGCAGGTAAGGGAGGTGGTGACACGTGCCTAAGTTCAGTAGAGCTGAGACCAAGCATTCCTTCTGAGATTCTCTGCCCTTCTTTTCTTGAGGGCTGTGTCTGGCATAAAGGGGTGCATTGTCACCCACTCTTCACCAAAAAGTACTTTCCTTTCTCCAAGTCCTTGTTGGTCTAGAGTTGTGTTGCACCCTTCTTTGCTGTAAGGGTAGGGGGTATATTTCAAGGCTTCTTAATAGATCTTTCCAAGTTATGGGGAATACATCACTGAATTTGGGGTAAATGAACTTTTATTTGTCCTTTCCATTAGTCTAGCTTTTTTCTTGCTGGGGTGGTATTTGGCTACAGTCCTCATTCTGGTAGTTGAAAGTCTGTCTTCATCCCCTGTGCCACTCCCACCCGCATATGTTTATACATGTCTGTATACTTGAGGGGGTGACGGTTCTAGGCTGAGTCCTCAGGTCATTTACCTTCGGAGGTTTTCCTGTCCACTTAAAAGTATAGACTGCACTTGGTTTCCTTTTTGCTCGAGAGAGGGTGAATTGTTGCTTTCCTTGGTGGATGGAAAGGGTTCCCCATTCCTAACTCGTCTATACCTTGTGTTTCTCTGTGGACTTATGTTTTTCTTCCTGGTTGCAAAAGAGGCATGTAGATGGATAATTCCTCCTTTAGTAACTTTGGGATCTGCTTTGGGGGGTCTGGTATATCTTGTCCCCTCCTTGTAGCCAGGGGAATTGAGATTCCCTTTATTTCCATACCATTGGGTAGCATCACCCACTGGTCATTCTTCAGTACCATTGAGCTTGCATCATCCAGTGGTCATGACTGTGGATGTTCTTCGTGTTTTACTGTTGCAGTCATTACATTTGGGTAATCTGCTGGCAGGTTGCCCTCAGTCGGCCTGAATTCCAAAGTCTTGGGTCCTGCGTCGGTTGCTGTCTTCTCTTCCATGACATCAGGTCGTCAGGGGTATAAAACATGCAGCCGACGCCATTTTCTTTAGTTTTTCTTGCAGCGCAGTGCCAGAAGCAGAAGCATTTCGCAAGTGCCGGTCAGCCAACTACTGAAATATTCGCGTTTGAGTTTCAGAACCGAAGTCTTCAATAAAGCTAAGTACCCCATTGGGGAAACTTTTTTTCTTGCTTTTTACCGATGTCAGAAAAAAGTAATAATTGTATTACTTGTGGGAAGCAAATACCTCATAAGGATTTCCATTTATACTGTATTCCTTGCCTAGGCCCTGATCACAATGTGCATGGCTGTCGGTTTAATGCTAGATTTAACCAACGCACTATTGTCGGTATATTTTTGCATCTAAGTATTTTGGAAACAGATTTAACTACCCAGAGATGTTGTCGGACAGCAATCCGACTACCGGAGTACATAAAAAACGCAAAGAAAAGGACAGAGAAAGCCAGCTGAGATCCAAAACCGACGACTAAGCTTCTCCTAAGCCAGTCGCTGGTACTCAGTGAGGCACTTTCCCAGCCCCTGATACCCGCTACCTTCGAGTCGCAGGCCTCTAACGACACCCATGTGGAGTCTGGCATGCCGCAAGATACTCAAGGTATTGGACCGATGGATGTATCTCCCTCGGATGGGTCCGGAGCCGCTGAGCAGGCACCGGCTTCTGAGGGTGTATTCAGACCTCAACATTTTTATATCAAACCAACGAAAGCTGCAAAACCAAAGGCAAAGACACCTTAAAACACTAAAAAAATTGATGCCTGAGCCACGTGCACAGACCTCTATGCCTAAAAAACAGATAATCAAAATGGCTGAAGACCTTATTACCTTGATCAGGGGTACCCATCCCCCTACAGATAGGCCTAGACAAGGCACTGACTATGAATCTTCAGATCAGGTTTCTATTTCTTCTGATTCCTCTTCTGATCAGGAATTATCTTTACCTCCCTATTAGGATTCTGATGCTGAGGAGTCTATTCCATCTGCATCTCCTCCTGAGGATTATTCATTTGGAGAAACCTTGCATACTTTGAGGGAGCATTTTCGCTGGGAGAGTCAAGACTTCTCAGAATCAAAAAAGAGGCTCAGGGATTTCCTCCTTCTCCCTCAGCACAAGCCATTAGCCATTCCCCCTGTGTTAGACATTGTGGATGTTGTTTTTTCGGAGTCAAGCTTGACCCCTGACTCCTTATCTCCGGCTCCCAGAAAGCCTGACAGGTATTACAGGGTCCCAGATTCTCATAGATTTTTATTTAGAAACCCTGCTGCTGATCCTGAAACTATTTCACAGGGTCCAAAGGGAGTTAAGGCCTCAACAGTAAAAAACCCTACCCCCTCTGACAGAGATTCAAGGGCGCTGGACAGATGGGGAAAAAAGGTTTGTACATTTGCAACCTTGGCATTTAGGGCCTTAAACTGTCAATTTCATATGCTTAAGTACCAGCAACATGTTATGGGATTGCTGAAACAGAAAATGATGATGATTTCAGAATGTGCAGAAAATAAGGAATTGCAGGAATTATTGCATGCAGCTGAACAAGTTGGAAAGCATACTTTGCAATGTGGTTTTGATCCTTTAGAGGCCTCCTGCAGGGCCGCAGTTACTGGATCTGTGATTAGGAGGCATGCCTGGTTAAAGGAACAGAATTTGCCTGATCATGTTAAAGCTAAATTGCTAGATGCACCTTTACAGCATGATTCTCTGTTTGGTATTAAGGCAGAAGAGGTTTTAAAGAAAATGGAAGACAAAGCTAAGTCTATGCGAACTGTTAAATATTTCTAACAAGTGCAGCCACCTAGATTTAGTAGACACTGGCCTACAAAAAGTTGGTCCTTTCCTGTGTCAGACAGAGCTCAAAGGGGCAAATCCAGACGCCCTAAGGGTTCCAGGTACCAGGCTCAAGACTCATACAGGTCAAAGCAATGGGGCACATCCACCTCCAAATCTGGAGGAGATAAAGCGCAAACCTACAGAAAGCAATCCCAATGACTTCCCTCTGCCTACACCAAGCACTTATCTTTTGACAGCACCCATAGGGGGAAATTAGCACTTTTTGTTCAAAATTGGCAATTAATAACCCAGGACAAGTGGGTACTGAACATCGTATCACAGGGATACAGATTCCATTTCCACACACTGCCAAAGACAAATTGTTGGCCAGACCTGCCAAAAAAACAATGGGCAGAGGCACAGAAACAGGTTATGTCCCTCATGGATATGGGGGCCATTCAGACAGTACCAGAACAGGAAAAAGGACAAGGTTTTTACTCTAGACTGTTCTTGGTACCCAGAAAGGACAAGGCCTGGCGGCCAATACTGGATTTATCGATTTTGAACACATACCTGGACATTCCAAAATTCAAAATGCTCACTTTGCAACAGCGTCTGCCCATGCTGGGCAAGAATGCTTGGCTGGTGACTTTAGACTTAAAAGAGGCATACCTGCATGTCCCAATAAGACAGTCGTGCAGAAGATACCTCAGATTCAAGGCTGGCTTAATGCATTACCAATTCTCTGCACTCCCCTTTGGCTTATCTACTGCGCCCAGGGTCTTTACAAAGTGCCTGGCACCAGTAATTGCATTTTGCAGCCAAAGAAGTATTCAAATATATCCTTATTTGGATGACTGTCTCATTCAAGCAGAGAACAAAGACACTCTTCTACGACACCTGGCATTTGTGAAAAGGCTTCTAGCATGCCTAGGGTACACAATAAACGAAAAGAAATCACAACTGGTACCCTTTCAAAAGATAACATTCCTGGGTGCAAGCTTGCATACAACTGCCCAGATGGCTTACCTCATACCAGACAAACAAAGGCAACTGACTACTTACATCAAACTGATGGCAACAAAAACCCAGTCTTCTGCAAGACAAATTCTGCAGGCTCTGGGCTTCATGGCATCCTGCATCCTACTAATTCCATATGCAAGAGTGCATATGAGGAAACTTCAATGGTACCTAAAAAGTTTATGGAGTCAACATTCACACAGTCTGGAAACAATGATTCCTCTCCTCCCCTGCCTGCAACAGGAGTTTCTATGGTGGGCAAAGGCCTGTCACCAAAACATGGGACGGCCCTTCACTCTACCCCCTGCCAGCGAAACCTTAACAGACGCATCAGATTATGCCTGGGGGCGGGGGGGCCCACATGGCAGGAAGATGTATTCAGGGCATATGGGCACCAAATCAAATGCATCTACATATCAACCAGAAAGAGATGCTAGCTGTTCAGAATGCCCTAACAGCCTTCAAGGACTTACTTCATCCAGGACAACTAATGATAAAGACAGACAACACCCCAGTCATGTGGTATATAAACAAGCAAGGGGGCACACACTCATACCCCCTTTGCAGATTAGCCATGGCACTGTGGGACACAGCTTTGACCTACCAAATAAATCTTCAAGCTCAATTCCTGCCAGGAAAACAGAACACTTTGGCAGACGATTTAAGCAGAAACATTACGGATCCTCACGAGTGGAAATTAAATCCACAAGTATTCAGCATAACAGAGAAATGGGGGAGCCCAGACATAGATCTATTTGCCTCTCCTCAAAATTATCAATTGAAAAGATTCTGCACAAGGACGTATCACAGACAAGCATGGAAAGTGGATGCCCTATCCTTCAGTTGGAAAAAAAACTGTCAGTTTACACCTTCCCTCCTCTGCCTCTTCTACCCAAGGTCCTCCTAAAAGTCAGGCAAGAGAAGCCAAAGATGATATTAATTGCCCCGGACTGGCCCCGCCAATACTGGTACCCAATCCTAAGGAACTTGTCTCAATACCCAGCTTGGACCTTGCCTCAAAGACCACAACTACTGTCCCAGCAAAACAATCAGATCCTGCACAATCAACTTCAGACTCTGAACCTGGCAGCATGGCTAATCATGTAATCATACGAACGACACCTCTCAGTAAAGCTGTGATGGATGTAATTTTGGAAGCCAGAAGGCCTAGTACTAGAAAATCTTATGCTGACAAATGGAAGAGATTCTGTGCTTGGAATCAAGCACAAGGAACTGATACAGCAGAACCACATATTCCTCAGATATTACAATACTTAACTGAGATGCTTGACAAAGGCCTATCTTTCTCATCAATCAAAATCCATGCCTCTGCCATTTCGGCTTATTACAATACAGAGCCACCAATTTTTTCTCATCCTTTACTAAGGCAGTATCTTAGAGGAGCCAAAAACCTAAGGCCTCCTAGAAGATCACCATTACCTGCTTGGGACCTCAATTATGTGTTTGAATAGCTCACCCTGCCTCAATTTGAACCAGCTGCTACTCTGATATAAAGTTCTTATCATGGAGGACAGCTCTCCTACTAGCAATTACTTCAGCAAGAAGAGTTTCAGAGCTACAGGCCCTCATAGCTGTAGAGCCTTTTATCATATTTTACCTAGACAAGGTGTCTCTGAGGACAAATCCTACTTTCATGCCTAAGGTGGTTTCCAGTGTGGCTTTTAACCAAACAATTCATCTGCCAACTTTTTATCCAAATCCGCAGAACAAAGGGGAGATAATTCTACATTCCTTGGATGTACACAGACAGCTAAGATTCAACTTGAGCATGACAAAAGCTCTAAGAAAAACTGAGCAATTACTAGTGTCATATGCTGCAGGATCAGAAGGAAAGGCTGTCTCAAAGCAACAGTTTCAAAGTGGATAAGCCACTGCATCCATTTCTGCTACTTAAACCATGGTGAACCTGTGCCCAAGGGCATTAGGTCTCATTCCACCAGAGCTGCAGCTACTTCAGCAGCCTTTCTCAGAGGAGTACCAACCAAAGACATTCTAGAGGCTGCTACTTGGAGTTCTGTTCACACCTTTACAAAGCATTACCATTTGCCTCTCTAAGTCCAGGGCAGGCTTTACTACTGCAGTGCTGCAGGACCTTATAGCCGCACCTAATGCTGTTTAGCTCCAGCCTCCCAACCATAGCGTTGGGATTCTACCCAAATGTGTAATGACTGCAACAGAGAAACACGAAGAACATAGTACAGTTGTGTACACTTACCATAAATGTAGATGTTCGAGTGTATTCACTGTTGCAGTCCAGGTTACCCTCCCGCCCATCCCCCTGTCATTCTACAGTTTATCTTTCCTTCTCTATATTCTACAACCTATGTGGTGTATTTGCTTGTAGATGAAGGTAAAGTTTATATTGATGCATGTATATATATAGTGGGGCACTGACATCAGGGGCAAGAAAAACTAAAGAAAATGGCATCGGTTGCATGTGTTTTTCCCCTGATGACCTGACATCATGGAAGACAAGACAGCAACCGACGCAGGACCCAAGACTTTGGAATTTAGGCCGACTGAGGGCAACCTGCCAGCAGATTACCCAAATGTAATGACTGCAACAGTGAATACACTCTAACATCTACATTTATGGTAAGTGTACACAACTGTACTTTTTGTTTGCTTCTCTAATAACTGCCTCCAGAGCTTGCATAGCCTACCACTTGCAGGCTTAAATGCTGTGGTCTCGGAGAAGCAACGTTCTCTTTTTGTGACTTCAGTACTGACTACCTTTTGGCATAATGCCTCTTAGTGCCTTGTCTTCTAACTGATTTTAATGCAGTTCCCTGACTTTCTCTTCAGTAGTTGGATTTATATCACCATGTAGGCATACTTCAGCTATCCATTGTTGCTTAACTTTGTCTTTTAACTGTACAGCTCTGTTTTTCTTGGAGTCACTCTTCACTCCCTTGTGAGCTTGGGAAGTTGATGAGCTAGGTACAACATACAGAAACCTAAAAGTAGATTCAGTGATTACACATTTTCTGTAGTTATTTTGTAAACTGCATAGTAAGTTAGTATGTGATGTAATTTGCACTGCTGAAATTAAACCTTTCTCGGGAGAGCTGAAGCTCTTGCGTAAAACTGAACTTGGAACTGTGGTGTCATGTAGTAGTAGTTTTTTTGTGTAGCAATTCATGGTATGATATCACACATGCCCCTGTTTTTGCAGTTTTTCTGCATTGTAATGCCAGTTTATTTTGTGCCTCTCCATAGTACTTGGAGTAGTACTGATGCAGCTGCCACTTTTGAATTTTTTTTTTTATTTTACTGTACAGATTTTGTGATGCAAGACGTGATTTCTTTGTCTATCTATGCAACTACAATTAAGTGTATTCATTTGTTTGTATATAGTCATTTTTTTTTATAAATAATTTATATATATATATGTCTGCTGTTTGTTCTGTCACTTGGAGATTTATGTCTTCCCAGGACTTCACTGAGAATAGACCCTCCATGGACATTTCTGGATACAAATGTAAAGTAGTTACTTATGTAATGCAGTTCAATATTTTGACCAAGCCAGAGGCCCTCCTAGCACTCTGAGCACACTGCAGTGTCTTGACAAGGTGAGGGGCCATTGAAAGATGCACTCATAAGTGGCTTGCACAACTATAGGCAGTTTGGTGGATTGCCAGTTCAAAACTATAGGCAGTTTGGTGGATTGCCAGTTCAACTATGTTACACTTTTGGAGTGTGGAAAGAAACTTGAGCACCTAGAGAAAACCCCCACAAACACATAGGATATGCAGACTCTTTACAGGAAGCAGTGTCTACAGCTATGCTAGTCTTTTGCTGAACTCAACAGAGTTTAGACTTTGTTACATTTCCTAAGACTGTATTATGTAAATTGAGTGTGCTTGCCATGAGTTATGTTATGGGCAGTGAAGAAGAGTCTTGCATGGCTTGGATGAGAGTCCTATACTATATTATGCTATAGATGTTACAACAAAACTCTTGGATGCCTCAGCTGCTTATGATATGCTTATCAGCCAGCTAACTAACTACATTATTGTCGACTTAAGATCTTTAAAGAGATCTCCCATCTGCTTTTTCCCTAATTTCAGAGACATTTTTCCTGTGAGAAAAGACTGTTTAAAAAGGACAGTTTCTCAATGTGGTGGGCAAAGCTATTCCAGTAAAAGGGAGAGCACTTCTATCTCATAAACCTGAGAGAAGGAAAAGATGAGGAGAAATCCTTCACACAACCACAATCCTTTCCCCTTTCTCAGTACCCCTAGGAGGCACTTTTCAGTTTTATCTGTCCTCATGGCAACAGATGACCACAGACAATAGGTTAGAGTAATGTAGTTTTTGTCAGAAACCTGAAATGTGACTTATTCCATAAACACCACTGCATCAAATAGACCATGATGTTCAACCAATGGGATCAGTAACTTAAAAAGGGCATTATGATGAAAAGCCTCCGGTTAAGCAGGTCAAGGCTTCTCTTCCAGGTTTTTCTTGGTTACCAGTGATAGCAAAGCATTGAGACCATTTCTCTGTCTTTCAGGATATTGACTGTAAACATCTGCTTCCATTTCGGGAAGAAGGTTCTGATATGATAACACTGGGTAAGAAAGAAATACCTGTTCACATGTAATTGTACGACATCTCATAGAAAGAGCCTTATATTTCAGATACAGTTGATATAAAAAGTTTACCTCCCCCCCCCCCATTAAAATGCCAGGTGTTTGTGATATAAAAAATGAGACCACAGTAAATCATTTTAAAACTTTTCCCACCTTTGAAAAACAAATCTGTTGGGGGGGGGGGGAATAAAAAACGTACAATAAGCTGGTTGCATAAGTGTGCACACACTTAAACTAATACTTTGTTGTGTGTGCACACCCTAAAACTAATACTTTGTTGAAAACACCTTTCGATTTAATTACAGCCTTCAGTCTTCTTGGGTACACACCTGCCTTCGATTAAAGAGACTCTGACTCTGATTAACCCCAAATAAAGTTCAGCTGTCCTAGTAGGATTTTCCTGACATGTACTCAGTTGCCTGCTACAGCAAAAGCTATGGTTCACAGAGAGCTTACAAAGCATCAAAGGGATCCCATTGTTGAAAGGTATCAGTCAGGAGAAGGGTAAAAAAAAATTCCACAGCACTGGATATACCATGGAACACAGTGAAGACGGTCATCAAAAAGTGGAGAAAATATGGGATAACAGTGATGTTGAAAAGAACTGGATGTCCCTCAAAAATTGATGAAAAGGCAAGATGAAAAGTGGTCAGGGAGGCTGCCAAGAGACCTACAGCAACACTGAAGGAGCTGCAGGAATTTCTGGCAAGTACTGGTTGTGTACTATATGTGACAACAGTCTCCCGTGTTCTCCATATGTCTGGGCTGTGGCGTAGGGTTGCAAGACGGAAGCCTTTTCTTACACAGAAAAACATCCAGGCCCAGCAAAAATGTGCAAAACCATACATCATCTCCGAAAAGCATGTGGAAAAATGTGTTATGGTCTGATGTGACCAAGGTTGAACTTTTTGGCCGCAATTCCAAAAGGTACGTTTGGCGCAAAAACAACACTTCACATCACCAAAAGAACACCATCCCCTCAGTGAAGGATGGTGGTGGCAGTATCATGCTTTGGGGTTGCTTTTCTTCAGCTGGAACTGGGGCTTTAGTCAAGGTGGAGAGAATTATGAACAGTTCCAAATACCAGTCATCTTTGGCCCAATACCTTTAGGCGTCTGCTAGAAAGCTGAAGATGAAGAGGAATTTCACCTTTCAACACAACAGTGACCCCAACATACATCCAGATCAACAAAAGAATGGCTTTACCAGAAGGAAATTAAAGTTTTGGAATGGCCCAACCAGAGCCCAGACCTAAATCCAATAGAAAATCTGTGGAGTGACCTGAATAGGGCTGTGCACAAGAGATGCCCTCGCAATCTTGACAGATTTGGAGCACTTTTGCAAGGAAAAGTGGACAAATATTGCTAAGTCAAGATGTGGCATGCTGATAGACTCCTACCCAAGAAGACTGAATGCTGTAATTAAATCAAAAGATGCTTCAACAAAGTATTAGTTTAAAGGAGTGCACACTTATGCAACCATGTTACTGTACGTTTTTTACTTTTTATATTTTTTTCCCTTAACAGATTTGTTTTTCAATTGAATTGTAGAGGTTATATGTCACATTAAAGGTTGGAAAAGTTTTGACATGGTTTATTGTGGTCTCATTTTTTTCATATCACAAAAACGTGGCATTTTAACAGGGGGTGTGTAAACTTTCTATATCCACGGTAGCTCTACATTACTTTCAGTTTTCATTTTGTTGTTTGGGTTATCCACAGCACCCAGAGTGTTGACCACATGTATAGCAACAGTGTTTACACATCTCACCAACAAATCATATGTGGGGCATTTTTCCCTGGAAGCCCACTGAGATTGGGCTGCAAACTCAATTTGACAACTTTGTCAACAAACTGTAAATAATCACCTTGCTGTGGCAAAAAAGAGAACAGTTACTGCAGCATAGAAGTCTGACAGGTTATTTTTTCATGTAGTGTTTGAAGTAATGTTAAATTACAGCAAATTGTCCTCAACTCTTTACATTTTTTATTTACATTCATGTTTTCTAAAGAAGAGAAGCTGCCTAATTCAGTTCAGAGTTTTTTCAGCACAAGCCATTACAGTAAGGTATTTCATAAAGGTCATGTATTATGTGTTGTCTTGTGTTCGCCCTTTCCACATGAGAGGTTGTACACGAGGAAGACATGGCTTCATGATCTCTTTACTAGATAAGCTTGAGTTGGAATAGTAATTGAAATTAAAATGCATCTGTTTTCCCAAGACTTAGACTATTGTGTATTAAAACCCAAACTGGAAAACAAAAGGTAAATATTCACATTATTTTAGTAGTATTTGTTTGCGTGCGTATATTTACGTGGTTTGTGAAGAGAATTTAGTGCAAAATTATTTTCTGAGTTGAAAAGTATTTTAATTAACGTCTTTCTGTTGGTGTTTTTTATCGTGCAATGTTTTACTAGCATTTTTAAACTCTGGGTTGTACTTTTTTAAACATTCTGAAGAATTCTCCATTAAAAAGAGAAGAAAGCTTTTAAATGAGTGATTATATGTTTTTTTTAATGTTATTGGGTTGAGTGACCCTTATTTTAATTAGTTTTGGTAAGATAATTTTTTCTATGAATTGGAGTGATCTTGAAGTGATATTATATAAGTAAGGAGGTGTAAAGTTTGGGGGGGCAATCACCTTTTAACATTTTCATGTTTACATGAATTTGAATTTTTCCTCAAGTACTGTTTAAAGCATAGATGCACTGAAAAACAAATTTCATGCAGAACTATATAAACTATTGTATTTAAATCTCATACTCTTCAAGATAAAATAGTAGGTCCCTTTGGAAAGTGGCTTGAAGGTGAGATGTTGACTGTGGAGGCATTTTTCATCCTCCAGAAATAAGAATAGTCCAGATATTATGGAGTCAAAATTAAGTTGTCCCCAGGACTAGAGTTAGTATTAGGATTAGAGATGATTCTATATGCTTCTGTTTTAGCAGGGAATGGCTTCCCTCTTTTCTTTGGGGGGATCCCCACCATCATCAAATACATTTTTGTTGGTGCGGGGTGCTTTGCTATTGTCTTAGTTGAAGTCATACCTGGACCTTTTTGCTTTCTGTCTTGGTTGTTGGGCATCAACAATGTATTTTGGGTTCCCTCATTTAATCCCTTAATTAGGTAAACTTGGCTTTTGTTGGCTGCTGTTGATTAGTTGCACTGTTTTCCTTTGTGTTCTTTGGTCACTGTAATCGCAGTTGGCATCACCTAGCTGCCTTTAGTAATCCAGCCATTGGTGTTTCTGTTAAACTTCACTCATGTTTTTTCATTGGATATCTCAAATCCATTAAAACACATTTTTCATGTCCTGCTTCCTGTTGGGCTTTAATGGAAGGTGACTGGAGTTCTAAATCATCAAATGACCTAGCCTCATGACATTCTTGTGAAAGTCTTTCAGTATGGAGTGACTGCTTGTTTACTGCCAATTTTTTCAGGAGACACCAACTGTGTCTGCTTCAGTTTTTTTGTTTTGCTGCTATTGCATTAGAATCTATTTGCTTCTCTTGTCATCATTTGGAAGAGCAAAAGTTTTACGAGCCTAAATCCATGCAAGACCTCTGAGTGGTAGTGAATATCTTCCCAGTCTACATGAAGATTATTTTTCCTCTTTGAAGATATCGAGCAAGTCTGGCAAATACCCTGTGCAGATAAGAAGCCCTTCTTCCCCTAAGTCACTGTTTCTTATCCAGCACAACTTTTTCATACTTCTCTCTGTAAACAGAACTGGTAATGTGGAAAGATTTTTAATCCACATTCTTCCCTTTTAGACCATTTGACATTGAAATTGTGGATTTCTGAGATCATGTACAGATACTGAAATGTCAGAACTGATGATTTTGTCATCCTTCAGTGATGGCCATGAATTCCTCACAGGCTTAAACTCCTACTTTCCCATACCCTATGCTGCTTACTCCTCCATATCTTGTTACTGCCATTTTGGCAGTGATGTCTCCTAACAGTTCAGGTGCTAAGAGAGTGAGTTTTCAGTATCTAATGGGACAGCTATGTACATTTGCTCATTTTCTTTTGGAAATATACTGCATGAGGAACGTATGCTTCTGTCATGCTTTACTGCTCCTTTGTTTCCTTTTCTACCTATCTGATCTCTTTGCCCCCTTCCTACCGTTTCACATGTTGGGTCTTTGGCCCTGCTTCCTTTGATATCTGTTATCATTTGTTGGTAATTTTCACTTGTTAGGTGGTAGTTTGGTGTTGAGATTATAAATATTCATGGAGAAAGAAGGAAACCAGGTTTGAAAAAGTTTGTGGATGCAAGGTAACTCCCCACAAGATCCACATGAATTGTGTTTAATATACCTAGGAGTCTCACATTTTGCTAGCAACTGTGGTATTTGTTTAAAAAAAAAAATTCTCATACCTTGGTGGAATGTAAAAATAAACTTATTGTTAAGGACATACTTCTGTCTTACTCATGGGAGCTGCTGAGGCACTGACACAAGACGAAAGGAGGAAAGAAAGGCAGAGGATTAGTCTGTTTTAGAGAAGCCTACCTCTTCTAAGCACCTTGAGTTTCTACCCCATGTCCTAGGCAAGAAATTCCCAGTGTCTCCATTCCAGCCAAGCCTTTATCTCCTCACTTACAGCACCATAGAGGACTTTATGCTGAGACAGACTATAGGTAGCTGTTCCTCTGCTGATTTCTTCGATACACCCATCTATAGCATTAGTGTGATATCTCGGATCTCTTTGTTGGCCTACTCAGGTTGACTGAGAGCACATGTCAGTCTTTCCCAAGGCCCAATTTTGATGCAGTATTTCAGCAGAGATGTTACCCTGACTTCTCATATTGTCATTTCTCCACTGGGCTTGGTGTCCGAACCTGTGGCATTGGAATTGACATTGGCTGGTATGCCAGGCACCTCTCTGTAGTTTAACCTCACTTCTCACACATCAACTGCTTCACTGCCACTGACATCTACTTTGAACACTTTGACGTTGCATGTCACTGGGTCCACAGCAGTTGGTTGTGAGCCTTTGGCATTACTGGTTTCAGTGCCATTCTGTGTCTGAGCATTTGGTTTTTGACTGCTCAGAACAGAAGATCCTTGGCTTGTCCTTGGCTCAAAGCTTTGACGTCAGTACTTGGGTCAGGTTTGTCATTGTCAGAACAGACCTCCATTTCGCCAGCACTGATGGTTTTGGTCCCAGCATCTTGGCGGAGTCCAAAGCACAGAAGTGAGTTACATCTAGCTTCTTCATGCCCATTGTATAAGCTGTACCGATTCTGCCTAGAGATACCACATAAGTTGGACACTTAAGCCTACCATCATCCAGGGTGATTCAGGACCAGAGGATGATTATTATTATTCTTTTGAGATCTGGAGATCACTCTTCCTAAGGAACATGGACAAAGACTTCCTCCTAGTCCTCTGAGGAAGAGAGAGTGTAAGAGGAAGCACATAGACTCCACCTTGGAGTTTCACAATCTGGTTATAAATTTGGACAACGGAAAGATTCCTCCAAATCCCCTATGGAGAACAGGCCCTTCAGTGAAATATTGGAAATAATGAGGCAGAGAGGAACATGGCCAGTGGACTCCACCTCCCCTGAGGAACAGATCTTTCAGAAGGCATATAAATCCTCTCCTCCACCAGTGTAGTTGGTTCCTCTCCAGACATTGTGGTAAATAAGGTTTTGAGTAAAGTTTGGAGGAAGCTGGACAAAGTTGAGCCCATTTAGAGGAAGCCATTGTCCTTCATACCGCAAAGACAAGGCCATATTGGAACAAAGTATCTCTTGTTGACTCCATAGTGGTAGGTGCTGCCACTAAGAAATATGTCCCAGAAGATGCTCAAGCTATCCACCCCCCCCCCCCAATAAAAACTCCAAGATGATGGCTAGGTTATGGAAGCAAGTCTGTGTGTCTAGCATGTTTTCTGTCAGAACATTGAACTGTATGGCACACGTGGTTCAGTTTCAGAAGGAGATTGCAGAGAATGTATCAGAAAATCTACGCTTGCACCTGAAAAACTTCTGTGACCATGCATCTTATACGTAATGCAGTGGATGGTGCAACTAGGGCCACAGGTTCAGACATGAATGCACCTTACGAATTACCTGGACCATTTCATTTCATTTTATTTTATTCTCTGTGATGTCAATGCAATAGTAACTTTGTGTGGGGGTGGGGTATGGCAATAGATTTTTATGAATGCACCACAGAGTTTGAGAGTCCTATTGTTTTAAAGCCTATGGACACGCCCCTACACTGTCCATACAGTGACATCACCAAGGGATACAGCAGAATTCTGTGGGTCCATCCTTAGTAAAAACCTCTTTTTTTTTTTTTTTTTAATTAATAAACTGCTACATAATATAGGTGTGATAGCATAGAAAGTGCATTTCAGCACTTAAGCTTCAAAGTGCTGTGATGTGTATATAAATTATGACAAAACACTTAAGTAGCACAATGCCAAGAGACCCATCTTATGTTAAATATCTTAAACAGCATCACCACCTAAATTAGAAATTATAAAACATTCTGGGTTAGCTTCACCAAGATGTCATTACTTGTGCCACTTTTTTTTCTTTTATGGGGGGGGGGGGTCCTGCCACCTGTTTTTTTTTTTGGGGGGGGTCTTTTTCCCCTTTCTTACTTCCAGGTAGCATAACCTGGGCATTAAGTCTTGGCCAAAAACTGATGTCTTTATTGCTGACATTTTGCCACTTTTATTTACTAAAAAGGGGTTAGCTGCTGTTTGTGTTAGATCAGATCCTGTATTGCAGTTTGTGGAGCGTACTGTTGAGGTATCTTTGTCCAGAGGGCCAGCAGTGTACTTTGTGGTCCATTTCTTATACTTGCATGGATTACTGTGATCTGGATGTTTATCATGATCCTGAAGGGTATTTGGCAAGGTTATTCTGATGGCCATCTTGATTGCATAGCTACTTAAGATTAATTCAGATTAATAAGGACCTACTGTCTACTGACTGAGATTGTCTTTATGAAGCTGGATTGCTTTGTAGGTAGCTGCAGTAACTAGCTCTTCACCTTCTCAGCCTGTAGGTCTACCTTTCTCCATGGAGCCTAGAAGTGAAAGAATATTTTTTGATCAACAGTATTTTTAACATTAAAATTCATTTTAAAAATGTGCAACCCAAGTAACCGTGTGATTTAAGCTTTAATGTATATAATTTAAGGCAGGGTACTGTGCTTAAAATAAATTGGTACTGTAGCATCTTGGTATCTCATAGTAAGACAGCTTGATAAGCCTCAGACTTATTTTCAAGTTAAAATATTAAACTTAATTTGCATCTGCTCAATAAATTAAATACTTTAGATTCATGTTTTTTTGAAGATATTTAGAAAATATCTCTGAGATCTCATTGGCCTTTCAGCATTGTAATAGAAAATGAAGATAATCCTTTAAATGATGTCAAGTCCACTGTTTTGTGGTGTAACACTTAGCTAAGCTGGTTAGAGCCTGGATCATTTTCATTGTAAATGAATAGGCTCTTGGAAGCGGTATTTGGTAAATAGTATTCCTGGAGATTGCTGAGCAGAGGTAACCCCTAATGTTTTTCTGCACGTGTTGAGATGGGAACTCTGTGACTGATAGTACCGACATCAGTAATTATTCTTGTTAGTTTCAACTCTGGCTTGCTGGGAAAATTATATTGTTATAAGAAAATAAAATACAGGCAGAAGAAAAAATATAAGGAAAAGTGCATGTCAAATGAACTGCCGTTAACTGTGTGTGAGCAGGGACTTGCACATTGCCTCTGGCAAAAGTTGTTCCCCACGTTTGTATTAGAAGTACAATTTCTGTGTTTCTTGCAGTATTTTAAAATGTTTGTATGTTGGTTGCTTCATTATTAAACTGTTCTATTGCAGTTTTTTATTATTTATCCTTTGTCAACTAGGGAAGTCCCACTAGGCTAGTGATCTGTTTTCAGGGTAGATCTGAGGTAGTATTTTTTAAAAGTTTATAGCTCTTAAAAGTTTTTTAGTTTAAAACAGACTTGTAGTCTTAAGTTGTCTTGTTCACAGTTCATTGAAGATGGGTGTTGTGTAAGGTATGAACAAACTTGAACAAGGTTTCCCATTGTGCATCCTGTTTATTGCTCCCCGCCACCATCCGCGTGTTCCTTTGATAGTGAACTAGTAATTTTTTCCCAGGCTATTTAATAGCATATTGCTACATGGTACCTTTTCTTCCTGTTATCAGTTTTGTTTATTGTAGCTATCCATATATCATTTTTGTCCAAGATGGCATCAGTAGCCTGCCTACAACAACCTCTGCTGATCATTCTGTTATTTTCTGCTTCTGTATTTTTAGTATAGAATGATGTCCTGTATGTTTACCACACTTTAACTGCTTTGCCCTGATCTGACTGCATATTTTTCTGATTGCTGTTGTCTGCACTCAAAGTTTTATTTGCTACATTTTGGTGGTCTTTGCTTCAGTGGACTGTGAAACAAAAAGCCTCAGCCAAGTTGCATTAATGGAGGAGAATGAATGGAGAGCTCAGTGCCTTCTGCTTCTTTTCCTCACATGCTTGGTTTTGGATGTTGTGCCATCTGGTTAGTTTGTGCTGTGGACCTCCCTTTTGGTTGTATGCGGTCGTTTCTTGAATGGTAGCTATGATTATAAATTTATAGCCTGCTCTGGGATTTTATTTGGATGCCTTGTTGTGATCTTGAACCATTCTCAAGCTTATACTGGACATCTAGGGGTGTGCATGTTATTTATTTTTTTTTTCAATTGATGATCCCTTTTGTCTGTGTACAAGTTTCTTTTTATTCTTGTGTTTTTATAAATTACAATACAGAGTGTGGATCTTCAGCAAATTAGTTACTGGGCTTGTTTTATGTTTGTGTGCCCAATTTGGATTTTAACCGGTTACTTATAGTACTGTGCATGTTGATGCTTATTTTGTTTAATTTATTTTGGTGCTATTGTTTTTTTTTTCACTTTTATTCAGACTGCAATATGCTTTAAGTAATACAGCACATTAGTTATATTTTGACATACTTTTCATTGTATGTTAACCTTATTGTACCTCAGTTGTACATATGTACTTGGGCATAAGCACTTGGATAAAACTGAAACTGAAGTGGCTAAAAAAAAAGTAATTACAGTGGGTTGAAAATACAATTACAGTGGGTGTCTGATTTCTTGTAATGATTTCTGAAGAGCAGGGCTAGAGATAGTCTACACAGAAACTGTTAGCCAAGTCTTTACCTAGTGAGTTCACTCTCTGCTGAATGGATATTAAAATAATTAATTGGACTTGGATGTTGCTGAAGATCTGGCATTGTATTTGGTGTCTGTGTTAAAAAAAATATGTGCCCTTCACTGTTTTTTTGTGTCTTCTATTCAGGACCTGCAGTGTAACTTAAAAGCCCACCATTCAGACCCTCTTGGCTGTGAGTTTACCCCCAGATCAATGAGATATTGTTTTCACCAGTCCTTGGCTTTCCCTTGGCTGGGGCCATTTGGATTGGGGAAGGTACACTTTTTGCTAAAATACTAGATGTCTTATTCCAGGTTCTTGGTCATTCTGTCTTCAGGTGATCATCTGGAGTGTGTGACCAGTGTAATCCCTGAAAACTGATCCATTGAGTCAGCTAGTTATGGACTGAGGTCTCTACTTCTAGGGTTGACTGCTGCATCCACATGGGACAGCAAACATTGGTTGTTGTTGAGGAGAGTTCATAAGGTGTTCCCATGCCATGGCCTACGTCTCTGGAGACTCTTGTTGTTCAGTGTAGGTAAGCACCACATCAGTTACATAGTATTGCCATTTGGGCTTTCCTTAGTGTAAAAATGCTCTTCAGAATACTTGCTTATGTTGAGAGTTTCTCATCTCATCGGTAACTCAATACTTTTGCTCTTTTGATACTGCAATCCCCCTCACCCACTTTTACACTCAAGCCTTTAGATTTTTTTCACATTTTAGTATGTACCTCTTGTCAACATTTTAGCTCTTGATCTCTTTCTTCTGTTGTGTTCCCACTCTTCTATAACTAAGCACCCTAATTACTTCCTCTGCTAAAATCTCACCCTTTTTTTTTTTCGTTTCCTTCTTTGACAAGTAGCACTTGTCATATTCACTTAGATGCCCAGTCTGTTTTGATTCTGTAATCACTATATTTCAAATATTGTTTGCTCTCACAAAGGGTCTGCTGGAATTTCTCTGTATGTTTTTGGAACTTTTCTCTCAAGACCTCCACCGAAAAGGGGTCCTGCATGATCCTGTCAGAACTTCCCAGTAACCAAATGCAAATAAAGAAATGTGGCCTTAACTAATGTAAAGTTTACTGTTTAAGGTGCGACATGACCATAATTAAATGAAATTTAGATGGAGGGATTGAAGTTTGGCTGTTGGTCCTAATGTTTTTTATGCCGTTAAATTGATTATGTACAGAATAGTGGAAAGATTCATGTGTTGTCATTTCTGTTACCAAGCTCAACTGTATGAAAAAAAAAATCTGTCTCTGATGGTATAAGTTAACTTGTTTACCTTGTCTTTCTTAGCAGATTGAAGGAATGCATTGCACAATCATGAGTGGGTAGCATTTGGGCTGAATTAATAACTTTTTTCTTTTGGATTGGGCCATATTGAACAACTATATAGATACATTTCCAACAAAATGGCTTCTTTGTTTTTGTTTCTGTATATCCACTTAGCCATTTAGTTCAAGCCTGTATGCTAAAGGTAGAGTGAATGACTGTAGTGCCTTGTAAAACTGATTTTTTTTGTCAGGTTGATGCTGTTGTAACTCTAGCAAATGTTTTCTTCTACTCAGGTTTGTTTTCTTCTTTCCATAGATTAACAGTGACTCTTTCGCTGATGATGCAGTTCCAAATCATGAGGATTTGCTTGTGCAGTCCCAGGACTCCTGTAGCAGTACAGGACTAACAGAGGAGGCATCAGCATCCCGCCCTGAGAACCAAAGTTTAGAGCATTCTCCTCCAAATAGTGTTAACAGTCAGCTGCCTGAGGTGGGGAAAAATGCGGGCTGGTGCATGGCTGATTTGGGCTCTTTCTAGCACTGTTACATTTACACACCTAGCTTTTTGTAAAACAGTATTATTAGCATTTGCACTGATTGCTTAATTTTGTTTCAGTATTTTTAACCTTCAAGTGGTTTTCTAAATGTGATAAATGTGTTTAAATTATTTAAAGTGTGTTTAATGGACTTAGGTATAACCACAGGTTAAAAATATTCTTTCATATAATTAGTGTGCAGCTGTTGTCACAAAATGTCAGTAGAAAAAGTTATGCTGTGTCTGTGGGTTGTGGGAAGCTGGTGATTTTGCTTTTTTCAAGTAATTCCCCTCTTAGTTTTCTTTGCTTCATTTCCTAGTTTTGTGATTGGGCCATAATTGGGATTTATGCCTCAGGTCAGCTGTGTTAGCAGCTGTTACATTTAAGATCTTATAAAAATGGTCACCAAACTTGTACTATTATTCTGAGTTAATGAAAAACGTCCCATGGAGCATACACGTTGCAAGTTAATGGGCGATCAGAAGTCTGTAAGTATTGTACATTACACTGTTTTTTTCTTTATTGCAAAGCTCTCAGAAATACAAAGAACTGTAAAATTCCAAATCTGTATATGTCAAATAAGCACTTCTTTGTTTTCATTGCCTAGCTATGGAACTTGATAGTTTAGAAAATGCTTCTTATAAGATACTTTCTGTGTCTGAAATTGCCAGATAATGCAAAATTATAGACCATATGCAAATATCAGATCTGATGTTGATTTTCATTCTGTCCTCAACCAATGAGTTCAGATCAGACTCAGCCGTTGCTAAAGCTCTTGGCAACCAAAATCTCTTGAGCTTCTCCCTTACCCACAGTACACCAACCCCGGTTACCTCAGATCTCGTTTACTGCTTCCAGCAAAAGACGTGGTCATCCAGCTGTCTCGAGCTTTGTTTAAGATAAGTATGAAAACTTATAGTTTCTCTCATATTTCTTACTAATTTCCCTTTCTGATAAATCCCTTGCCCATCGCCTTACTATTTACATATGTATTTTCTTCTTTCTTATTTCTTGTACTTTCGCCATACACTTTAGATACTATCATTACTACCTCCTCATTCCTCTGTAGTAGTAGCTCTTAATACCATTGTTGATGGCCTTTTTCCTTGCACTTTAGTTAAGAAAAAAAAAGTTTTCCTCTCTGACTATTGTGTTAGAACAATTTATCCTCCTTTTTCTGAAAATGGTGGATAAGCCAGCTGACTTTAAAACATATATAAAGTGTGGGCATAAAATACCTATTTCTGATGCCCACACTTTATGCATTTATTATTTGGCTCCTCTCCACTTACAAGATACCTGCTTCATATGTCACGGATTCAATCCCCATGCTTTAGTGGAGCATAAAAATAAACTTATCTTAAAAGGTCTTCATTCCTCCTTTGAAGAAGCTATTTTGGAGGGTTCTGCCAAGGCTAGACAAAAGAAATCCTGTTCCATGAAGCTTTCTTCCTCCTCTTCAGCTTCAGAGTCTTCTAGGAAGAGGTTTTTCAATGATCCAGTCTCAACCCCAGATCCAAAAAAGTCCAAGTTGCAAGACCTGACCACGCCTTTGGATCTGGCAACGTCTAAATCACGTGATCTTGGATTCGAAGACTTCTGTGTCAGATCCCAGGAAGTCAAAGTGCTTGGATCTAATTTTGCTGGATCTGACTAACAAAATTGGACAGTTTACCTTCACCTTACAACCTCTGCCCAGAGCAAGGTACCCCCCTACTTTGGATCCTGCCCTAGACAGAGTACCTTTGCACTTCTTGGAGCACCCAAAAATCCCCCTCCATCTATTCAACTCGATCTTCTAGGAGCCTGACAGAAGAAGATGCAGAGAGAGTGGTGAGGAAGATTATTCTGGTGTAGGGTCAGATTGGTATCCTTTTGGCTCCTACTCCCCTGGTTCAGGACATCGAACGTCTGCAACTCCCCCTTTACAGGTTCCTCCTCTGACTCCTTTGGCTGTTTCAGAGCTTTCAGATCTGAGCCGTCTGGTCCCATCTTTCTCTGATCCGAGGGTAACCCCATCCTCTGATCTGAGGGTTTCCCTGAGAGCTCCATTCTAGTTGGATCTGAGGAGCTCTCATAGCCATAGTCTGCCTGATCCAAGGGGCTACATTCAACTCTGAGGTTTTTGGAGCCTCTGCACTGGGCAGCTCATCTCTGGCTTCTACTTTGGAGGTTTTGCCCTCGGGGTGGGGGGATTACAGTTCAGATGCTTGTCTTCTCAGACCTGACGTCCTTCCCTCCTCCAAGCTGCTCTGCCTTTGAAGCTGCAAAGCGGGTGTTTTCTGCTTCAACAGATCAGATGGAGCCATCCCTCTCAGATCATAAATATTCTACCATCATGACTCAGCACTCAGAACTTCACCATCTCCTTCTACAGGAGCAGCCAGTGCCAATTCCTGTTCTGATACCTCCCTGGAACATTCCACTGAGGAAGTCCCTAAGAAGAGAATGTGCAAAAGGAAGCACATTATTCCCCAGAGGAGTCAATCACTGAAGACACAGATTTTGATGAGGGCAAAGGGTCCCCACTGTCACCTCCTGAAGATGTCTCCTTTGGAGACATCCTGGAAGTCATTAAACAGAGCAGTGACTGGACGCACAGTAACCTAACATCTGAGGAATGGGTTCTCCTGAAGGCTTTTGGTACTGGACCCTGTTCCTTCTGGGTGAATTTACTTGCTGATGAGCTCATCAGCTTGATCTCCTGGTGGTCATGGAAGGATCCAGATGCCGTAGAAAGCATTACTTGGAGACTGGAAGGGGTAATGCACCACTCGCAGGCATGCAGTTCTGGAGTTAAGGGGTCCCTGTTGATGCCATGGTCATTGTGGAGGCCACCAAGAAGGAACTAGCTGAAGAAAGTTCCACTGTCCATCCCCCCCAAACAGGGAGTGTCGGGCAGTGGACTTGTTTGGGAAGTGTGTATCCAACTTATTCACTTTTGCACTGAGGTCTCTCAACTACTTGGCACATTTTACAAGACTACAGAAAAATTTGATTAAGGAGTTATCAAATACCCTCTTGGTTGCTGTTTCTGTGGAAGTTCAGGCTTCTGTAATTTCCCAACTGACTACCATTCAGTCCATATCCAGCTCACCCATGAGGCTGATCTCAAGCATATCAGAAGGAACCTCGAGCAGTGGGTTCAGGCATTTCCCTAAGGAGACCTGCCTGGATGTGCTTTTGTGAGTTTGCAGAGCTCTTCAATTCCTCTTTCATCAATTCCCCCTTTGACTGAACATCCTTATTTGGCCCCTAGGTAAAGGATACTATCCAGGTGTGAGAAGGATGGAACGACCCTGTCTGCTGTTGGTGTGTGTTTTTTGACCCCTCAATGAACCTTTTCTAGGAATCCGTGAAGTGTTTGGAAAATGTGGTTCAAAAAGTCTCAGGGTCCTTTCCAGGACACATAGGGAGGAGTTTCCCTTAGAGGCAAAGGAGGAAACTCTAATGGATGTCTGTGGCCCGCAGAACCAGGGTTCCAGAGAATTGTTCTTTGACAAACCATACCAGCACTCCTGAAAAGAGGCCTGATTGCCCACCTCTGGAGGTAGTCGGGTGGGGGGGGGGGTAATTATCCTTGCACCAGAGAGCCTGGCTAGATATAACAAAGGGTAACTTGGGTGCAGAGGATTATTTCCAGAGGATATAAGATACCCTTTACCCTTCCACCTTCAATCTCAGCTCAGGAAAAGTCCTGGTGCTCCACCCAGCCAGAGGGAACAAGCAGTAATTCAAATACATAAACAGCTAGAAAAAGAGAATCATGCAAGAGGTCCCGCCAGACCAGATAGAATCCAGAACTTACTCAAGGTTCTTGTAGTGCCGAAGAAAACAGAGGACTGGAGACCAATTCTGGATCTCCCCAAACTAAACAAGACAGTTCAAAGAACCAAGTTTCAGATGGTCACAATTCAGTCCATTCTCCCTTTTTTGGGCAAGGACCACTAAATGTGCTCTATAGACCTTCAGGATGCATACTATCTATAATCATGAACAGATGATCCAGAAGGTATTTATGCTTCCAGCTAGGAGGCAGTCATTACCAATTCAGAGTACTGCCCTTCGGACTCACCACAGCCCCCAGGGTGTTTACCAAGTACATGACAGTAGTAGCAGCTCATCTCAGACTGCAGGGATTCAGTGTGTTTCCATACTTAGTCTTATATCTGCTCCGACCAGGCATCAAGTCATATTGGCAAAGGGCCAGGTTTTCCAGACTTGCTTGCTTCTGGGGATAACCATAAACTACGAGAAATCTCATCTACAACCTACACAGAACCTAGAGTTTATAGGAGCAATTCTCAATATGAAAACTACCATTGCATCACTCCCACTATCGATAGTTCAATAATAAGGTCACAAGTACAAAAGATAATCTGCAGCTCCATGATTTCTGCCCATATGGTCCTTCAAGTCCTGGGATCAATGGAGGCAGCAATAACATTTGTGCCACTAGCCAGATTTTACATGAGAATTCTTCAGTGGATGCTAGCCACACAATGGCCAATTCTTTATCATAGGTTCATAGTCGTTTGCTAGGCTACTGACCACAAGGGCCTTTTTAAGACTAGCCATGCATCCCGAATCTCTGACAAGTTCTGACACCCTTGATAAGTGTAAGCGTGGGCCTGGGAGGTGAATCATTTACAGGTTACTTATTTGCATTATAGACATAGGTGCCAAACCAGGGATGAATTTCCAGTTTCCCATCCAATTGTCCAAGTTGCACTTGAATTGGGTTAGGGAGGAACTCTGCTTCAAATGGGAGGGGGGATCCTGTTCCATAGACTGGGTAGGCTCGGGGATACATACCGCTCTCTCCAGCAGGTCCTATTTATGTCATAAGCAAGGTTTAAGTCTTTAAAATGGGTAATTCTGGTACTGTTTGTTTTGTGGATATGCGGGAGGTCCATCAGAGTGGGATCTGACAATGTCCTGTATGCCAGGCATCTATCTCCCATCAAAAGCCTGTAGGAGACAGAATACAGGGATAGGGCCTTGAGGTGGTCAGCATAAGACATATTACTTGTGTCCTGTATTCTTTTAGTGAGGAACCTCTGTTGGATATACCTGGTTAGGTACATACCAAAGGGGGCACTGTACTCAGTGATAGGTCTGATGAATGCCGAATACAGTGGAACAATGACTTCCTTGGACTTAGGTGCCATACCTTTGTTTATAAGTTGCGCAACATGGAATGATTTCCACACCACTGTAGACACATGATGATCATAGGTTGGTACTAGGCTATCGGCCCTAGGGCCTATGCAAGCCTAGCCATAACAATTCCCTGGATATTTCTTCCCACAATATTTACTTCTCTGGGCCCCTGTCTAGCAGGGCGACTGACATGATCCCCGGGGTGAATTTCTTATCTCCAATCCAATCATTAAGGCCAGATTACTATCTGTGTGTCCCCAAGTCCTTGACTACTAGGTCAACTCTAAGAGGTGTGCTGTCAATATGATAGTTACCAGGGATGGATGACTTCCCAAAGGTTACTATTATGCATTTTTGGTGGTATTTAGTTTTAGTCCATGGCTCTGACACCAGTTGTTTGTCTGTGTCAGCCCCTCTTGGAGAACATTTATGTTAGTATGAGATTCAGTGACCGCTCCTAATTTGCAATCATCTGGAAATTTAGTCAGCCGGAGACCACTGACATTGGCCTTGACTTCTGAGAAGTAAATGGTAAAAAGGACCAGTCCAAGGACTGATCCCTGAGGGATTCCACTTGTGAATGGCCTCTTTGTAGAGGGGGAATCCCCAATTCTAACTTCCTGGGTCCTGTCTGTGAGCCAGTTGGCTATCCACTGGGTGACATACGAGTGTGTGCCTAACCTCTTGAGTTTGTCAACAATGCCCGAGTGGGGTATTGCATCAAATGCCTTGGCCAGGTCAAGGTAGGCAGTGTGAACGATTTTGCCCTCGTCCATTGCTTTGTTGACCTTCTCAAAGAAGTCCAGCAGGTTGAGTAGGCATAATATGCACTTGAGAAAACCAAACTGGGTTGGTGCCAGTGTCTGGAGGTTTACTATATCTCTGTTGATCATCTTCATGATAAATATTTCCATGGCTTTGCATATAAGACTAGTGAGACTTATGGGTGTGTAGTTTCCAGGGTCTGTAGATGGCCCAACTTTATGCAGAGGGATAACTGTTGCCTTTCTCCATTCTTGAGGCACAAAGCCTGTTTGAGGCTACAGTTAAATAGTAATTCCAGGGCCCCTGATAGGTCATGTTTCATGCTATTTAGAAGGTGTCCTGGGATATTATCTGTGCCCATTGATGCACTGTTCTTGGTCTTAGAGAGACAATTAAGGACCTGTTCCCTAGTGATAGTAGGGGGAGTTATATTTGATGATATTTCCTGATGGAAGATTGAGGGGGAGAGAGGAATAAAGTTGGAGCTGAATTTATCAGCCAGGAGGTTTGCTACATCTTCTGGCTCAGTATAGGTGGCTCCATTTACAGTGAACTCTGCACACAATTGTGTATTGTCTTTGAGGTTGCAGACATAGCTAAGGAATGCTTTGTGGTTGTCCTTGGCCTGGGAGGCCAAACTTACCTCAAATTTAGCTTTGGCAGACTTTATTTGCATCAGTCTATGTTTTACCAGATCAGATCCACTTAGAAATGCAAGAGAGACCTGGAATGGTGGATTCATTCAAATCAAGTTCTTCTAGGCTGTCCATTATTCCCTCCCCCATCCCAAGGCCATAGTGACCATGGATGATTCCCAGTTAGGATGGAGGGGCATTATCTTAGGAAGATGGGCCAGGGCACCTGGTCCCCTGAGGAGGCCAAATTGCATATAAATGTCCTAGAAATGAGAGCAGTGCTGTTAGCATTGTAGGCATTCCAGAATACTCTCCCCTTAGAGACCATTCCAATACAAATGGACAACATGTCAGTCGTCTGGTACATCAAAAAACAAGGAGGAACCAAATCCTACCCATTGTGTCAAGAAGCTCTCAGGGTGTGGCACTAGGTGATCTCTTCCAACTGCTTTCTCTTAGCAACGAACATTCTGGGGAATTCCAGTGTGGTAGCAGAAAAATTTAGCAGGTGCATTTTTCTACCCCATGAATGGTCCCTCAACAAGAAAATTGCAGACAAGATCTTCTGTCGGTGGGGCCAGCCATCCTGTGATCTTTTTGCTTCCCCCTGAACAAGAGCAGCAGCTACTTTGCTCTAATGCCCCCCAGAGGCATAATCTCTGGAGGATGCTCTACTTCACGATTGCCCCCCCCCCCCAGTCTCCTGTATGTGTATCTTCCATTCCTTTAATTCCCAAATTCCTTCAGAAAGCTTCCAGGTTGAAGAGCAAAGTCATCCTCATTGCTCCATATTGGCCTCGACAAATTTGGTTGCCCTTTATTTGGCCTCACCTGATTCAACCTTCTTGGTTTCTGAATCCAGCTTCTGACCTTCTGTCTCACCCAACATACATGATACACCCAGATTTGGCAAACCTCAGGCTTACTGCCTAGCTTCTTGAGTTCTTTTGATAGCCAGACAACCAGTGCACTCTTCCCATGTGTGTCATATTTTGGTGTCTTCCCATAAACCTTCCACCAGGAAACTATACTCCAGCAACTGGAAAATATTTGTTTTTTGGGCTCAAAACATAACATTGAACCTTTTACAGCTCTTATATATATATGTTGGATTTTTTAATCACACCTCTTTAATGAAGGATCTAGTTCTTCTACAGTTAGATTCCAGTTAGCAGCAATATCAAGTTTCCATGTTGGGATAGGTGGCTCAACAGTAGCATCTCATAAGTTAACCAAAGCATTTTTAAGAGGCATGCTACTCTTAAGGCCTCCCTTTAAAGATTTTACTCATCCTTGGACCTAAATTTAGTGCTGCAGTACCTTACTCAACCCCCATTTGAGCCCGCAGCTACCTGTGACCTTAAATTTCTTTCATGGAAGACAATTTTCTTAGTAGCCATTACTTCAGCCAGAAGAATTTCCAAGTTCCAAGCATTATCCTCAAAACTCCCATACTTTATTTTTCATAGGAACAGGGTGACTTTACGTACCAGTGCATAATTCCTTCCAAAGGTGGTGTCAGAATCCAGTAATAATCAGTCTATTAATTTAGGATCATAGGAAGTTACTAGGCTATTAGCCCTGAGGCCCTTACAAGCATAGCCAAGAATTTAGCCCATGTTCTGACAAGTCAGCAGTCCAGCAGGGACACAGGTGGGATCCCAGGGGTGTATTTTCTGTTCCCCATCCAGTTATCCAGGTTGCGCTTAAAAAGGGTTAATGAGGTACTCTACTTGACGTGCAGAGGGAGTCTATTCCACCGAAGGAGTCGTCTCTGGGATACAAGTCTGTCCCGCCAACAAGTCCTATTGATGTCACAGACCAGGTTGAGGTTGCGTGTGCGGGTTTCTCGAGTGGAGCTTGACTTGCAGATATGTGGCAGTCCCTTCAAGGTGGGGTCTGAGATTGCTTTGTATGCCAGACAGAGGTCACCTCTGAGGAGTCTGTATGAGACTGAGTACAGGGACAGGTCTTTTGGCCTATCTGTATGGGGTAGATGTTTGAGGCCCTGAATTCTCCTGGTTGAGGAACTGTGGTGTCTCCAGCTGCTGCATGTGCTTTGTGAGGTACATGCTGAAAGGGGCATTGTACTCAGTAATGGGTCTTATAAGGTAGAATGCAGGGATGTTATGAACTCCTTGTCCCTGGATGAGATACCCTTACTAATGAGGTGGGCCATGTAGAAAGCTTTCCAGTACAATAGAGACAATATGGTGGTCAAGAGTCAGTTTGCTGTCAACCTGGGTGCCCAAATCCCTCACTACTGATTGCATGCTTAGGACCTTTGCGGTGATGTCACTCTCCCCAAAGGGGATGATGCATTTTTTTGTCATTCAGTTTAAGGCCATTTTCTGGCACCAGTCATTTGTTTGAGTGAGACCCTCTTGGAGGATGTCCACATCACTATGGGAATTGATGACAGTGCCCAGCCTGCAGTCCTCTGCAGACTTGGTCAGCCATCATCATCTTCTTTCGGCTGTTCCCATTAGGGGTCGCCACAGCGGATCATCTATTTCCATTTCTTCCTGTACTCTGCATCTTGCTCTGTCACACCACAGCCACCTGCATGTCCTTTCTCACCACCACCTGCATGTCCTCTCTCACCACATCCATAAACCTTATCTTAGGCCTTCCTCTTTTCCTGTTACCTGGTAGCTTCATCCTTAGCATCTTTTTCCCAATATACTCAGCATCCCTCCTCAGTACATGTCCAAACCAATGTAATCTTGCCTGTCTGGTTTTGTCTCCAAACCTTCCAACCTGGGCTGACCCTCTAATATACTTATTCCTAATCCTGTCCACCGTCATCACACCCAGTGTAAATCTTAACATCTTTAACTCTGCCACATCCAGCTCTAACTCCTGCCTTTTTGTCAATGCCACTGTCTCCAACCAATATAACATAGCTGGTCTCACTACCCTCTTGTAGACCTTCCCTTTCACTCTTACTGGTACTCGTCTGTCACAAATCACTCATGACACTCTTCTCCACCCACTCCATCCTGCCTGTACTCTCTTCTTCACCTCTCTTCCACACTCACCATTACTCTGAACTATTGATCCCAAGTATTTGACTCCACTCTGGTTTGCTCAGCCACATCTCCTGCAGATTTGAAGAATGCTACCCAGTCCACCTTTAATATTGTACAAAACTGGCTCACTAGTCGACGGCTATTACTAAATCCCAAAAAAACTAAAATGTTGCTATTCACACCTACTCAAAGATCTGCAACTTTCTCTTTCAGCATTAATGCAAAAGATGGTACTGTTATCTCCCCAGACCCCTCTACAAAACTGCTCGGTGTCATTATTGACAGTAACCTAAAATTTGAACTTCATGTTAATCAAATACTAAAGAACACCAATAAAAAAACTTGGTTCATTGTATAGAATTAAAGCCTTTCTAACCCCTCCCAGCTAAAATTGCCATTGCCTGCTCTCACCTAATTTCAACACTTACATATGCTTCCACCCTTCTGTCTGATCTAAATAAGGCACTACTTAATCAGCTGTCTACCTGTTACAATCACATTGCCAGATTTGTCACTGGCCAGCCATGCAGAACCCACCATTGCATTAACCTCAAACAACTTGGGTGGCTAGAATTCCCCAGTCTCATACAATATAACCTTCTGATCATAGCTAACAAGATTCTCTATAATCCAGATAACACACCAGCTCTTAGAAATAGTATCACTGCCCAAACTAATCAGAGACTGCTTAAATCCTCTAATAAACTTCAAATTCTTACAATCAAAACCAACAATACAGCAGGAGTATTTCTCTTGGCAAACTCTGCAGGTAGAACATGGAATCAACTCCCAGCTGATATTACTATGCTCTCCTCCCCACGTGAATTTAAGACCAAACTCAAACAACATCTGGCACTAAACTGGCTCTGTCACTGTAACAAACCTGGCTAGCCAGCTTAAATAAATGTACAAAATCTACTAGATGTCAATGCTAATGTGTTTGCATTTCTCCTCACTATAACTACTGCTTACAAATGCCATGCAACTGTCTACTTCTGAATGTCAAAATATTAACTGTAATTGCTTACTTATATTTGTCTGCATTGCTACATTCACCTTTGTTTCTGTTATATTGTCCTTGTTGCTATGTTTTATTATGTATACGCTGGAGCTTTTCTCCCCGGGCCTCCGCTGAAAATGGACATGTATCCAGTCGGACTATCGCGGTCAACAAATGTAAAATAAATAAAGTATTTAAACTCATCCACCTTCGCCATCTCTACTCCTTGCATCCTCACCATTCCTCTATCCTCCCTCAAATTTACACACATATATTGTGTCTTAGTCCTGCTGACCTTCATTCCTCTTCTTTCTAGAGCATATCTCCATCTCTCCAGGGTCGTCTCCACCTGTTCCCTACTCTCTCTACAGATCACAATGTCATCTGCAAACATCATAGTCCATGGGGACTCCTGTCTGATCTCGTCTGTCAACCTTTCCATCACCATTGCAAATAAGAAAGGGCTCAGAGCTCATCCTTGATGTAATCCCACCTCCACCTTAAACGCATCCGTCACTCCCACCGCAGACCTCACCACTGTCACACTCCCCTCGTACATATCCTGTACCACTCTTACATACTTCTCTGACACTCCCGACTTCCTCATAGAATACCACAACTCCTCTCTAGGCACCCTGTCATATGCTTTCTCTAAGTCTACAAAAACACAATGCAACTCCTTCTGACCTTCTCTGTACTTCTGCATCAACACTCTGAGCAAACATCAAATTTGGTCAGCCATAGCTCACCGATTTTGGCCTGCACCTCAGAAAAGTATATCCCAAGCAGCAGAGGCCCCAAAACCAATCTCTGAGGTACACCACTCTTTACAGGTCTACTGCATGAGGTGGCTTCCCCTATTTTGATTAGGTGGGTTCTATCAGTGAGCCAGTTTGCTACCCATCTGGTAACATATGGATTGATGCCTAGTTCAGAAAATGTAGCCCTCATTCATGGCTTTGATGACTGCCTCAAAGAAGTCAACCAGATTTAGCAGGCATGACCTCCCCTTGACGAAACCAAACTGTGTGGGATTGAGGGTTTGGAGGTTGCCATTGTTCTTGTCAGTGAGGTCCATGATAATCTGTTCCATGGCCTTGCAGATCAGGCTAGTTAGGCTGATAGGTCTATAATTTCCGGGATCAGTGGACTTTCCACCTTTGTGTAAAGGGATGACAGTGGCTGTCCTCCACTCGGCTGAGATGAAGTCTGTACTCAGACTTTGGTTGAATAGGGTGCCTAATGGTGCTGCAAGTTCCTTCCTGAGTTCATATGGGATTCAGCCTGGGATGTTATCTGGTCCCATGGAGGCTGTATTTTTTGCCTTTGAGAGGGCAGTGATAACTTGCTCCCTAGAGATAAGGGGAAGGGGGCAGGTGCTGGGGATGTCCCGATTTACTGATGGAAGGACAGAGTGCTGAAGTTTTCACTTAACCTGTCTGCCAGCAGGTTGGCTATATCTATGGTGTTTGTGCATGTGGTGTCCTTGACCACCAGTTCTGAGCAGATCTGAGTACTTTCTTTGAGATTGCGGACGTATGTGGAGAAGGCTTTATGATTGTCTTAAGTAGATGTTGCCAGTTTGGACTCAGTTTGCTTTTTAAAGGATTTCTAGTAATACAAAAATTCCCCTGTTGTACAGGAACCAATGAAGGCTGTCCCACAAACGTTGCTAGTTGGAATAGTTATTTCAAAGACTCTGCAGTCCACGAATGGTTTAAAACACATACATGATTTATTTCGACAATACAAACAGAGCGATGTAAGTTAAAAAAATTAAGCGCTTTCATTTCCAATGCTGGAAACTTCATCAGAATAACTTTGTGTTAATTACATTCAATTAAACCCATGTAGTCAGAGAACAATGTTTTAAAGAAACAAGTCACTATAATTTGTCTGTAAACAATTACTGTATATATTGTGTAAAACAGATATGATAAAACATATATAAAACAACTTTAAATAGTACTGATGACTAAATGTGTAAACTGATGCTTACACCTAGAAACTTAATCCAGTGTAGTCTATACTACATGGGTTTAATTGTACAACGGGGGAATTTTTGTATTACTATTTTTTTGATTGTTTTTCTCCGTTTTCCATTTCCTCATTTTTAAAGGATTTCACTAGTGCTCTTATTTTCTTGTTCAGGCTAGGGAGAGATTGCTTCCAATTAGGCTCCTGCTCCTCCTTGGTCCTGGACAGCAATTTTTTTCCTTTTTATTATAGAGTTTATTTATTGCAGATGTCCACCAGACAGATTTTCTTTTCCTTGAGGAGGATTTAGTCCTGTCTGGTATTCCTGATTCCATGCAGCTATATAAATGCTTGTATAGTACTTTGGTGTAGGTCTGGACATATGTACCAGTTCCTGTGGAGGAGGAGGGGGGCTGTGAAGCTGTTTTTACCTTCCCCAGGAGGATGCAATCAGCTTTGGAGGTTTTTTGCTTGACCATAGCTAGGGGCGTAAGGGGAGATGGTGACTTTGAAAGTGACCACTTTGTGGTTGGATCTTAGGGAGGATGACACTGTAGGGATGTTGCAGTGGTTACTCGTGTTGGTTAATACCAAGTCGTCCAGGATATTATCACCTCTTCTGTGGGTGTCCACCAACTGGTCCAAGGCATTTGCATTGGCAAAATCAAGAAATCTCTGGGCATTTGTGTTTTGGCTCGAGTAGTTTTTCAGTCTATGGTTGGATAGTTAGTCACCCAGGATCAGGATAAAAGGTTGAATCTTGATGGATTTGAAGAGGTTCATATAGATGGAGTGGGCATCTTGAGTCAAAGTTGGGTCCTGTAGCTAGCTATGATTTGATAAGGGTCTTGTCAATGGTTAACTGCACCTGGAGTGTCTCCTGTGCATCATAATGTATGTCGAGCTTGGAGGCTTGTATGTCTTTAATATATATTGCAACTCCACCTCCTTTTGCTTTGCTGCCCACAGTTTGGGGTCTGAATGTATGATAAGGATGAGTAACCTGGTATGGCTGGGGTGCCATCCACAGCTTAGAACCAGGTTTCTGTGACTGCACAAATGTCAGCATCTTCCAGGGCTAAGAATGCTTGCACTGAGTGCAGTTTCATGTTTAGACTCCTAGTGTTTTGCAGCATGACCTTTAATTTGCATTTTGATGAAATTTTTCATGTTGATAGTTTTGACTGCATAGCATTGCCTAAAAAAGGTACTATGGGTGAGGCAAGAGCCTTTGGCTGAAGGCCAAGGGAGACCGATGCAGGCCATCTCTGGCAAAGCATCTTGGTCATTCGTTCATGTCTTCCCAGGCTGTCAGGTACTGGATCCCCTTGGAATGACACCAGAAACTAAGCCAATTGCTAAAGTCAATCATTTTCTGTTCTTATTGAGGCATCGTTCTGGATGATGATAGAATGCTGCTTAAGGCTAGGAACCTACCTACCTGGGACACACATTCAGTGAGCTTGCGCATGTCTCTCTTCTAGTACAGGGAGGTCTGTCTCAAGTCATTCACACCAACCAGAACTATGACAGAGGCATAACAGTACCTGCTATTTTGAGATTTGAGTGCATGGGTGTTATGGCAGATTAGACAAACAACTAACCGTGACTTTCTCCTTATCTAGCCTGGTGAGGGGCACATCTGTGTCTCACAACAGTCTCCTATGACTAATATGTTGGGTTTATGTTTAGGCCTTAGTGGCTGTGAGACACAGGTGTGTGGACTGTGTGTGGTTTGTGATGTGACGGCCAGTGGAATTTGCGTGTGTTTTTGCCTCGGAGGTCTCTCTTGTTTGGGTATGTTTTTGTTGAGGACCTCCGCATATGTGGGTGTGTTGTGTAGTTGTGGGTGATGTTTGTGTTGACAACCTTCTCAGTGTCTGATGTACTGGCTTGTGAGGCAGAGAGTATAGACTCTAGGTTCTTAATTGTAATTGCATCTCATACAAATTGTGTTCCTAGGTGGTAGTAGAGGGTTGTCCGTATACATGAGGCAGCTGCTACACTGTCTCAGGATGCCCATATCAACCACACTGGCAGGAGAAATACTAGGAAATTGTCCATCCATATTTGTCAGAATCTGAGGGAGAGTGGCCAGAGAAAGCTAAGGGGTAAAGGGTGAAGGGTCTAAGAGGAGTACTAGTAGGAGATCCACATACAAGTATTACTAGGGGAAAATTTGTAGCTGGAATACTTCATAGTGGGTTAATAAAAGTGCAGCTGAGGTGCGTGACGTGCACAAAAAATAGAAGATTCTAGTAACACAGAAATTTAGCCACTCCTGCTAGTCCCTGCTTTATTTACCAGCTTGTGCCAGACAAAGTCCAGGCTGGCCTGCTACTCACTTGCAGAGAAGATAGGTCCCTACCAACACAAGATGGCTGCCAGAAATAGAAAGCAAAAACAAACGGCTCTGGATGCAGCAAACCTTGTGTCCAGACTGTGCCACTGAATTTAAGGGTAACAGTAAAACTCACAAAAAAGCTCAGATTATTCACTTACAGACAAAAATAAAACTATCAGCATGAAAAAATACAGTAAACAGTAATGAAATGCAGTAAATAGCAATGAAATGCAGTTAAATGACAGTAAATTGTTTTAAATGTGATAAATTAGCTCAAAAAAACAACTCAAAGCAGGAATTCAGTAGAATACTGTCATCAGTTTTTTAATCAGGCTACCAATAAGCAGTATCTAATGTGGCATACTAACTACCTAAGCACAAGGCAGCTATAAGAGGCACAACATTTCATTTTTTAGTACTAATTGAAGCGACAGAAGATAATTCAAGGTTAAGATGCTAAAGGGGTGGGTCTTCACAACTGATCACATTGTACTCAGTAGAATGAGCTGAAGCAATGGGTGTGACTTCACAACTGATCTCACCGAACTCAGTAGAATGAGCTGATGCAATGGGACTGAGGGGTGTCCAATATCAGATTTATACTAGAGTTGGGCAACTCAAAAGTTACTACACTTCCCCAACTTTTCTAATAAAGGTGAAGATGCGCTACACTTATTGGATGGTCTCAGACAGTTGCATTTTTACTTGCATAGAACTAAGAACATCAGAAAATCCCATCAGCTGTTTGTTTCATTTACAGAACCCACATTGGTAAACCAGTTACCAAAGTTACACTATCTAAATGGATAACACATTACATTTCCTTTGTGTATAACAAAATGGGCGTCATTCTTACAAAAGCATCATTCTACTAGATCCATGTCAGCTTCCTCAGTATTTCAGTCCAGAATGTTCATGGATGATATTTGTGCAGCAACTACTTGGGCTACTCTCCATACCTTTATTACTCATTACAAATTAGATCTGGTCTCCAGAGGAAGGGCATCTGTTGGTTCTACTGTGCTCAGGAATATCCTTCCTGGAGTCCGCCCTGGAAATTAGGTAGCTGGGGGCTCTGTCCCATCAGTTCAGGTCAGAATGAAAATTGACAGCATCAGATAAAGACGTTATGTACTCACCTTAACATCTATTTTCATTCTTCCATAGCTCTCCTCCTAAAGGCTTCTGGAAGATAGTATTTGTGGACTTATTTGTCCTTATTATATGTGCACCATCTAAATAAGACATTGATGATCAGGCATTTGTAAGCTACCTCTGTCTGTAAGCGACATGGGTAATAGGCCCTGTGTACATTTCCTGTTCCCTATCCACTGGATGAGGTTGTGCTTAAACTGGGTAATAGATGAACGTAGCTTCACGTGGATGGTAAGCCTGCTCCCATAGTAGAGGCAGTCTCTGGGACACACATCTGAGGACCACCTTTAAATAGTGCTAGGTGGGCCATAACTTCTTTGGTTTGTCCCTTCATCCTACTTCTGGGAACAGAGCCCAAGCTACTTTTGGATTTTTAAGTTTACTGTGTCTATTTTTTCTGTAACTTTCTTTGTAAGACTTTATATGTGTGTATTTCTTTGTGTTACTAGATTTGGTGTTACAGTCATCAAAAATGTTTTTGATCTGCTTTTTCCTCCGTAAAATTATATTTTTTTCATTTGAGGGAAAGTTATATTAGCCTCGTCAAAGGATCTTTTAACCAAGTGCTCTCTGTAATCAGAAAAAGTCTACATAAAGCAAGCATCTTGTATGTGTATTTCTCTGACCTAATCAAAACTATAAGGTACACACTTGACTGTGCCCCAGATGCCCTAAATTTGATTAGTGTCTCAAGCACTAGAGTAGCTAGTGGGGGTAAAGTATGACCACTCACCATTCTCAGGGGGGTGAGTTCATGGTAGTTCCATTGTGGAAGGACTGTGATACCTCCAGCTAGCAGAGCAGGGAGAGACCTTGTGGATAGGCATGGCAAGTATTAAGGTTTGTATGCATTAACTGGACCTGCAAGCCTTTTCTTAGAGCACAACAGATGTTGCATCTTGTTTCTATACCTTATTTAATCTAGATTTGTGTTTATATTGTTATTTTTTGAAGTTAAGTAATATTTTTGTTGAATATCTTACTACATTTGTGATTCCACCACAGGAACATTTTTTTTAATTTACTTGTGCTATTGTTTCTTATCTTGTAATTTCTCCAAGTTTTTTGGGTTTCTAATACCATGACAGGAATGGACTCCATTCCTAAGTCAACATACATTTAAAGTTCATGAAATTAGTATTTTTTTCAATCTTTGATGTCAGCCAGAAGTGTTCACAGCACCCGCAATGTGGCCAGTAATGACTCCTCCTGCAATGCATAGGGGTTACATCCATTGGTAACACATCTAAATATGATTGTAGAGTCTTTTTTTATAAGACCCATTGCTTCTACTACTATTGGAACTGTCTGGGTATCTTTGCTTCCACATTGCTCTCATTTCTGCCTACAGATCGTGATATTTTTTGACTTTGTGTCTGTCTGTACGCAAGACACTGTAGTCACTGGGTGTGGCGATTTCAGTGATCAGTACTACTTTTGTCTTCTTTTCATGGACCACTGTATCCAGTTTTCCAGCATCTGTCTTTTGAACTGTTGATAATGGATGATCCCGTGTGATGTAAACTTCATCATTTTCTATGATGCTTTGTGGTTCATTTTTCCAGTGTTTTTCAGCCACTTCAGTACCATAATGTTTGCACAATCCCCAGTGCAACAATCTTGCCACGTTATTATGCCTTTCACTATACAGTCCTTCTGCCATTAGTATGTCACAACCATCAACGAGGAGTGCGATGGCTTCCAATTCGGTTTTACAAAACCTACATTTGTCTGTTTTCTCCCATGTGTTCAGTGAACTTTGTAAACTAATGGGTAACGCAACCCACTGTCTTGGGCTGACAATATTATAACCTTTCATCTCTTGGTTTGAATTCGCCTCTCCTTAACCATTCATGAGTTTGTTCCTGATCAACATGAGGTTCTTCCAGACGTTTTCTACATTTGCAACTATATTTATACATTTTCCACATTTCTTGCCTTCTCATCTGGTCTTTCACCTTATATTCTTTCTTTTGTTTTTTTGACACATTCAGTTGCTACCTGATTTTTATCTACTTCTAGTTTGATTTCTATTCCTGCTTGACACCGATGTGGTTCTGCTAGATTAAGCAGAAAAGTAATCTTAGATTTATTCTCCTCATGTTTCAAAACTTTCACTACGTTTGGGTCTTGTGAGATCAGCATATGTGTGGAGTCCCACAATTGCAGATCTATACATGTAATTAGTTTCAAGGAGGCCCATCCCTCCTTTGGAACGGAGAATATGTAATCTTGGTATGCACTGATTTTTATAAATAATTTGGTAGCAATAAAGCATCCTTCTTACTTTCCTATCTAGTCTATCCAGCACATTTTGGAGGCAGTCAGTCACTCCAAAACTGTAAGTTAGGACAAGAAGAGCAAATTGGTTTATAGCTTGGGTTTTGTTTCTAGATGTCAGTGCTGTTTTCAGGATGAATTTAAGTCTTCTAAAATATTCCTGACTAAGTTTTATTCACATTTGTTCATGTTTTATTGTTGATCCATCATCCGTTCCCAAATGTTTATACACTCCCTCTTGCTCAAGTTTTTATGTCACATGCTTGTCCCAAACTGGTGTTTTCTTGGTGCAGCAGTTTTCCTGCTTTAAAGGTTGATATTGCACATTTATCAAGGCCAAATGACATTCTTATATCATCTGAAAAAGTTTTAACAACTTGCAGTTGTGCTTTCAGGTCCTCATCTGATGCGTTATACAGTTTTAAATCATTAGCAAAAGGAAGATAAGTCCTTACACTTTGTTGTTTTCTAGGAGCCAAATTATAGCCATGGCATAAGCTGTTAAGTAGGCAGCTTAATGAGTTGAGGGCAAGACAAATTAACAGTGGTGACAGACAGTCACCTTGGAATATCTCCCTTTGAATTTTTATCCCTGGAATAATAATTTGCCCTTTATCATGGCTTAATTGCAAAGTGGTCTGTCACTGTTTCATGTTCACTATAATGTAGTTGATTCATGTAGGGTGTATCTTGTACATTTTTAAGCACTCTCTTTTTTCCATAAATGTGGGATACTATCTAATGCTTTTTTGTATTCAATCCATGCCATACTTGGATTCTTCCCCATTTTAGAGTTCTCCACTATGACTTTGTTTAACAAATGATTCTTTGGTTCTTATCAGTATGAGTTCATGAATGTAGTAAAAAATTTAGTCGTGGATCTCCTTGATAATATTATGAGAGGAGTTAATTGTATCGCTGAAGAATGTCATCCCAGTTAGATTTCATCTATGCCATTTATTGCATCATTGATTCCATTGTTAAAATCTAGGAGGGATGATTTATTATGAGTAAATTTATTTGTGACCAAGCTTGATTTTACTTTAAGGGTAGCAGTGATGATGGTGTCTGTGTTAGAGAGGGTCCAACATGGGTACAGAGCAGAAAAATCCTAGTTTTGTCATTATGGTATCTAAAATACTGCCATCCTTGGTTTAGTTTCACACTATTTCAAATTGTTTAGATTTAGGTAGTCTGGGAATACATCCTGCATTGTGTGGGCATCCAAATAATACAAATTTCTGCATTAGCTGAACTAAAGAATTCCAAAAAAGGATCAGTTCTTTGTATTTGTCACACCAATTAAAAAAAAAAAAAAAAAAGCTTTCAGTTGTCCACAAATCACCTTTTCTAGATGGACATCTGACTGTATAAAGTGTTGTTACATTGAAGAAGTGTGTGACCTGTCAACACCATCTAAGGTTTGTTCTACCAAATCAGTAACCGTCTTGGCCATCTTCTCGAAAAATGCCTCAGTAGATGTGTGTGCAGCAGCTTGGGCAAGTCTGAATGATTCAGCAAATCAACAAACATTATAAACTAGATATTTCCTCCAGGATGCAGTCTTTCTTTGTGGCCACTGTGGTAGAGTGTGATTGCCAAGAGGGACCCACTCAAGTGTGTATATTTGGGGCTTGGTCCTAACTGTTATTGAAGAATCATTTCTTATCAAGTTCAAAAGCTGTGTACTTGCTACAATGTTAGATTAGTAGCCATTTGAAATGTTATGCCCTACTTCAGTGAGTCCCAAAATATGAAAATGAAATGTCTGAAAAAGCAGACTTGCATATACCAAGTCCAAGATGGCCATTTCTGTGAATCCCTCTTCTTCTAGGTATGGTGATTTCTGAGTTGGTGTATGTAAGTTTAAGGAGTGTGAGGGGCTTGTCCCCTTACAAAAAGAAGTTTAAACGTGAAGAGCAATACTCCAGATTTGCTCTTCTCTTGGATTTTCTGTCTTTTTTTTTCCATTGTATAGGTGTTCAACATTATGAGTGCCAACATTTCAGTAGAGAAACTGTTAGACCTTTAAGAAGTGTCCATCTTTAGTAACACCTACCACCACCTCTATCACCCTATTGAAACCCAGGGCATGCAACTGATGATCTGCTCTGTGGTCCTAGCAGTCAGCAATGTCTAGCCCCAATATTCTACTTGTTTGGCTACTGTTTTTTTGTTTATCTGGATTTCTTGCAGTATGTAACCTCAGGATACCAAGAAGGGGAAAGGTGAGAAATCTGACTTTTACTGAAAGTAGGCACACATCTTACAGATACATTATAGTATGGTAGGTGTATAGCTTTCAATTTGATTACTTTAAGGGGATGGCATTCACAGTATACTTTTGAAATGCTTCCTAATAGGAGAGAGAGGGGGTTCTAACTGAAATTTACACTAAGGGGAGCAGAAATACTCAATCCATCTGGCTAAAGAACAAAACAGGGCCATGATTAATGAAGTGCAAAAAATAAACCCTCGCATAGCAGTCTTCTGGTAGCTCTCAGTATAAAACCTTGATTCAGTTATTCCTAATTTAAATAAAAAGTAGAGACAGTTAATCGCTTTCTGGAGGTTGGGGACAGCACAAGGTGTATATTGTTCCTAAGCTAGAACTTTTAATATTCCACGGCCACTTGGGAAGTAGAGCCATGTACCTTACTGTGGCAGATTATCTACCAGAGTAATTTCAGAGCAGAGTGTCCCTGAGTTATTCAGTTATCAGCTTGTGGCTGATCAAGTTAAAAAAAGAAAATGACTGGATCAGTCAGTACTGCACCAACTAGCAGATTATCATCTATATTATATAGCGTAAATGTGGTGAGACTTCATAGCACAATACTAAACTTTGGTTGAAGTAGACTTGAGTTCTGGACAAAATACAGTATGATTACATTTTTGTACATGTGCCTGTGCTTGCAGTTTGCTGGGATAGGGAGCAGTAAGCCAGTAGCTTTTGGTGGAGTGCACCCACATGGGTTAAGACGAGCACTGGCAGTCGGTAAGATCACAGCCTTATTTGAGGGAGGTGGTAGAAATGTAGGGTATAGAGACCTCTGAAACATCTAGTCTGATTTAAGGATGACCTTTGGTTGGAGCATCTGTACTGAGACTATCAGCATAGGCAATATTGAGGACAAATACCATGCTGTCCTAGAATGAAACTGTCAAAAAGAAGGATTGGAGAACTAATGTTGACACAATGTGGTGAGTAAATTTTCCTACTCCTCACGTGCATGATGGGCAAATAGAGAGTATTTATTTCTTGAGCTTTTTGGTGGTAGAAAATGTCAGTACTGAAGGAGAGGGGGAAAAAATCTCCACTGACTTTTTTTGTGCCTTGATAAAAGTTTTATGGTAAGCCTTATGAGGGATATTGGAGTGTGGTCCCATTCGTCTCCTGAAAGTTGTTATAGTGTTCACAGAGCAGTGTATGTCTTCCTGGATGTGGGAATGTAAAAGTCATGGCATTTTTTTATTTTTTATTTTACATTTGAGCTGATCAAGTAGTTCCCGTGCCTTGCTAATCCGGGGTATATCTTACAAGGTTAGATCTGCTGACTGGAAGACAGTTCCATCCTGTCAGGTTCATTTAACGTTTCTTTTCTGTAAAGTACTAAAAAGTCCTGAAAACTAATAGTAGCATGTTGGGCTCTTCAGCTTTTCTGTTAGCCAGTTAGCAGTTGTTTGTACGGTGGTCACTAATAAGTCCAGAGCGGCAGTATTACAGTGCCTTCATTGGCTGACATATGGATAGTTTGATATTTTATGGGTCTGTTCATCTGATTGTCTGTATTACGTGTCTATCCTCTCTGGAGGAGTTACTTGTTCTTTTCTACCTTGCTTGTCCTCGCTTGTCTAACTTCTTAGGATGGCTGATGGTTCCATTGTTGATGCTCAAAACTTCAGAGAGTTTATATTTTGTATATCAAGATCCACACTTTTGCATTTCTTTTTGACATTCAGCACAGGTTCCTGGTTTTCTAATTATGAGTCCAAGATTCTTACCCTCTGCACTGATGCAGCTAAAATGCTAAATTAAACAGTGCCTTTTTTTTCCTCAACTTGTAACTGTTCTGTTTGGTGGAATCTGATAGTATGTCTTTTGCAAGGTAGCATATTATATAAAAGAATATTATTTGTTGATTAAGGCAGCATTTGCAAGGCTGAAAGTTTTTAGATCATTCCAGATTTTAAACAAAAAAAATCAAGGCTTTTGTAGGCCAAGTTTAAGTAGACAGTCTTTGTTCTGTCAGCACTAATATGTCTTAAATGACACTAAATTGTCCTAAAGGGAAACCTGCAGAAGATGTGCTGTAGCCTGTAACGCTTCATTGTGGTGCCATACATATCACTATAGTTGAATATGCTGCCCTTAAACTTAGCATAGAATATGAATTATATTTTGCTCTTGAACTCTTACAGGTGAAATATAATATCTAATGACATTAAAAATAATCCCATTAAATATCTAATATCTGTAAAAATGCATGTATACCTTTTTCCGTGTGTAAATCAAAATTTAAATAACTCTGAAGTCATAAATGGACTGTTAATGTGAAGTTGTTTTCTGTAATTACTATTTTGTTGGTCTCTGAGTCCTTGATGACCCTTGATCTGGCTGGTGCTTTTTTCCCCTACTGATTCATTCCTTTCCACAAGACTGGCCATGTAACTCGTATCACCTCTAGGATGAAGTTTCCATCCTTCTGCAGGAAATCGGTCTTTATGACCTGGAACTGGGAGTCTAAGCACTAGCTAGCTTGGTAATTACCAGACTGCCACACTTTGACAGCCACGACTTTTCTTTGTCATATCTTCTCAGCTCTGGCTTATTGGAAAACTACAGCTTGCATACATTTTAATATGCATTGTCAGGTGACCCTTTCTGCAGGATTTTGCCCCTTAAATTTCTTCGTGTTTCACTGTTGCAGTCATCATATTTGGGTTATCCCTGCCAGGGCAGCCCTCGGCCGGCCCGAATACCAGAGGCTTAGTATTTCTGCGTCGGTTGCTGTCACTTCACGACTGACATCAGGTCATCAGTAGTATAAAGTAAGTCAGCCGATACCATTACATCAGTCTTTCTTGCCGAGGAGCCCAAAGCAAAAACAGTTTGGATGAGTGCTGGTTGGCCGCTACCTGAGTTTCGTCTTCCGAATTGAAGCTGAAGTCTTCTAAAATCTAAGTACCCCATTGGGGATCCTTTTTTCTTGCTCTGACCGATGTCAGAAAAGGTTAATTGTCTCTTCTGTTGAAAGCAAATACTACACCGAGACTTTCATTCTTACTGCATCACTTGCTTAGGCCCAGACCACAACGTCCCTCACTGTCACTTTTGTGCTTTGTTTAACGTCAGATCTATACACCATCGGGCCCTTATTCTAGCTAGATATTTTCACTTACAGTTCTCGAATTGCGATATGGCTGTGGTAAGCCATCCAACAGCAGATCTTCCGAAAAAATTAAGGATAAAGACAGAGACAGACCGCAATGGTCCAAACCTACCGACGCTTCCATTAAGCTAGTCGTCCGTTCTCCTGTCCTTAGTGAGGTGCTGTTGAAGCCCCTGATGCCCACTTCTATGGATTCACAGGCCGCTACCGAGGCCCTTTCGGAGTCCAGTATGCCACAAAACTCTTCAACTAAGGATCCTGTGGTTGTCTCACCCTCGAATGGGTCCGGAGCCGCTGAGCAGGCACTGGCTTCCCAGGAAGTACTTCACACTACTGATTCTCATCACTAAGCAACGACTTCTTTCGCGTCTACCGTTGTTTCAAAAACTACCAAGTTTTTACAGCCCAGGGTATGAACTACACCCAAGAAACTGATGACCCAATCTCAGGCACCTGCTTCTTTGCCTCAGTCTCAAATGGTTAAAATGGCGGAAGACCTTATCATGCTGAACAGGGCAAGCCAAGCTACCCCTTCCAAAAAGAAAAGACATCTGTCCCCATAAGTTTTGTCTGAACAGGAGTCTGATGACTCTGATGCATCTGAATATGAGGGCATGCAACCCCTCTCTGCATATGAGGATTCTGATGCAGAGGAATCCATTCCTTCAGCCTCTCCACCCAAGGACTATTCCTTTGGGGAAACCCTTCATACCTTATGGGAGCATTTCCAGTGGGAATGTCAGGACTACGCTCAGTCTAAAAAGAGACTCAGAGAATTCTTCGATCTTCCACAGCACAGACCCCTGGCCATTCCCCCCGTTCTGGATGTTGTGGATGATGCTTTTCTGGAATCCATTTTGACTTCTGACACCCTCCCTCCTGCACCCAGGAAACCTAACAGGTATTGCAGAGTCCCTGACTCACAAATTTCTTTTCAAAAACCTTACTGCTGGCCCTGAGGTAATTACTCAAGGGCCCAAAGGAGTTAAAGCAACCTCTGCTAAGAATCCCACCCCCTCAGATAGGGATTCAAGAGCATTAGACAGATGGGGTAAAAAATATACCCCTCTGCTACTCTTGCTATCAGAGCACTAAATTGCCAGTTCCATTTGCTAAAATGTCAGCAACATACCATGGAAATCCTCAAACAAAAAGTGTTTTCCTTTCCTGCTTGTGCAGAATCTAAAGAGTTGCAAGAGTTAATGCATTCTGCAAGTCAAGTGACTAAGCATACCTTACACTGTGGTTTTGACACCCTAGAAGCTTCCTGCAGGGCAGCAGTCACTGGTTCTGTCCTTAAAAGACATGCATGGCTTAAGGAACAGCCGTTGCCAGACCGTGTTAAATCTAAATTATTGGATGCACCCTTGCACAAAGACAACTTATTTGGCACTAAGGCAGAGGAGGTTTTAAAAAAGATAGAAAAAAAAAGCTAAATCTATGCAGACAGTTAAGGATTTCCTACAGGTCCAGCCACCAAGGTTCAGCAGGCATTGCCCCTCCAAGCACTGGTCCTTTCTTGCTCCTACCATGTCAGTTCAGCCCAGACCCCGGGGAAGCAGACCCCCCAGACAACAGCCACAGGGAATGCAGAGATCAAAACAGTGGAATTTCTCCACTTCAAAACCAGGGAGTTCTAAGCCACCCCTTCATGGTAAGAACTCACAATGACTCTCCTCCCCCACCCCCTCCCTCTGCCCACCTACACTTACCCCTGGTGAGAAAACCCTCCTTTCATGCAAGCACCTGTGCCGCCATTACCAGCAACTGCTGGGTCTTCAACATAGTGTCCCAGGGATACAGATTTTCTTTCCACACTCTTCCGACCCCAAAAGGGTTCCTAGATCTACCTCCAAACCAGTGGGCAGAGGCGAAAAAGCAAGTCCTTCCCCTGCCCTCTATGAGGGCAATAGAGCACGTTCCTGCAGAACAGATAGGCCAAGGTTTCTACTCCAAACTGTTTCTGGTACCCAGAAAAGAAGGCACCTGGCTGCCCCATCCTCGATCTATCCATTCTAAACATCTTCTTGGTGATACCAAAATTCAAAATGCTCACCCTCCAGCAACTGCTACCCATGCTGTCCAAGGATGCTTGGCTAGCCACCCTAGACCTAAAAGAGGCCTACCTCCACATCCCTATCAGCGAATCATGCAGGAAATATCTACGTTTCAGGGCTGGATCCCTGCTCTTTCAGTTCTCTCCGCTTCCCTTTGGCTTATCTACTGCTCCCAGAGTTTTCCCAAAATGTCTGTCTCCTGCCATTGCCTTTTGCAGACAAAGGAATATCCAGATTTACCCATACTTAGATGACTGCCTAATTCAGGCTCAAGCACCTGGCCTTTGTAAAATCCCTACTGATCTTCCTAGGGTACACTATCAACAAAAAGAAATACAAACTAGTACCCACCCAAAGGATTATATTCCTGTGAGCAAGCCTGGGCACAGCATCCCAGATGGCATTCCTTACACCAGAAAAGCAAACGTACCCAACAGCCTACTTCTCTCAATTAGCCACCAGACCCCACTTATCTGCAAGGAAAATCCTGCAAGCTCTGGGGTTCATGGCATCTTGCATTCTACTTATTCCATATGCCAGACTGCATATGATGAAACTTCAGTGGTACCTAAAAAGCCTTTGGTGTCAACACTCAAGACCTGGAAACTCTTATACCAGTGATACCTTGCCTAAGGAAAGTTTTTCTGTGGTGGGCAGCAGCATGCTCCCACAACAAGGGACTACCTTTCTCACCACCCCACGCCGCCCAGACCCTCACCACAGATGCATCAGACTATGCCTGGGGTGCCCACCTGGATGGCAGGTACCTACAGGGCCAATGGAGCCCACAGCATATCCATCAACCAGAAAGAAATGTTAGCTGTCCAGCATGGACTGACAGCTTTCAGGCCCCTACACTCCCCAGGGGCTGTCCTGATCAAAACAAGACTACACCACTGTACTGTGGTATATCAACAAGCGGGGAGGGACTCGCTTCTACCCTCTATGCAGGCTGCCCATGACCCTTTGGCACACAGCCTCTGCCATTCAACTCCACCTGTTAGCACAATTCCTGCCAGGTTCTCTAAACTCTCTGGCAGACTACTTTAATCTGGACCTACACGAGTGGCAGCCAGACAAAAGAACCTTCACCCTAATAACGTAGAAATGGGGCACCCTGAAAGTCGACCTCTTTGCCTCCCACACCAACCAACAGCTCAGCAAGTTCTGCACCAGGGAAGCATCACTGCATGGCTTGGAAAGTGGATGCCCTATCCATCCCCTGGGTCAATCTATCTGTTTATGTATTTTCCCCACTGCCTCTCTTCACCAGGGTACTACTCAAAATAAGGGAGGAAAAACCAAGGACAATTCTTATTGCTCCAGACTGGCTTCGCCTCACAGCCTGTCCCCACTGCCACCATGGCATCTCACTCAGACCCCAACCCTCCTGACCCACAGGGAAGGAGAATTCATGCATCCCCAATTGCAGACTCTCAGTTTGGCAGCCTGGCTTATTCCCTGACCACTGATGAATCTGCCAACCTCAGTAAATAGGTTCTAGATGTTATACGTGAGACCAGATGCCCTAGCACTAGAAAGTCTTATGCTGACAAATGGAAAAGGTTCTGCACCTGGATTTAGACCAAGGGAGCTAGTACGGACCAGCCCTCCCTACCTCTCATCCTGGATTACCTAGTTGACCTGCTACACAGTGGTCTCTCCTTTGCCTGTATTAAAATTCATGCCTCTGCTATCTCTGCTAATTTCCACACTGAGCAGCTCCTTTTCTCACACCCTCTGATTAAACAGTTCCTAAGAGAGGCTAGCAACTTGAGGCCACCCAGAAGAGCACCCACCCCAGCTTGGGACCTTAACCTTGTGTTGGAAAAGCTCACCCTGCCACCCTTTCAACCAGCATCTTCAGCAGAGGTAAAGTTCTCTCCTGAAAGACCGCTTTTCTTCTGGCTATCACTTCAACCAGTATAGTCTCTAAGCTGCAAGCAGTCATGGCTGTGGAGCCCTTCATCATCTTCCATGCTGACAGGGTTTCCTTCAGGACTAACCCATCCTTCATGCCCAAAATGGTGTCCAGTGTGGCTCTCATCCAATCCATTCCTTTGCCCACCTTTTTTCCTAACCCACAAAACAAAGGGGAAAGGATCCTGCACTCTCTAGATGAGCACAGACAGCTCAGATTCTATCTAGACAGGACTAAACCATTCAGAAAGTCTTATCAATTACTGGTTAGTTTTGCTGCAGGGGCAGAGGGCAAAGCCATCTCCAAACAAACAGTTTCCAAATAGGTAGCACACTGCATCCATTTCTGTTACAAGCAACACGGAAAACATCCCTCTGAGGGGGTCAGGACTCACTCTACCAGAGCAGCCTCCAACTCTGCAGCTTTCCTCAGAGGAGTCCCCACCAGGGACATCCAGGAATCTTCCACCTGGACATCTGTTCATACTTTCACCAAGCATTACCACCTGCCTATCTTCTCCATATCCAGGGTAGGCTTTGCCACTGCAGTCTTACAGAGCATCCTAACCAGCCCCTAGTCTCTTTGACTGCCTCCACTCTTTTTCTCAGCTTTGGGAATCAACCCAAATGTGATGACTGCAACAGTGAAACATAAAGAACATAGTGCAGTTGTGTACACTTACCATAACTGTAGATGTTAGAGTGTATTCACCATTGCAGTCCTGGTTTCCCTCCATCCGTCCCCCTCTTTTCTCTCTCTCTCTCTCTCTCTCTACTTACAAGGACCATTTTGGCATTTACTTTCTACTGGTGGGGTTCTTCCACCATAACCTGTCTCCCACTTGGGGGGCTCCTGACAGGGCAAGAAAAACTGATGTAATGGCGTCGGCTGCCTTACTTTATACTACTGACGACCTGACGTCTGTCCTGAAGTGACAGCAACCGACGCAGAAATACTAAGCCTCTGGTATTCAGGCCGGCTGAAGGCTACGCTGGCAGGGATAACCCTAATGTGATGACTGCAACAGTGAATACACTCAACATCTACATTTATGGTAAGTGTACACAACTGTACTTGGCTCCTGTAGTTCATCTAGGACAGTTATGCAGTATGTTACAGGATCCATCCCTACAGCAGAGTCTGTAGATGTCTTTTCAGTTGTGCCAGTTGATACCTCTCCCACCCCCCCCAGCAGAATCTGGGTTTCTGCTAATATTATTATTATTATTATTATTATTTTGCAGCGTATAATTCATGGAAATTACACTGTATGCTTGTATTGTGATTTGTAGGATGGCAACACAGCTGCTAAAGATGACCAGAGCAGTGTTAGTGAAGACATGGGGTCCTACGTTGGTCAAGAATTCCATGAGCTTCAGGAGAGACAGGAGCACGCATATAATGATGATTTCCATGAACTTCAGGAAACCACTGCACTTGAGAGTTCTCCAGAGTCTATTTGTGAAGAGGATGTTACACTTGCTTTGAAAGAGCTAGATGAAAGATGTGAAGAGGAAGAAGCTGATTTCTCAGATTTATCAAGGTCAGTAACGCTAGCTATTTAGTCGTGAAATAAGCAAATTGTAACTTCATGACCTGGCTCTAGGATAATATGATTAAAATGCAAGTGTGCTAGCTCTGTGTTGCAAGGGAATAAAGCCCTAACTGAACCTAATGATCTGGGATTGACTAGCAATCTAGATGTTGGAAGTGTTGACCACAGTGTGGGTGAAAGTAAGTAGCTGATACTGACTTACCTAACCTGGATAGAGGGAGACAGCCCATCCAACATCTCTGCTGGCGCCATGTAGAGATTGGTGAAGCAGGAGCATGCATGGGGTGACATTGTGTGGGATTCTGCACGTAGCAGGTTGCCTTATGGGGGGATAGGGTCAAGTAATTAAATCCTGATGACTGGATGTTGTCCTGTCACATTCATCTGTCTGTCTAAGGTCATAGTCAACAGGCAATGGGAAGAAAAACACACAGAAAAAAGTAAAGTACAAGGGAAACTCATTTCAGTAGTAGAGATGCATCTTTTCCTTTGACAGTCCTGGTTCTTGTATTGTCACATGCTGCTGTTTACTCATGTTTCCTGTACTCCTAGTGTATCAGACTGACCCATTTCCATAACTGCTTATTACTCCCTCATTTTCCCTATGCTCCCTGTATTAACATTCTACAAACTAGGTTCATAACTCATTGCTAATGCCATAATCCAGAAGACCATTAAAGAGACTAGCCCAGTTTCCAGTTTGACCCAGACCTCCCTGTCTGGTTAAGTGACTCACTGAGAGTCAGACAGTAGGTAAGTAGAGGCTGAGGGAATCAAACCCTGGAGTATAGCAGGTGTTTATTTTACAGCTCAAAGCTGTAGTCCTCTGTGCTGTCATATATATATTCCCTCCTCTCACCTTCTGAGCTATTTTTCTCATTGTCAGCCCCATCCCCTCTTATAAGTACCCCCTTTCTTGTTATTTTAAAGGTGCCACCACCTTGGTGCATCTCGCTCTACTCATCTTTACACACTGTTTTAGTGTGAAACTAAGAATGATGCCCGTCATTGCTGTACAAGGCATCTTTCTCTCATGTTCTCTTTCAGCTGTCTGTTGTCACATGTCTTGTTCCTTTGCATATTCCCTGAACTAATATTTGTAGTGCTCGGTGGTTATCTTTCTTAACCTGATGGCTTCTCAGTACTAGGGGAACCTCTGAAAACACTACTGTTTTACCCTTCTGTTTTTACCTTCTCTATAAAACATTAGTCCTTTTCAAGACTTCTTTCACTGACTCTTCCCCCTTTCAGAGCAGTACTTTCAAATAATTACAACTTTATTCTATCTTCCAGTGCTAAAAATAAGGGCAGTAGGTTATTCATACTGCTCAAGTGTGAACCCTTCAAGCTTCCTTTATGATAGTTTGAACTGCAACTTCTTGAAATACTGTCTTCCACCCTCCTGCCTCAAAACGTATCCCTACAGTATGAAAAACATCAAACTACACACATTTGTGGAGGGAGTGCTATTTAAATTAAACTTTTCTTAAGGAAAATAAGTGTTTTTATAAGGAAATAAGCCTTCCTGCATCCCCATTTTTTTTTTGGGGGGGGCTGTGTTCCAGCATCCCCTCACTCTTCTTCGTCTTAGTTCATTCCTTAGAGAAAGAGCATTGCCAAGTCTAAGTGACCTCAGTGATAGGTCAGTGAAGACCACTGCAATGAAAACCTTATTGTTACAAGTAGCAGTCAAACAGAGGTGAGTAAATATTTGATCAAGATATGTGCTTGAGCAAACAAAATCTCAGTAAATGGTCTTTAAGCAGTTAAGTGGAATTGCCCTTCATATCCTTAAATGGGAACAGTAGGAATTTTCTACATTCTTAACATGTGGATAAATAGGCAGTATGGTAAATTATTGTATGAATGCGCTTCTCTTTATAATACATTTAATACTAAGTCATCCATTGTATATTCATGATTGTATTTCTAACTCACCATCTCTTGGAGGCATAAATAAACTCACTATGGTGTATAGAACATACATACAGTTTCCTCCTTGCATTTAATGTTACAGCTTGCTTATATACAAATCCAGATACTTTAACTTATGCTTATGTAAAAGGACTAGCATTTTTATAAGTAGCTATGTAAATTGCATGTTTAGTAGTACCCTCTGGGTGTCTAGCAGTAAAACTTTTTTTTTTTTTATCGGATGCACATCTCTTTATTCCTTGGATATGTAAACACTAATGGAATGCAAACATTGATACCTCACAGCTGTTGATTCTCTAGATCATTTCTCAGGTGGAATGCAGTCCTTGGAGGTTCGGTACGTCCTCCCTGTATTTGTCTTGGTTTTCCTCAGGTGCTTGAGTTTCCCCCAACATGGTAAGTATATGCCATGGTTGAACTGTTCCTTCAACTTGCTTGCCTGTAGGTTTGTGTGTATTATGTGAAAATGAATGTATTCCTTTTTCTTTGCTGTGGACTTCTGATGGGGTGACTCATTTGAAAGTGAGAGTGATCCAATGGGCAGTGGGCTCAAGAACACAAAAGAAATAGGGTGGGTGAACCAGGCAAAATAGAAACACACAGAGCAGTAGTCTGTTCTAGCAGCTATCACAGTGAACCTTTGATCCGCTTTCCTTACCACAGTTTAGAAATAGTTAATCCCTTTGGCACCACAGAAAGAAAAGTGGTCTTTTTGGTCCTAATCTAGAACTTTTAACTCCAGTAAAACTTAATGTAGGAAAACTCCAGCCATACCATCTTATGTTGGCACATACCTGTGACCCTAAAGTGTCAATACAGTTGCAATTACAGTAGGAGATGTTGCATCCCACTCTGGAAGCCAGAGACAGAATCTTGTAAAAATCTTAAGTTCACGCTGAGGGAGGTCCTCCATTTTATCCAGAGCTCTCAGTAAATGGGAATCCATGATTGTGTTCTTGAGGGTTTCTCCTTTGTAAATAAAACAGAACAATGCAAGTATACAATCCAAAAGAAAAACCTCAAGAAGCAGTCTTTTCTACCACTCTCACTAGGAAATGTTGACTTTTTTTTTTTTTTTTTACTTTTCCGTAACTTAAATAAACTTACTGTTTTTCAACTCCACCCACAATCTGGAGCATTTAATTTGTCCTGCACAAAGGAAACCATGTTTTCTTTGACTCTAGCTTACTACTTTTGTATTTCCTCAAACTATAAAACAAACAGTGTAAGAAAACAAAAAGAAACAAGAAAACAAATTAAGTATGCAAGCTATAAACCAAAAAGAAAAAAAAAATCAGAAATACTCTTGAATTGGCAGTCTTTGATAAATCAGTTTGATTTCCTTACTTCAAATAGAAAAGATATTTTTCAGCTCTTCCCACAATCAGAAATTGAGAGCTGATATGGTCTTTTTTTATCTAATTCAGTGTGTTTGGGAGGTTTTCAGATCAGGCCAGATCCAACTTCAGCGCCTTATACCAAAGCTTTAGATCCAACAGCTCTGACACCTCCCTTACCCACATTTCTCCTTTCCTGCTGAATTACTCCAGATCTCATTTGCCTCCTGACTAAACCAAACTTGTGGACTGAGATCTTTATTACTTTTCATGATAAGTGAAAATATTTTCCTCCCTTTTTGACATTTTTCATAATGTTTATTAGGTTAGAGTAGCGTTAGCTTCTTTGTAGTAGTTCACATTAGAGTAGTATGATTTTCAGATTTTTCTACTACGTGCGTGTTCTTAAATTCAGTGTTAGGATAGTTAGGTTAGTAAGTTAGTCATTTATAGATAACTCGTAGTTCAAATTTATATACACTTTTATTACCGTTTCATTTTCTAATGTCAAAAGATATTAAGAAATGTTCCTTCTGTGGGCATAAGATAACCCTTCAAGACCCACACTTACAGCATGTCTACTGTTTGGGACCTTTCCACTTCAAGGATTCATGCTCCTTTTGTGCTGTATTCAGCACCAGAGCCCTGCAAGTTAGAAAGAAAAAACTTACCTTGAAAGGGCTTTCTTCCACAGACTGGGTCTGAAATGTCTTCAGACCCAAAGACAACCACCTTTTCCTCTTCCTCCCAGAAAAAATGAGACAAGGAAAGAGAAAGAGATAAAGAAAAAGAGAGAGAAAAGGATAGCAACAAAGCAAGAGAAAAATCTAAAGGAAAGAGACCCAAGGATTGCTCAGATAAGTTTAAGAAAAGGTCTCTGGACCCCTCCAGCTATTGTTGGCTGGCCCCTAAAGTTTCCAGACAGTCAGATCCTACTTGTAGATAGGATACATACTCCCTTCCCAAAGACAACTTTTCACCTGGAGCCATCAGCCTTAGGCTTCATTCCTGGTTCCTCTGTTCAGACACAACTTACTGGAGAGTAACTCTCCTACTTTATTTCTTGACACAAATCCTTTATGTAGCCTCCTAATTAACCTTATTAATTGTGTCAGGGAATGCAAATGTTTCCACTACACTACTGAAATCCCAGCTTACTCTGTCAGATACTTTCTCTGCATCAAGACCCCAGCAACATCATCAGCATTTTCATACATTCTGCTTCCCTCTTGGAACATCATTGTTCTGTTAATGTTGGCAAATGTTTGCCTCCCCTCCACAAAACCACAGTGATCCTTATCTATCAATTTTAGCTAATGTAGACATAAACACTTTATAACTGTGATTTAAATTTGTAATAGATCTATATGAAGCTGGGTCTGATGAGTCTTTACACTTTTTAGGTAATGCAGCCACTGCCGCTTTCTTCCAAGATAGTGGTGCTTCCCCTCCTACCACATGAATATCATCTAGTCCTGGAGAATTTCCTGCAGATTAATTATGCATCTGTATTTTTATCTTATCTCCTATCTTTGTTAGTTGTTGAGTCTCATCTTCCTCTATTCTTTGCATAATTAAGTCTTCCATAAATGTTTCCATTTGTGCTGTTTTTTGGTGTCCACATCCCTCTGCTTTATACAAATTTTCATAAAATTTGCAAAATATGTCTAACACCTGAGTAGGATCACTGGTTATTTGTCTTGTCGTAGGCTCTCTAAGTTTGGTGACAACCCTTTCTACTTTCAGTTGTGTTAGAAGTTTTTTGATCTGGAGTTATCAAAAATAGTTGCTTAACAGCAGTCTTTCTATGTTCGTACATATCGACCAAATACAATGATTGTGATTTTATACTCAAATATCTAATACAGTGCAAACCATTAGCATGGTATTGTGCGTCTGCGTGTGTCTGGAGGTGCATACACAGTCATCTTGATGTGTAGATGTATGTATATGTTCATTCGTACATACAAGTTTATAATATGCAGCGGCATCCTTTGTAAGTACTATTGTGTCTGTGTTCAGCATAGTTCAGTAGCGATCCACTCCCAGAATCTTACCCACCAAAGTTATTACTGGGTGCAAAGGCCGATTTGAAAACTTCCAGTAAATCTTTAGCTGTCCATAAATTGCAGGAATCCAGGACTAGGAACCAAAAGAACCAAAAGAATAAAACAAGTACTCATCCAAATTAACTCCAGTACGTTTGGTGATAACAACATTAATGGCATGATTCACAATGTTTATGCTTCTCATTCCCTTGAAACTCAGTACTGTTGGTCTGCACAAGGGACATTTTTTGGCTGCACAGTCATTTTTGCTCATTATTTCATCCCATTTATCATATTACGAAACATACATTTTTTTATTATTCTGCAAGTCATAAAGCGCTTGTCATGCTGTACCCAAAGAACAAGGAGTGCAGAGCCTTTCATAGGTTTGATAAGCATGTTTATATTATTGCTGCTCTTTCCTTCACGGCTTTAATCTGCTAATCCAAATGCTTTATCAACAAACCCTGTTAGAGCAAATGAAAACTATGGTAGAAGGGACTGAGGATGAGGGCCTGAGAACGCAGTTTAACTTATGTGATCTATCCTTTCAAGTTGCTAAGCACTCTTAAGAATTGTAGTTGTGATGCTGTGGATGCATCATGTTGGACAGCAGCTTACAGGGTTAGCTTCCTGTGTTAGGAGACATTCCTGAATGGGGACCATGATCTTGCCAGACAATGCGAAGAAGACCCTTAATGCCCTATTAAGTATTTACTCTTTGGACCCTCATATCATAAACTGGTGGAGAAGTATAAAACCATTATGTCAGTCAAATGCATTTTTCAGGCTTATTCTTCAGTGTACCAGAAATTTCCTTGCCAAGACCTTGCCTTCTGACCCCAGACGGAAACCTGCCTGGTCAGCAAAGGAGAAGGGAAGGTGCAGAAAGAAATGGCAAGCAAAATACTGAGAGAAGTCTGGGAGTCCTCAGGGCAAGTACCCTCAGAGGGATCAGCCATGACTTAGCCCAACTGCTGTCTCCCTGTGTCCAGCCCTGACCCCTTGCAAACATGTCCACAACCTCAAAAATAATTTGGGGGGTATTTGTCCTTCTCTGTAAAAGAGAGGAAGTAGTTACTCAAGAAAAATGAGTGTTAAACAGTGTAAGAAAACCGGTACAGTCTTCAGTTCATACAGAAATGCCTGTTAATAGGTATTACCTCAGTTCCCAAAGACCTGTTGCAGTCCTTTTCCCAGGTTCTGAAAAACCTGGTAGACTTGGGCACTAGAAAAGGTTCTTCCAGGAGTGGAAGACCAAGGGCTTTACTCCAAGCTCTCCTGTGCTTCAAGAAAAGAGAACCTCGGAGGCCCTTTCTGAAGCTTTCCTTCTTAAACAAGTTCCTAAGGGTGCCCAAGGTCAGACTAAGCATCTGATGAGGACATGAATATTGGAACATGTTAGGAATATTTCACAGGATATCACAGTAGCCACCCATTTTTAACAAAGCCATGCATTAGAACTGGAAGTGTTAAAAGTTTTTCATTGTGTAAAATATGGGATGAACAATTGTATTGTAATGTATTGGTCATACTTCTACAAAAAGAAGCATGGTTTGTTTTTAAATTTGAAACTTTGCAGCCTAATGCTGAAATATTTGTCATGATTTGTTTGTTTGTATCTGTCCTCTCACTGGTTTCAGTCTGTATGTTGAGTATATATAATGAGTAATTAGTTTTGTAACCTGTAGGACATAGTGAAGCTGTATGCAAGGGTGGCAGTTACCTTGGCATATTGTATTTATTTTGTTGTAAAAGATGCATTTTAAAAGATTGCAAGACATCTGAAGTGTGTTTATAAGTTAGTGTTTACTTCCATTGTTTTTTCTGAAAAACTGGAATTTGTGTGCAATAATCTTTCCAGATGTTCATAGGTAGGTACTAGGCTATTGGCCCTAGGGCCTTTATAAGCCTAGCCAAAAAGGTACCCTGGCTTTCGTCACCCAAGAAAATTATTTTCCTATGCCCCTGTCGTGCAGTGCCACAGAGGTGATCCCTGGGGTGTATTTCCTATTTCCCATCCAATCATCAAGAGTTTTCTTGAAGGCTGCTAATGAAGAGCTTTGTTTGATATAGATAGGTAGTTTGTTCCAGAGTATGGGAAGTCTCTGGGACAGGAAGCTATCCTTCCAGCGTGTTCTTTTTATTGTGGTGACAAGGTTTAAGTCCCTAGAGTGTGTAGCTCGGAGGGATTGGGATTTCTTTAAGTGGAGCATGTCTAACAGCTCTGGGTTTGACATAGCTTTGTATGTTAGGCAGAGATCGCCTCTGAGTAGGCAATATGCAACGGACTAAAGCTGGAGTTTTTTGAGACGGTCTGTGTAGGGCATCTGTTTGAAGCCAGTAATCCTCTTTGTGAGGTATTTCTGCGGCCTATCCAGTTGTAGATGTATTGTGAGGTACATACCAAAAGGGGAATTGTACTCTATAATGGGTCTAATGAGTGACGAGTAGAGGGGAACAATGATCGCCGTTTTCCTGGATGAGAAACCTTTTTGTGATGAGGTGTGCCACGTAGAAGGATTTCCTGACTACTGTGGTGATGTGATTATCAAAGGAGAGACTACTGTTCACCTGTGTCCCAAGGTCTGTTATCACACTTTCGGTGTTAAGTAGACTGCCACCTGTGTGGTAGCTCATGGGTACAGAATTTTTACCAAAGGGGATGACAGTGCACTTTTTGGCATTGAGCTTGAGGCCAAGGCTTTGACACCAGGCATCTGTCTCAGTGAGGCCCTTTTGTAGGATGTCCATATCATTAGGAGTTTCGATTATGGCTCCTAGTTTGCAGTCATCTGCGAACTTCATTAGTCAAAGACCTTCTGTGTTAGCCTGTACTTCAGAAAAGTAGATACCAAACAGGAGAGGACCCAGGACTGAACCCTGTGGTACTCCACTTGTCACTGGTCTGAAGTAATTTGGAGTCTGATACTTTCACAGTGTGGGTTCTGTCAGTGAGCCAGTTGGCAACCCATCTTGTGACATAGGGATTTATACCTAGTTTAGTGAGCTTGTCTATAATTCCAGAGTGGGGGATGGTGTCAAAAGCCTTGGCGAGATCTTGATAGGCTGTGTGAACCACCTCGTCTATGGCTTTGGTGACTGCTTCATAGACGTCTATCAGGTTTAGGAGACATGATCTGCCTTTTACAAACCTGAACTGGGTGGGGTCCAGAGTTTGGAGATTATCAGTGTCATTGTTTATAAGTTACATGATGATACGTTCCATAGCCTTGCAGACCAGGCTCATCAGGCTAATGGGGTGGTAGTTCCCGGGGTCCGTGGTGGCTCCTTCTTTGTGGAGTGAGATAACCGTCGCTGTGCGCCATTCAGTGGGCACAAAGCCTGAGGTGAGGCTATGATTGAACATGGTGCTTAGGTGGGGGGTGCCATTTCATTCTGCAGTTCATGTAGAACGCAGCCAAGGATGTTGTCAGGTCCCATGGATACTGTGTTCTTGGCTTTGGAGAGTGTGGTTTTTACCTGTGCTGCCATGATTACAGGAACTTTGCATTCTTCTGATATAGAGATAGGTTCAGTGCTAACTTTATCCCCCTTCTCACCCACTAAAGAACCTATCTGCCAGGATGTTGGCAATATCAGTTGGTTCTGTCTATTTAGTGCCATTGTGCTGTAACTCAGAGCAGATCTGAGTGTGGCCATGGAGATTCTTGACATAGCTGTAGAATGCTTTGTGGTTGTCTTTAGAGTCAGTGCCGATTTTGTTTTCGTAACTAGCTTTGGAGGATTTTATGAGGGATCTCGGCTTCTTACTGAGTCTGACCAGGGAGTTCCTCCATTCATGGGATTTTACTCTTTTTTGCAACACTTTCTTTCTTCTGCTGTAGAGTTTGTTTATGGCAGGGTACCACCAGATTGGCTTCCTTTTTTTGGAGGATAGCATCTTGGTTCTTTTAGGGATAGCACGATCCATGCACTCGTGTAAGTGCTTATAAAGTGCATTTGTGTAGGATTCAGCAGTCGTACCTCTATTGTCCGTCTGCATGGGTGCCATGAAGTTTGCCACTTCTGTCTTAAGCGTGAAGTTGGCTTTGGGGACATTTTTATGGTGGTTTCCCTAATGGGAGGTGGGGATGGGATGTGGATGTCTAGGGTGATTAGCTTGTGGTCGAATCTGACCAACGAGGAATTGACCTCTGGTGTGGAACACCGGTCGCCCATGTTGGTAATGACCAGGTCTAGGATATTGCTGCCCCTAATGGGGGTGTGGATAAGTTTTGATCCAAGGCGTTGGAATTTATGAATTCCAGAAAATGTTGAGCAACAGAGTTGGTACATGAGTAGTTTTCCCAGTTAATGGTGGGGTAGTTGAAATCACTCATTATTAGGGTGTTGGATTTTACCCTAATATTTTCAAGTGTATGAGGAGTGGGAATCCTGGGGCATGGTGGGGGATCTGTAGCAAGTTACAATTTGGATTGCTGTTTTGCACAGAGTTAGTTGCACTTGGATAATTTCAGATGCATTATGCTGAGCAACTAGCATGGAGGTGTGGATATCCTTAATGAATATGGACACGTCTCCGCCTTTAGTGTTTCAGTCCAGGTCAGGTGGCCGAAAGGTGTGGTATGAATTATAGTATGGTAATGCAGGGGTGCTCTCTGGAGCCATGAACCAGGTCTCTGTCACTGCACAGATGTTGATGTTTTCCATTTTAAGGAGTACCTCGAGTGAATGCATTTTGAGGTTTAGACTTCTAGCTTTAGCCTCAGATTTTGCTTGCTTGTACCTGTTATGGTGGTGAATTCATTTGAACCTTGCCTAAAAAAGGCACTATATGGGTGGCAAGAGCCTTAATCAGTATCCGGAATCCCAAGGGTGACTGGTACAGCCCATCTCTGGCAAAGTATCGTGGTCTGACTATCATGTGATCTCAGGCAGACTGATACTGTATCCCCTTAGAATGACACTAGAAGCTTAGCCAATTGTTGAAGTTGATCATTTTGTCCTTGTACTGTGGTATCATTCTGGGTGATGGCAGGATGCTACTCAGGACTAGGGTCATACCTGCCTGGGCTACAAGATTGGAGAGCTCCTCCATGTCTCTTTTCATGTAGTCCAGGGAGGTGCATCTCCGGTCATTCACACCAACATGGACAATGGCAGAGTTGTATTTGTACTACTTGTGGAGTAACCTGAGTGCATGCATTCTGTGGTGGAACCTGGCACCCGACATGCACCTGACAGTAACTTTCTCCTTGTTTACCCTGGTGAGTGGAACATCAGTGTGCCTGACTATAGAGTCGCCTATGACTAGAGTGTTGGGTACGTTGTTATGCCATATGGGCTATGGTTGAGTGGCACACTGAGTTTGTGGGCTATGTGTCATTTGGGTTGTGTTGGGGGGGGTGGAGGTTGCTCGCGTTTCTGCTTTGGAGGTCTCTGTTGCTTGAGCAGATTTTTATTGAGAGCCTCCGCGAATGTAGGTGTGTGTTTTGTGTGGCTATATGTGTGTTTTGTTGGTGTATATGATGAGTGTGGTACGGTGCAAGTGTTTACCTTCTCCTCTTGACTGTCTAGTCCAGTCTTGGGTGAAGAGAGCTTTGCTTCCAGTTTGGATATATATGTGCATCTCTCACAGGTTGTAGTGTTGGGTGGTAGGAGGAGAGGGTTGTCTGTGTACATGAGGCAATTGCTGCATTGCCCCAAGATGCCCAGATTCATCAGGTAGACAGGAGAAAACACCAGGTGCTTATTTATTAAGTACTAAAAACTGTTTTCCTCTAGACAAGTGAGGAAAGTTGAGTGCTGTAGTAATTTGTAGCTTATTTAGTGCTTACAATGAGTTTTGAACAATTGCTGAACTCAAAGAAACAGATTTGAGTGCTAAAAACTGGCTAGTTCTAAGGGAAAATTTGAAGAGCAGACTTTATGGCGCCAGGAATAGTTTAACCCTAGCTAAGCGGCGATGCATAGTGTATTTTTTTTAATATAACAGTACCAAATGAGCAAACTGATTTAAACAAATTAACCAATAAAAAGCTAAAAACGGAGCCCTGTTCCAGCAGTCTTCAACCAGACACGTTCTAACTGCTCACTCCTGCCACTAGGGTGCAGGGGAACCTTCTCCAAAAAAGACGGTCTGGATTAGTGCTCATGTCATACAAACAAAGCTAGATTCAGCAGGTCTGAATTTAGTCTGTGCTACAGCAAACAAGGCTTGCTAATTTCAGAAAGAAACAGTTCAAATAAGCAGGCACAATAAGCCTTTAACCAGAAACTCCCAGCTCAGAAGGGCAGAATCTACCCTCTCCAAGAGTGTAGACCACACCTTGTTAATGTAAAATAACTGGCCTGAAGCCCAAGTGCTTAAACCAGAACTAATACACTTTTAGAATAACGGACACTAAGCCTTCAATCAGCAACTCCCAACTTAGAAGGATGTAAGATAACTGTACTGTCGCAACAGTGCAGACCACAAACCTTCTTAATGTAAAACAACTGGTCTGAGGCCCAAGTGCTTCAACCAAAGGCTTAGAATAACAAGTTACAATTTAACCAGGCTACTAACAAGCAGTAATAAATGCAGCAGAGTAAATGCAGTAAAGTAGGAAGAAACACAAAATACAGTAAAAGCAGATTAATAAAGTGCATTTTTTATATAACAATAGAAAACAATCAAACTGATTTAAACAAATTACCCAATTAACCGGTAAAAAAGCTCAAAACTGAGTTCTGTTCCAGCAGTCTTCAGACAAGTTTTAACTGCACACTCCTGCCACTAGGGTGCAGGGGAACCTTCTCCAAAAAAGATGGCCTGGATTAATGCTCAAGTTATACAAACAAATCTAGATTCAGCATGCCTGAATCTAGTCTGTGCTACAGCAAACAAGGCGTGCCAATTTCCGAAAGAAACAGTTCAAATAAGCCGGCACAATAATCCTTTAACCATAAATTCCCAGCTCAGAAGGGCAGAATCTAGCCTCTCCTCCCACAAGAGTGCAGACCACAAACCTTCTTAATGTAAAATAACTGGCCTGAAGCCCAAGTGATTAAACCAGAACTAATACATTTTTAGAATAACAGACACTGAGCCTTCAATCAGCCATCAATTTATTAATTGTTCTGGAATAAGTCCATTCACCTCTCTTTTTATGCCAGGGCAGAAGCCATGTCAGATAACCTTTCATATTGTGGATGTGCACTGCTGACTTGGGTTTTACCTGAAGTGGGTGCATAGGTTGAGCATTCATCAGCTATATCTGGAACCTGAAAGGCAGCACACAACAAAGTGATGAACTAATTGTAGATGGAGCCACCTATATTGAACTGGAAGATGTATCAAATGCACTAACAAGCAAATTTACCTTGGATTTTAGCCTCTTTTCCTCCCCCAAACACCCCTCAGGAAATACCCTCAACCAGAGCTCCTTCAGATGTCACTAGGGAACAGATCCTCAATGCACTGTCTAAGGCCAAGAACACTGCATCATTGCACCCTGATAATGTCCCAGGATATACTCCCTTAGTAACATGAACACAGTTTATCAGGACCCCTAGAATCAGTATTTAACTGTAGCCTCCAGACAGGCTCTGTGCTAAGTGAATGGAGGACTGTAACTGTCACCCCTCTGCACAAGGATGGGACATGTAAAGATCCATAAGTTTGACTAGTCTCGCATACAAAGCCATGGAAGGAACTGTTACAGAAACAATAAACAGTGACATAGGAAACCCTCAGAAAATGGATCCAACCCAATTCTGTTTTTGTCATGGGCAGTTTGTGCCTACTCATCCTGGTGGACTTTGAGAAGGTCACCAAAGCAATGGATGAAGGCAAAACATTGCATACTGTCTACCTTACCTGGCCAGAGCATTCAGCACAGTACCCAACTTTGGCATTGTAGACAAACTCACAAAATTAGGGGTAAACTCCTACGTCACCTGCTGGATAGCCAGCTGGTTCAAAGGACCCAGTGAGTTAGGATAATGGAGTCTACCTCTACAGAAAGACCAGTCAGTAGCAGAGTTCCGCAAGGCTCGGTGCTGGAGCCACTCATTTTTGGCCTCTACTTTGATAATAAAGACCATCATCAAGGGCCTCTAGTTGACCAAGTTTGCAGACTATTGCAAACTAAGCACAGTCATAGAATCCTCCAAGGGCACAAATATCTTCTAAGAATGTACAAGCAAAAAACAAACTGCAGATGGTGTAGGTAAACTGACCCTCTACACAAGTTATCAGCAATATCCAAAAAAGAAGACAGTACCAGACCACACCTGAATCGACTATAAATTTATTTCACATAAAACAGAAACCTGGTTAGCGCTTTCATAGCCTCAAAGCTGCTTCATCAGACATTGTATCCATTCAACTACCCTTATTTTAAATTAACTTCAACCAGTGCATAAGCATTTCAATTAAGTACATGATTTTATTTAAAGCAATATATCATATATCTATTGCTAGTACATTTTGAAACAACACTTTTTATCTAAACGCATATGCATTTTAACAAAACTACGATTATAAAAATATGTATATATAAAAAAACTATGTATGTGTAAGAAACTACACTTATATGCATATAATAACAAGATAAAAACACATTGACTATTACAACAAATTATTCACCTTCTAAGTGGTCTATTGGATAAAATGGGCTGGATGGACATTTTATCATTTAAACCCCTGCCCATGGTAGCCCTCATTCTTATCCATTCCAATTCCTTGTTTTCCACTAAATTCCTGATGGCATCTCCCCTGATGTTCATCGTGTTTCACTGTTGCAGTCATTACTCTTGGGTTATCCTGCTGGCAGGCTACCTGCAGTCGGCCAGAATTCCAAAGTCTAGGTCTGGCGTCGGTTGCTGTCGCCTCTTCCCTGACGTCAGTGCGCCAGGGGTATAAAAGATGCAGCTGATGCCATTTTCTTCAGTCTTTCTTGCCTCACGGTGCCCGAAGCAAAAACGGTTCGCAAGTGCTGGTCGGCCGACTCCTGAGATTTTCACAGACGAATTTCACATCCGAAGTCTTCATTAAAGTGAAGTACCCCGTTGGGGAAACTTTTTTCTTGCTCCAGACCGATGTCAGAAAAAGTTAACAATTGCATTTCTTATGGGAAGCAAATACCTCATAAGGATTTTCATTCTTACTGTATTCCTTGCCTAGGCCCTGATCATAACATTGCTAGCTGTCTGTTTTGTGCTAGATTCAACCAACGCACTATTAAGCGTCAGTTTGATCTTGCTTTTCATTACTTTGGCTGAAAATTCAATTATATAATGCCATATGAACAGCCGACGACCGGAGTTTCTAAAAAAACACAAGGAAAAAGAGAAAGACAGGCATCCGAGATCCAAAACCGATGACGAGGCTTCCGCTAAGCCAGTCGCCAGTTCTCAGTAAGGCGCTTTCGCAGCCCCTGACGCCCGCTACCTCAGAGCCACAGGCTGCTGACGACTCCCATGTGGAGCCAGCTAGGCCTCTGGATACTCAAGGTACTGGACACTCGGAAATCATTCCCTTAGATGGGTCCGGAGCCGCTGAGCAGGCATCTGCTTCTGAGGGTGTTTTCAGACCTACACAGCTATATGTAAAGCCTACTTCAGCTTCTAAAGCAAAGACTAAAGCAGCTTTAAAGACAAAGAAACAAGTACAGCATTCTCCAGGACAAACTTCCATGCCTAAGAAACAGATGCTCAAAATGGCTGAAGATCTTATTACCTTGATCAGGGGTTCCCATCCCCCTCCTGATAAGAGGCCTAGGCAAGAGACAGACTATGATTCTTCAGATCAGGTTTCCATTTCCTCTGACTCCTCTCCTGTACAGGAATACTCTCTTCCTCCCTATGAGGATTCTGATGCTGAAGAATCCATTCCTTCAGCCTCTCCTCCTGAGGATTATTCTTTTGGGGAAACCCTGCATAGGGAGCACTTCCACTGGGAGAGCCAAGATTACTCAGAATCAAAGAAAAGGCTTAAAGATTTTCTTTTACTTCCTCAGCACAGGCCTCTTGCTATTCCCCCTGTGCTAGATATTGTAGAAGATGTATTTTCAGAGTTCGGCCTTTCTCCAGACTCCTTACCTCCAGCTCCTGTTAAACCAGACAGATACTACAGGGTTCCAGATTCACATAAATGTCTTTTTAAAAACCCTGCTGCTGACCCAGAAACTATTTCTCAGGGTCCCAAGGGGGTTAAGGCCGCTACTGCAAAAAACCCTATCCCTTCTGACAGGGATTCAAGGGCACTAGACAGATGGGGGAAAAAGGTTTACACTTCTGCTACTTTGGCTGTGAGGGCTTTAAATTGTCAATTTCATATGATTAAATATCAGCAATATTTAATGTCACTGTTAAAACAGAAAATGTTTGCCAATTCTGATTGTGCAGAAAATAAAGAAATGCAGGATTTATTGCATGCAACTGAACAAGTGGGAAAGCATACATTGCAATGTGGTTTTGATTCTCTGGAGGCCTCCTGCAGGGCCGCAGTTATGGGTTCTGTCATTAGGAGGCATGCTTGGTTAAAGGAACAACATCTGCCCGATCATGTTTAAGCAAAATTATTAAATGCACCATTACAGCATGATACTTTATTCGGTGTTAAAGCAAAGGAGGTTTTGAAGAAAATGGAGGACAAAGCGAAATCTGTGCAAACAGTAAAGGATTTTTTACAGGTTCAGCCACCAAGATTTAGCAGGAACTGGCCTACAAAGAATTGGTCCTTTCCAGTGTCGGACAGGCCACAAAGAGGCAGATATAGACGTCCCAGAGGCAGATCCCAGCCCCAGGGCTCATACAGGCCTAAACAGTGGGGCGCTTCTACCTCCAAAAGTGGAGAAGACAAAGCACAGCCATACATGAAACAGTCCCAATGACTTGCTTCTGCCAGCACCAAGCACTTATCTTCTTGTAGCCCCTTTAGGGGGAAAACTAGCACTTTTCTCTCAAAATTGGCACATGATCACCCAGGACAAATGGGTATTGAATATAGTGTCACAGGGCTACAGGTTCCACTTTCACACCCTGCCAAAGGCAAAAGGTATGCCAAACCTGCCACACAATCAATGGGCAGAGGCACAAAAACAAGTTTCGTCCCTTATGAACATGAGGGCCATTTAGCAAGTACCACAGCAAGAGCAGGGACAAGGATTTTACTCAAGACTTTTCTTGGTACCCAGAAAGGACAAAGCCTGGAGACCAATACTGGACCTGTCTTTTCTAAACACATTTCTGGACATTCTAAAATTCAGAATGTTAACTCTGCAGCAGCTTCTGCCCATGCTGAGCAAGAAGGCTTGGCTTGTAACTTTGAACCTAAAAGAGGCATGCCTGCATATCCCAATCAAGACAGTCTTGCAGAAGATACCTCAGATTCATAGCTGGCTCAATGCACTACCAATTCTCTGCACTGCCCTTTGGCTTATCTACTGTGCCTAGGGTCTTCACAAAATGCCTGGCACCAGTAATTGCATTTTGCAGACAGAGGAATTTAAATATATCCTTGGATGACTGCCTTATACAAGGAGAAAACAAGGACACTCTACTAAAGCATCTGGCGTTCGTAAAAAGATTATTAATTTGCCTAGGGTACACAGTAAACGAAAAGAAATCAAAACTAGTACCCTCTCAAGAGATAATATTCCTGGGTGCAAGCTTAAATACAACTACCCCAGATGGGCTTATCTCACGCCAGACAAACAAAGGCAACTAACTTCTTACTTCAAAATGTTGGCAACAAAGACCCAGTTATCTGCAAGAAAAATTATGCAGGCTTTGGGCTTCATGGCATCCTGCATTCTGCTAATTCCATATGCCAGACTGCATATGAGGAAACTTCAATGGTACCTAAAAAGTGTCTGGACTCAACATTGTCAAAGCCTGGAAGCATTAATTACCCTCATTCCTTGCCTGCAACAGGAGTTTCGGTGGTGGGCACATGCCTGTCACCTCAACAAAGGACAGCCATTCACTCTACCCACAGCCAGGCAGTCAATAACAACAGATGCATCAGATTATGCCTAGGGAGCACACATGGCAGGAAAATGTATTCAGGGCACATGGTCCACAAGCCAAATGCATCTACATATCAATCAAAAAGAGATGCTAGCTGTTCAGCATGCCCTGACAGCTTTCAAGGATCTACTCCTTCCAGGGCAACTACTGATAAGGACGGACAATACTATAGTCATGTGGTACATAAACAAGCAGGGAGGCACACATTCCTACCCCCTCTGCAGACAAGCCATGACTTTGTGGGACACAGCATTGACTTATCAAGTACACCTGCAAGCACAATTCCTGCCAGGAAAGAACAATACTCTGGCAGACGAACTAAGCAGAAACCTCACAGATCCCCACGAGTGGAAACTGGATCCACAAGTCTTCAGCATGATAACAAAGGAATGGGGATGCCCAGACATAGATTTATTTGCCTCCCCTCACAACTGCCAACTACAGAAATTCTGCACAAGGACTTATCACAAGCAAGCATGGAAAGTGGATGCACTGTCATTCAGCTGAAAAAGTCTAACAGTATATGCCTTTCCTCCTCTGCCTCTCCTCCCCAAGGTACTCCTAAAGGTCAGACGAGAAGCCAAGAATGATTCTGATTGCCCCAGACTGGCCACGCCAGCACTGGTACCCAATCCTAAAAAGCTTGTCTCAAGGCCCAGCCTGGACATTGCCTCTAATTCCTCACTTACTGACCCAGCGAAACAATCGGATTCTGCACAGCCAACTCAGGACCCTAAATCTGGCAGCATGGCGGATAATGTAACCATTCAATACACACCTCTCTCTAAAGCAGTGATGGATGTTATTTTGGAGGCCAGGAGGCCCAGTACCAGAAAATCGTATGCAGAAAAATGGAAAAGATTCTGTGCTTGGAACCAGGCACAAGGAATTGACACATCTGTACCAAATATTCCTCAGATTTTACAATACCGAACTGAGATTCTGGACAAAGGCCTATCCTTCTCATCTATTAAAATTCATGCCTCTGCCATTTCAGCTCATTACAATACGGAACCTCCAATTTTTTCCCATCCATTGCTAAGGCAGTACCTCAGAGGGGCCAAAAACATAAGACCTCCAAGGAGAGCCCCGATACCTGCATGGGACCTCAGTTATGTCTTGGAAAAACTCACACTGCCGCCTTTTGAGCCAGCCAATACAGCTGATATAAAGTTTTTATCTTGGAAAACAGCTCTGCTCCTAGCAATAACCTCTGCAAGATGAGTTTCAGAGTTACAGGCACTCATGGCTGTGGAACCTTTCATCATTTTCCATCCAGACAGGGTTTTTCTAAGGACGAACCCAACATTTATGCCTAAGGTAGTGTCCAGTGTGGCCCTTAATCAAACCATTCATTTGCCTACCTTTTATCCAAACCAACAGAATAAGGGTGAGAGACTTCTGCATTCCTTGGACATACACAGACAACTATGCTTCTACTTGGACAGAACTAAAGCTTTCAGAAAAACTGAGCAACTTTTATTGGCATATGCTGCAGGATCTCAAGGAAAGCCTATTTCAAAACAGACTATTTCAAAATGGATAGGCCACTGCATTTGTTTCTGCTACTCACAACATGGCAAATCTGTGCCCAAAGGCATTAGGCCTCATTCTACCAGGGCAGCAGTCACTTCAGCAGCCTTTCTCAGAGGAGTACCAACCAAAGACATTTTAGAAGCTGCAACTTGGAGTTTAGTGCACACTTATACAAAGCACTACCATTTACCTCTCTACTCTAAATCCAGAGCAGGCTTCGCCACTGCAGTTCTGCAAGGCCTTATAGCCTCTCCTAACCTGATTTAGGCCCAGCCACCCAACCTCAGCTTTGGGATTCAACCCAAGAGTAATTACTGCAAAAGTGAAACACTATGAACATAGTACAGTTGTGTACCTACCATAAATGTAGATGTTCGAGTGTATTCACTGTTGCAGTCCAGGTTACCTACCCACCCACCATCCCCCTTTCCTTTGCTGGGACTTACCTATACTTCTCTGTCTTATACAACCTATGTGGTGTATTTGCTTGTAGATGAAGGAAAAGTTTATTTCAATGCATGCATAATATTGGCATAATTTTTTAGCCTACCATTTTGGGGGCACCTGACATCTGGGGCAAGAAAAACTGAAGAAAATGGCGTTGGCTGCATCTTTTATACCCCTGGTGCACTGACGTCAGGGAAGAGGTGACAGCAACCGACGCTGGACCTAGACTTTGGAATTCTGGCCGACTGCGGGTAGCCTGCCAGCAGGATAACCCAAGAGTAATGACTGCAACAGTGAATACACTCGAACATCTACATTTATGGTAGGTACACAACTGTACTTTACCTGTAAACACCCTCTCAATGACCAAAAACTTGAAAATATGTTGTGTTCCCGTTTCCATTACATGTTTCGCAAGGGCATTCATTTCTGCTTGCCTTGAGATATCATATAGGTGTTCCCTTATATGGTCCTGAAGCTTACGAGTTGTCATTCCCACATAGAATGACTGACATATGACACAATATGCCAGATGCACAATATTTGTAGTATTACAATCTGCTGTAAACCTAAAACTAAGTTCTTTCCTGGTATCCGGTTGGACAAAGCTTCCACTGCTATCAGTAGTGTAGCAATAGTTACATTTATTGCAAGTGTATGTACCAAAATTTATATCATTATCATCCTCTAAGGCAGTGTTACATTTATTATTTCTGGGACCACATAATCTCTTTAGTGATTTCTTATTCTTATATGCCTAATGTGGGTAATCCCCCACCAATGCCCTTACCTGTTCATCAGCATATCAGTTTAAATGATAAAATATCCATCCAGCCCATTTTATCCAATAGACCACTTGGAAGGTGAATAATTTGTTGCAATAGTCAATGTGTTTTTATCTTATTATATCTGTATAAGTGTAGTTTCTTACACATACATAGTTTTTTATATATACATATATTTGTAATCATTGTTTTGTTAAAATGCATATGCTTTAGATAGTGTTGTTTTAAAATGTACTAGTGATAGATACATATAGGTTCATAGATAAGTATTAGGCTATCTGCCCATGGGCATTTATAAGCCTAGCCACAGAGTGATGGCTTTCGCCTCCCCATTAGATTAGTAACCTGGGCCTCTGTCAACAGGGCTCCTGAAGTGATCCCAGGGTAGAACTTACAATTACCCATCCACTCATCAAGATTTCTCTTGAAATGGATCAGAGAGGAGCTCTGTCGAATATGGATTGCGATTCTATTCCAGAGTGAGGGGAGTCGCTGGGACAGGAATCTATCCCTCCAGCATGTCCTGTTTATTGTTGTACACAGGTTCAAGTCGCTAGAACAAGTGATTCTGAGGGATCTCGTTTTTTTGAGGTGAAGCATGTCCATTAGTTCAGGGTTTGACATGGCCCTATAGGTTAGACATAGGTCACCTCTGAGAAGACGGTAAGCGACTGAGAAGAGCTGGAGCTTTTTTAGTCGTGCTTCATAGGGTAATTGTTTAAGGCCCTTAATCCTCTTAGTGAGGTACTTCTGTGGTCTTTCTAGTTGTTGCAGGTGTCTAGTGAGGTACATCCCAAATGGGGCATTGTACTCTATTATGGGCCTAATGAGTGAGGAGTAAAGGGGCACAATCACCTCCTTGGATCTGGATGAGAAACCCTTTGTGATCAGGTGTGCCACATAGAAGGATTTCCTGACCGTTTTGGCTATATATTACTTTAAATAAAATCATGTACTTAATTGGAAATGCTTATGCATTGGTTGAAGTTAGTTTAAAATAAGGGTGGTTGAATGGTTGCAATGTCTGATGAAGCAGCTTTGAGGCTGTGGAAGTGCTAACCAGGTTTCTATTTTATGTGAAATAAATTTATGGTTGATTCAGCTGTGGTCTGGTACCTTCTTTTTTGGCTATATTTTCTAGGAATGTTTGACACACCATTAACTGGTGCCAGTGCCATGGTTTAAAACTCAATTGCAAGAAATGCATAATAGTGTCCTATGGGAAGATGGCCATTCCTGGAAGCTACCACAGTGATAACACACCCTTATGAGTAGAACCAGGTGTGGTAAGAGATTTGGGAATGCATGTAGACAGTAACCTGGTCTTTCACCATAATGTGTCTATAATAGTAAGGAAATAATTCTATGCTCTGCAACTTATAAGCAAAGGAATGACATCTAGTGTCAAGGATGTCATTGTTCCACATATTTGGCCCTCCTCAGACCAGTCAGTGAGTGCCAAGCACCCTTCCATATATACATGACTAGGCATCTGCAACAACTAGAATGTCCACAGAGGTTCCTCACAGAAAGAATACAGGACATAAATGATATGTCCTACATGAACCACATTAAAGTCCTATCCCTGTATTCCCTCTCCTACAGACTGCTGAGAGGCAGTCTATGTCTGGCCTACAAAGCATCCTCTGATCCGCATCAGAATTACCCAATTTAGGGACCTAAGTCTCATCTGCATCATAAGTAGGACATATTTGGGGGACAAGTATGTGTCTCAATAGACTACCTCTTACCTGGAGCAGGCTTTTATCCTTGTGAAGCAGAGTTCTTCCTTACCCAGTTCAAGCACAATTTGGACCAGTGGATGGATAATCAGAATTTTATTCTGCTCTGGCACCTATGTCGCTGCTAGCCAGAGACCGCCTGAAAAAACTTTGACCATCCATGACCAAGCCTACATATACCCTTAAAATAACCCTAGGGTATCAAAACTTGTCAGATAAATTTAGGAAGCGTGGCTAGGCTTAAAAAGGCCCACTGGGGGGTCTTTAGCTTAGTAAGCACCTACAAACTTATGAAAATAGAACATCTGTTCATTTCCTCTGCTGCAAGAAGTAAATGGTTGACAGTTGTCATTCAAGCTGCTCTTGGTGGATTGCCAGCTGCCATTATGTTTGGTTCATAGGAGTTTGCCAGGATAATGGCTTAAAGGCCATTGCAAGCCTTGCCACTATAACTTGATTTTTCCCAGTAATTGACCCCTAGGGGCAAGAGGATGGCATGGATTTGTGGTTGTGCATTGAGTATGTTACAAATTGCCCCTGTCCAAAAGGGACATCAGCACTACACCAGGTGTGAATTTGAAATTCTCCTTTCATTGATCCAAATTGCGTTTGAAGAGGTTCAGGGAAGGGCTTTACTTAATGGGAATAGGAAGCCTTGTTCCAAAGAAGGGGCACTCTCGGAGACACACATCTGTCTCTCCAGCTTTTTTTTATTTGAGTTGCTGACTATGTTTAGATCCCTAGATTGGGTGACACTAATGCCACTTGACTTGGGGATGTGTAGCAGCTCCATCATGCCTGGATTTGTGAGTGCCTTTTACATCAGGCATAGGTCACTGTTAATAGTTGAATAGGGCTTTTAGTCTATCCACATAGTTCCTGTTGTTTACACCCTGTATTTTTTTGTGAGGAACCTCTGAGTTTGCTCCATCTGCTGTAATTGCCTAGTCAAGTACATGCCAAATGGCAAACTGTACTTGATTATTGGTGTAATGAGGGCTGAGTACAGCAAGACTATAATTTCCTTGGATCTTGATGGCATACCTTTACTTATAAGTTGTGCCACATAAAAGGATTTCTTCACCACTGTGGTCACACGGCAGTCAAAATTCAGGATACTATCTATCTGCATATCCAGAATTCTCACCTCCGAGTGTATTCTAAGAGTCATGCTATTGAAGTTGTAATTCACAGGTGTATTTGACTTCACAAAAGATATGATTATGCAGTTTTTTGCATTTAGTTTTATGCCATGGTTCTGGCACCAGTCATTTGTCTGATGTAGACCTTCCTGAAGGATATCTGTATCACTGGGGGGATTCAATGAATGCCTCCAGCTTGCATTTGTCAGCAAACTTTGTCATACAGAGGCCTTCCACATTTGCCTCGACTTCAGAGAAGTATATTCCGAATAGGAGTGGTCCCAGTACTGATCCCTCTGACACACCACTAGTAACTGGCCTCTTGCTGGATCTATATTCACCCACTTTAACCACGTGTCCTTTCTGTGAGCTAATTGGCTGTCCATCTGGTGACATAGGGATTTATGCCCAATTTTCTGAGTTTATTTATAATACCTCAGTGGGGAGTTGTGTCAAAATCCTTGGACAGGTCGTGGCAGGTGGTATGTACTGTTTTACCCTCATCCATGGCCTTAGTGACTTTTTCAAAGAAATCCACCAAGTTCAGTAGGCATGACCTGCCCTTGACAAAGCTGAATTGGGTAGGGTCCAGTGTTTTGGATGTTTTGGTCTCCTATACCATTATTTATCAGGTCCATGGTTATTCTTTTCATGGCCTTACATATAAGAAATACAGACTTTTGGGTCTGTAATTTCCTGGGTCAGTAGAGAGTCCCCTTTTATGCAGAGTGATGACAGTTGTCAGATGCCAGAGGACCTCCCCCAGCATGCACACACGTACACACACACACACACACACACACACACACACACACACACACAAACACTTTTCTTGCAGTGGGGCTGCTTTCTGTGCTTGATTCATACTTGTTTCCATTGTGGTTATCTTTATATTGACCACTTCATGATTAGTTCACATCTTTCCAGCCTTTGATTGATTGGGCTGCCACTCTGAGAGTTGGGCATTCTTTAGTATTTCAATATTAACCTTTTACTTTTTGGCTGACAACCTACTCCTGGATTTAACCCAATCATAGACACACCAAGATGAGTCTCTAAAGTCATATATAACAGGTTAGTTCCTTCTGTGCAAGCCAAGACAGACTTGGCCCAGTCTGTTCGCCCTCACTACACTCTGGCCATCTGCTCCTCTACCCTACCCCATTCATCCCTGAATACATTACATTTATTGCTGACCAAGTTTTCCCCACCCACTAGAGCCTTCCCATTCCTCTAACTCCAAAGCAGTCGCAAACTACGTTGGACTCTGCCTTGCTGACTACTTCCCAATCCCCAGTTGCCTATCACATCTACCTAATAATTGATCCCTTAACACCCCTACCACAAACTCTGCATACTACTCCTTAAGAACACCTCCCCTCAAAATCCCTGAAGTACTGTTCAAAACTCCTATAAGTCAGCACTCCCATTACCACTACTTGTATATAACTTCCTAACAGCAGTATCTCACTTATGGTAGAATACACTATTCCCCTTAACCTACCTCCCCATTCCCAAAGTCACTACTTTTGCTCCAAGCTTTCTTACTAAATTAACACTCATCTCCAGAAAATCTACTCAGAACCCTAAAATAATAACCTATTTCCAAAGTAGTTGAATATAATAGGAGCCCTATATCTCAGAACTTTCATATGCATACCCTACTCCTCCTACACTCCAACCCATCTGTACTATTTCATGTTACTAACATTTCTCTGTACACCCATTCTTCTACACCTTTACCACCTCCCTGCCTGTAACACGCAAATACAGCCACTCTACCACCCTGTAACCTCTAGTCATAACACACCAGTCTCTAAATCACAATGTCTCTCTCTCTATCTACCCTATAACAAAGTCTTCTGTGCCTAAAATCAAAATCCCCCCTCATACCTCATATCATCACCAAAACAAAATACTACTACTATTACCTGCCCCTCTCTACCTCAACCTATCCTATCAACATATTGCTTCTTTCTGATGGCATTCATCCTAACCCAGGACCAAGCTCCCTCCTCTACACAAAAAGATTTCACCACACAACCTGATGCATCTCAACACAAACTACCAGATAGGTATTTATCACTACACTCTATGAACATCCATAGCAAACTCAACAAAGTAAGTGATTTTCATGCTTGGATGGCACACCATTCCCCTGATATAATTACTCACTGAAACCTGGCTCAAACCCTTTAATTCTGACAATGAATTCCTTTCCCGTGGTTACATCATACGTCTCGATAGGCCAAAGAAAAAAGGTGGTGGCATTGCTGTAATCCACTCTCAGCACATCACCCTATCCCCTTTATTCCACCCTCCCCTTTCTTTTTCCCCTGCTAAACTTCTGACTGTCATCTGCAAAGTCAGTGATCACAGTACTCTTAACTGTAGCTGCACTATATGTACATCCTGGGGACAACATCACGCTGCTTGAACAAATCCTCTCCTGTGTCGTACTCAACATATCCATTGAAACTGTTATCGTTGGAGACGTCAGCATCAGTTGGTTAGCACTCACTGCAAACACCCTCAGCTCCTTTATTAACTTGCATGGTTTCTCCCAACTTATCTCCACTCTCACCCATATCAATAAACCAACAAATTCCAGTTCAGTTATTGACTGGATACTAGTATCCAGTCCACACAAATACCATTATCCTGAATCATTACCTGACCCCCTCAGTGACCCCTCACCAACTAGTGTATTCAGATTCCCCACCACCACACCAGACCACACAAATACAAAGAATGTCATAGAGACTCCACTTCCCATCCTGATACCCTCAACACTCTACTCTCCTCTCTAAAGTGGTCCTTCCTAACACATCTACCACTTGATGAAGCAGTGCAAAAATTTAATTCCATATTTGTAAACATACTGAGCTCTCTTGCCCACCTGTGGCACTGTTTGAGTTAAATCACTCTGTTCCCCCTGGCTAACACAAAATACATGCTGTCTAATGTATAAGAGATATTGCCTGGAAAACCTAGACTAAAACAAATGCCCCTCCCCATCTATAAGTATACAAGGAACTAAGTAACATTACCAAAAAACATATTAGTATGGATAAAAAGAATGTCTACAATAAACCCCAAACCACACACACAAGTAACCCCCAAAAATGCTCTGTAAATCAAATACTTCACCCAGGAAACCCCTCTACTCTAAACCCCTGCCCAAATAGTACACCCCAAGGGACTGCATCCATATTTAACTCCTATTTCATAGACACCATTACTAAACTGACTCAAATTTCAAACTCTGTAAACTCTCCTGACCCCGCCTCCCCCAAACAAAACAACCCTTTCTCTCTCAAACTAGTACCATCAAGCTACATAAAACATTTTCTTCTCAAACTGAAACCCTACTCATCTGCGGACAGCCTTCCTCCACTCTTCATTAAGACAGCTGCCAACTCGCTAGCCTTTCCCATCTCCATTCTTATCAACTGCTCTGTAACTGAATCCAAAGTACCCTCTATCTGGAAACAATTCTATACCTTACCCATTCATAAAGGAGGTAACTCCACTGAACTTTCCAGCTATAGACTGATAGCAATTCTGTCCCCTCTCTCAAAAATCTTGGAGAAATGTGTACATAAACAAATCTTGAGCTATCTCATTCAAGAAAACTTACTTACCCTCTATTCAGCATGGCTTCTGTCCCAACCATAGCACCTCTACAGCCCTTATTTCTTTCACTAACTCCTCTATCTCGCTCGTTAGAGACAACAACAAACTTGTCTCCAGTCTCTTCTAGACCTATCCAAAGTGTTCAACACAGGCTGCCGGCCCTGTTCCTTTCTAAACTCTCAGACCTAAATCTCTCTAGATCAACTATCTCCTGGTTTGCTAGTTACCTCTCAGACAGCAGTCAGGCTGGCTTTCCTCACTATCGTCTCCTCTCCATTCAAGGTGGGATTCCCTCAAAGATCAATAAATAGGTCCCGTATTGTTCAACATCTCACTAATTTACTATACGCTTCCTGTCCACTGTATTCTGTCCTACAATATGCTGATGACTCCACAGTCATCACCACTTCTAAGATCTGTACACCCTCACTCAGTTATCCTTCAAATCTTTTGAAAACTGGCACAGCAATAGTCAGTCAGTCTTAAATCCAAAAAAGACCAAAGTCTTGCTCTTTCTTCCCACATCCCTCAACCATCTAAAACCCTCAGTTTTCTGTCTCATCCTTTAACAGTACTGTAATCACAGTTGAATCACATACTTCTGGGAGTCACCATAGATGACCAGCTCAAGTTTGACTTACATGTGCGCAATCGCCTTAGGAAAACCCATCAAAAATTATTTCTGCTTTACAGAAATACAAAATTCCTAATTAATGAGTCTCAAATCACTCTTTCTCATGCATAGCTTCTCTCTAGTCTCTTCTATAGCTCACAAATCCTCACCAACCTCCACATCTCTCTCTTAACTAAACTCAAAACCACCTGTAATAAAGTTGCCAGATTTGCTGCTAACCAAACGTATAAATCCAAACTGGTTAGAATTTCCTTACCAACTAATTATCTCCCAACTACTGATCATACAATCCATTCTCTACAAGCTATTCTTCTGTCCAGACATATCCTCACTTGTATCCCTGTACACCCCTTCCAGGACACTCAGAAGCACTGACTTATCTACGAACAATTTATAAACCAAAAAGAACAGTAGGACAAAAGTCTCTAGCTACTCCCCTTCCCTGTCCTGGAAAAAGCTTCCCCTGGGTATTAGAAATGTAAATCACCATCAGCAATTCAAAACCACCCTCAAATACTTTCTAACAAATACCTGGACATGCCGCTGCAAACACCCTCCTTGAAACTCTCACTCTCTTGTCCAATTATCCTACAAACCACCTATTTACCCTACTCCTCAACTCTCATATCTAACTCCCACCCCCTCTCTCTTCCCTTCTCTTCTTACTCTTCCTGACTATACTCCTCCTAGTAAATCTTTTCTAAATCTGCTGTACACCATTCACAACAACTAAATCCTAGACAGTCCCTTATATTCCAATGCTACAAAATGTCATAAATACACTCAATCAATATACTTACCACTGCCTGCATAAATTAATACTCTAGCAAATATGTCTCTAATAGTGTGAAGTGAAGCTGTCTTGTAAATATTTTCTTTTAAGATGTATTGAGAGCTGTCACTTCAGAACTGTAGATTATCTGTATTATTGTACTACTTGTTCTTAGTATTTTCTGTGGAGCCCTGTCTCTGCTAATGACTTTTACTCCCAATGTGTCTGTGAAACTATCTTGTATATAATCATTTCCAGCTGCTGTTAAATTCTCCATGAACTCAGTGTTCACAAACTGTTACATTACTATTATATGTGATTTCTCAATTTTAAAGAATTATAGTTTTGTTGTATTAATTTATCTTTGTTTTCTTCTGTGTATTATTGGGGAGCTTTTCTCTTCAGGCCTCCGCTGAAAAAGGGCAATAGCCCAGTCGGACTATCCTAGTCAACAAATGTCAAATAAATTAAATAAGGTTGGTATGTGATGGCAAATATTTTTTTTTTCTGAGTCAGAAGTACCATCTCACTAATCCCCCTGCTCTTGGGTGGACTTTTTCTCTAGCCATGGCTGTTCTGAGTTCACTGAAAATTAAATGGGTATATGCCTATGTATTACTTATTATACAGTGGTTGCTCGTTAACATTCAAAGATGTGCACACTGGTTGGTCACTCAACCAGTGTGCCTGTTGTAAATCAAGCATAAACCAATAGAAAAGCTCCAGTCGCCCAGACTTTTTTCTGTTTATATATGCTAAGGCTTTACAGCACTCTTGAGCTAAGTGGTTGAGAGGTACGTACAGAGGGCAGAGAAAATACAAGGAAATTGGGGTACAGTATGCAAATCTAAAGAAACTTACCCGATTTTCCTTGTATTATTGCCCTGACTCTCTCATACCTCTAAACTCTGGATTTCACAAGTTTTTTTTTTTGGAAAAAAAAAAAATCAATGGAGATCTTCATTTTTTTCCATTGCTTGTTTCCAAAGCACTGATGTACTTGCATAAGTGTGGGAACGTAAGTCTCATATGCATGTGTAGTACATCAACAACAGAATGCGGAAACAACTTGAAAGAACACCGTGTCACAGTTATACAAAGGCATTATTTAAAAAACTTAAGTAATTTCTTTCTTAAATGTCATTCTATAATAGCAAAAACTGACTACTGGGTGTAGTATATTGAAGATTTACTCATGGTTGCTTTTTAATCACTCAGGCTTTGCCCTCGTGATTAAACCACACCAGCTGTTGGTAAATCTTCAGTATACCACATCTACTGTTATTGCTATATTAACTTAGAGTGCTTTTCTTGATTTGCAGAAATTGTTTTTGCAGTGGTTGGGGATGAACTCATGGGCACAGCGGCTAAGGGCACACTGTCCTTGTGAGGAGCATGATGTTGTGGCATATCCTTCCATGACATGTATCTGCTCCCATGTACAGGACGTTCAGAAAAAATATTGAATTGGATCTGAAGATAGGCTGAATTCAGTCACAGACTAACCAAAGAGGATTATCTGCTATCTAATATTAAAGAAATTGTTTGGTATTTGTTGAAAAAAATCCTTTTGTCATGTTTCTAGTAATGAAAAACTCTGGAAGGAAGGACTACCAATTCCATTTATAAATGATTTTTTGGTATCGGTGAGAGTGAGACAACTGAAAGAGAACACTGATAATGTCAAACTACATGAAAAACAATCTAGGGCATCTCAACCTTGAGCATGGAAGATTTTTAGAAAATGCCTCCATGCTGACTTGAGAATCTCTTAAAGACCTGGAATTATGGCATATACCTATATAAATAACGTGTGACTCACAGTACTGACATTGTAATAAATGTGTTCTTGTGTAAGCGCATTGAGATCAAGCATCACTTTTTCATAGGTGACCCAGAAGCAAAGATTTTAAGTGACTTGCTAAGAATCACATGGAATGCAAACCCAAAGGGGGATTGTAGGCAGAGGTTAACAACTTCATAGCTAAGTCCATTGTGCACTGTGCTTATATTGCCTTCTGATGAGTCCTTCTGTGTCAGATAGCCACAATTTTCATCACTCATCCGTACCTTATATCTTCATACACAAGTTTTCAAGCCAAGTAAAGGTACCTTACACATTCTATTTTCAGGCATAACCCATAAAAAATCAGAAACAAGGAATATAAGGAAGGATGTAGTTCAATATACAAAAACATGTATGTAAATAGATTGTATGGCTGAGACAGAAAACTGGTTCAGTTGCTTATGGAGGCTTGATAATCATACAACTGATACAACAGGACAGAAGCAGTAAAATAAATATTTAATATTAAATAATATTTAATAAAGTAATTTTTCATAGAAAGAATAAAAAGTTGTCAATGTTTCTTACTTTTGGGTATTTAACCACTGCAGTTTTTCGTCTCTGTATCAGCAGTCTTAAGTTGGAACCCCTCTCCAACATCTCTTCAGTTTTTCAGCGCTTGTATCAATTTAACTTAATCACAAGAACTTTTGTATAACAGCTCAAGCATACACATTCTTATGATGCATGTACTCAAACTCTTCATGTTATGAGCAAATGAGACAGATAACCCTTCAACTCGCTTTATTTTTGTTATTCCAGTGTTAACTGCACCTTAGAGAAAAGACATCAGTGACAGGCAGTTAAACATTGCTCTTTCTGTGAAGTGCATTGACTTCAGACCACCCACAACTTGTTAGCATATAAGTATTATGATCTTGCACCATTATGAAATGAGCAGTGTAACAGAAATGATTACCTCCTTAAGCAGTTATACTTTTGCAACTTTGACTTTACCTCAGGTGAGCTGAGTGTATGCTTTTTTTTTTTTAATTTTAAGTTCTCAAGTCTCACAAACATTTTATTTTTTTTGTACTTTCCTGCCTGCTTTTTCCTTCATCATACTGGTCAAGTGTCTTCAAATGACTAATTAGGTTTTTTGATGTGTGTTATTTATATAGAGAAACATTTAAATAAATACCATGGGTTATCTAGGCTTTGTACAGAAACAGTTTTGTAGCTCCAGGCTGGTCAAAGAGGCTTCTTGTTACAGCAATTAGGTCACAGCATAGCTAATACATGCCAAGAACATGATAGAAAAGAGAGCATGAAACTATAAATGTCTTTCTTTACCAAGTACTGGCCTGTCTTATGACATAGTCATTATGCTGGTATAAGTAGTACAGACTGTGAAATCTGCTAAACTCACTGGATAAGACTAAATGTTGCAGTCAGTGTTCTTTCAGTTCTCTGATGCATGTGCTGAGTCAGTATGGTCTGATTTCATTGCTAATGACTTGTGTATTGACATGCATCAATGCATTGTACTGAAGTGTTCAATTTTGACTTTCTGGCTCAATAATTAGGTAGTTTTAGGTTTATTTGTCTCTTGTCTTATACATTCTGGATCCTGCAAATAAACTGATATCCATCTCTGTCCTGTGATTTCCCCCATTCACAGTTTTTACAGATGTACTTTTTCTGTTTTGCTGCTTTTTTTCTAGAAGTCTCTGAACCATCCCCAACACTCCTTTACCTGAACACACTTACTGATAGTGCTGCTTTCAGACCCTTTCTCCATCCCTGCATCTAGCAGGGTAACAGAAGTAATAGAATCAAAAATTGTGTACTGCGCCTTTATGAGGCAACAGTTACAAAGACTGAGCCAAGAATCATGTGTGTCATCTGTAAGGAAACATTTCTTTTTCCATTCCTGGGCTGAAGCTGAACCATGTCAGATGGTTTATGCACAGGTTTTGGTCTCTGCTGTCTAGTATGTTTCACTTTTATCATTTGTCACTCCACTATCACAAACACTGTAACATGGTTACCCCCCCCTCAAAAAAAAACAAAACAAAAAAACATGGAGAGCAAATGGCCTAGTCTTCACTTTCTCTGATAATATATTTTGACTGCAGGTCCATTTTGAACCTTAGCTGTAGGCCTGTAAGTATTAGCATATCCATGTAGCTGCAAGCTAACCTGATGTGGACTTTTAAAAGCAGCATATAATCATGTAAAGGTTACAGCTACACAGTTATCTTTGCTCATTGTTGTTATTTCTTCCCATTCATCATATTACAAAACATCGTATTATTCTGCAAGTCATAAAGTGCTTGTCATGCTGTATCCCAGATAAAGGTTACAGCAGCAACATTTACACAGACTGATTTGTGGGTTTTGAACATTAAATTGAGTGTCATGTATAGCAAACATTTTCAGTTTCAGGAACATTGATTAATGTTCCTGCAAAGTAGCCCTGTTGTCAGAAGCATTGATAGATGATAGAGAATATATTCACCTGACCAAGAATGAGCTACAGCTTGTTAAATTGATTGCTTGTCTGCATGGACATAGTCCAGTAAAGGCTGCGCTCTGAAGACAGAGATTACTTAAAATGATTAAAAATCTGTTCTGCTGCAGTAAGAGATCTTGGGCCATTCCCAAGATAAGCCACCGTAGACTGCAAATGCAGATGCTTTGGCGTTCGTGTTCAGATAATCAGCAGGCAAGGGACTGGAGGAGAGACTTAATCTGCCTTGGCTGCTTTTTATTTCATTAGAATATAGATGATGTTATCCTCTGCATTGTTAAGTAGAACTAGTATAAAATACATTTATTCAGTGTGTTTTGTTAAAATATTTGGCCATTACGGATTGTGAGTACAACTTTTTTTTTCCTCTTTATCCTTCCTTACTCAAATGTGCAGAGATGGCTGCAGTCCCCTGTTTTGTAGATGTTTCAGTTTACTAGTTTTCTTATTCAGTTTTACTAAAGCATTTGAGCTGGGTTGAATTTTTAAAGGAGTCACACTCTTTTTTTTTTTTTTTTTTTTGTAGTTCTAATCATTTCAGCTGTAGAGAAAAGTATTTCCTTAAGGAAATGTCTTACTAGAAGTTATCAGATTAAAAAGCATCACATTTGAGGATAGAGTTTTAGCATATGCTTGATGAGTTGACCTTTTTATAAACATTTCTGATTAAATTACAGTCAAGAAGAGGGAGAGCAGGATGGCTTTCGAGAAGTACAGACATCACCCCCTCCTTCACCTTTCCTTTCTGCAATTTTGGAAGCATTCCAGCCAGTGGCATATGAGGATGAAGAAGAAACATGGCGCTGCCATGTCAGTCAGATGCTGTCTGACACAGACGGATCTTGTGCTGTCAATACTTTTCATGTATTTTCCAAATTGTTTCAGGTTAGTAAAACCATATAAACGTTTTGAGTCTGTTTTCAGCAAAACTTTTATCTGTTTGGAGTATGTTAAGTTGAATGTGTTTGCTTATTTATTTTGTTCTTTTACTGTCATTATAGAGTATTCAGCGGAAGTTTGATGGTATAACTCGTGATTCTGTCAGTTTCTTGGGAGAAGATCTGCAGCGCATTGGATCAAAATTTAGAAGTTCATTAGAAGTGATGCTTATGTGCTCTGAATGCCCAACAGTCTTCTTGGATGCTGAAACTGTAAGGCTTCAGCCCATTCTAGATTGCTATAATAGTCAGAAGTACTGTAGTGTGCACTTTGTTTTATACTTCTGCTGTGTAATTTGAATTCATGAATGTTTTTTTTTCTGAAATTGTCATATGAGGATCACTTTTTCAGCTTTGATGGCTGATGTGTAAGGTTACATTTTCATTCTTAGATCACCTTGTTTCTTACAAATTGTGTGATGTATGTGTTTTTAGTTACTGGCAACCCATTAATAAGTCCCATTGTTCTGATGGGAGTCCCAGTGTTCATATCTAGAGCTGGCAACATGCATTCAAAAAGTGACCTAGGTCATAAGGGGGCTAGTTAGAAGGGAAGAACTAAGTCTGCTGACCAGCTTCAATGGAGACCAAGATGATCACTACCCTTTTCTCAACAGAAGCCAGTGGAAGCCAAAATTGATGGTCTATTTCGGAGGACATTTCAGCAATTAATTGCATATGGACTATGCAGAGCCCTTAAAGACGTACACATGTATGTCTAATATAGGCAAAAATTGCACTTAATTTGGCCTGCTGAAACTTGTTGCGCAGGAGCAGTAATACCTGATGTGCTGCTAGGGGTGATACCTACCACATCCCCTCCAGCGCTAGACGACTGTGTACACAGACACTTTTTCCTCAAAAGCAGACAAGGAAGTGTTTCTATCGCAAGTGGAGGTCATTTGGTAATAAAAGAGTTTGAATAGAGGCTGGGGAAATTAAAGAAATGTGATGTTTATTTTGTTGTGAAATGCTTCAGGAGCAAAAAGTGAGGAAATGGCATTTGCCTGAGATACTAACGAGTGGTTGAACTTGATAGCTCAGTTACATTTTTTACTGTAGTTTATCAATCACTTGTGTAGTTATTCAAGAAATGCTAGAAACTAAGTAACACACTAGCCTGAATATCTTTCATGTACGTGAAGTGCGAGAACAAGGAAAGAGTGCAGAATGATCAAAGTGGCACTAAATAAATGGATTGTGTACATTTGCCTTTGTATGCATCTCTGTTTAGCAAGAGCGAAGGTAAATAGCTGTACAAAGTGCAGTACACACGTTTACACAGACACACATGCGGGTGATGTGAATGTGTTTCCTACTGGAGTGGATGTAGAAGCAGTTCTGTAGGCACAAATATGTCACATAGAAGTGATGTTTATAAAACGGGGCTTGAGAGCTGAGTTTGATAGAGCGTGGTGGAAGGTGACTTAGCTTATGTTTTAAGAGCTGAGAGTTGCAGCTGTTTCAGCACTGTGATATTGACAACACTGATAAATTCCAGAACTAAAGTGTTACGTTTTTGAATATAGAATGATAAAATATTTCCCACAGCTGTATTCTTTAAGCAAGTAATAGTGAAGAAAATGCTGCAGAATTTTAAAGTGGGGTAGTCGGCCTGACTATGTTAATAGAATAGATATTGCTTTATAAGTTGCAAGAAAAGAATTGGTTCCCATCACTAATGTGGATTGCTGTCACCTGTATTATTTCTGTGTGATTACTATGTCATGTGCTTCACTAAGTTGTTGTCTTTTGTTATTTATCAGTAGTAGTGCACTTTTACCTTTGTTTCAACTGTCTGCAGAATAACGATGGTAGAAAGCCAGAATTACGATGGTAGAAAGCAAGAAACTGAAGTAGAAATAAATTTTGTGTTGCTGTTAGAAAGCCATCCATAATGTACTAGTTGTGTTACTTTTAAAACAGCAGTGGGTGGTATTCCTTTAGAATGAAACCAGTGGTGTTTTACGGTCATTTATTGAATAGTAGGCGGCTTCACTCCAAAGGCTCCTTAATTTCACTTTGAAGGTTGCCAAGAGTTGCTGGCAGCAGAATTTAGCTGGATTGTCAAAGCCATATTGGTTGCAAGCAGTATGCATGTGACTGTTTTTGCTGAAATCGTACAATGTACTTCAGGCATTTGTCAGACAGTAAGTATTTTGCATCGGGAGTCGCAATCTTCATTGCTTTTACTTTTGATTTAGAAAATTGTGAGCTGCTTAAAGTCCATTAGATGATGCTACTAGTAATCTTTATTTAAGATGAGTGGAATTGGGACACAGGGTCCCTTTTCAGCCATAACCTGTTACTAGTATATAAAAAAAATTAGAAGCATCATACTGCAAAAAAAAAAGAGCCCAGTTTCATGGCTCAACGTAGAAGTTACTTACATGAAGTAAAGTTTACAGTGGCTATGGAATACAGCTATCTAAACATTTACATGCAAGTTCATTGCAGTACTATGTAGTCGGACAAGATTTACTGTTGAGGTATTGTATTTTAATTGAGAGTGGCATTGTTCTAGTTCCTGATATCCGCAGTGGTAGCGTTATTGCCTCACAGCAAGAGGTTCTTCCGTTCGATTCTCGGCTAGGGTGCGGGGAGTGCCTTCTGTGTGGAGTCTGCATGTCCTCCCTGCGGTTGGGTGGGCGTTCGAAAGACATGCGTAAATGGGCGTGCCTTCGTTGAAGGTTGAACGTCGAGCTGGCACCTCTGCGTTCATGAAAATCTACTGCCAATCATTAGCGGACCAGAGTTCTGCTGTGGCGACCCCTAACCGGGAAAAGCCGAAAGACAAACAACAAAATTGTTCTAGTTCCAGAGCTTGGGAACCCAAAATGAGAATACCCTCATAAAATGCATTCTAGTAAGTGATGAGAGAGTGAAGGTGTGTAAGGATTAGAGGAGGATTTCAGATGACTGATTTGATGTTTAATATGATAAAATATTTTTCACAGCTCCATCTTTTAAGTAAATAGTAAGTGTTTGACTGGAAGCATGCTTTCTGAAACATGACTCTGGTATTAATGCCCCCACCCCACCCCCATTTGCAGTGGTTGCCTTGCCATTGAGTGGAAGCATGCCTGCTTTCTGAAGCACACCACAGTGGTGTTCATGTCCCCCCCCCCCCCCCATTTTGCCCCATCTGTGTCTGACCATCGAGCTTTCCTTCCTAACAACTGTGGTCCATTCATCCTCCATGAATGAAAGCCGTTTGACTCATTCCTTCCCTGGCTAGAAGGGTGAGCATATTTGAAGAGGCAGTGTCATCTGCTAGGAGGATCTTTTTGTTAAACTTGAGCTGTACATCTCTGTCTCATGTGTACCGTGTGCGGAAAAATGGTTCCAAACACCTGCTCAGTGAAGGTTATCACCAGCTGGCGTTTTGGTGGGCCACATATGTGCCTCCAAGGTTCAGGCTTGCCTTCCTCCACCGAAAGATTGCAACAGCATTTGGCTGGCTGTGTCCCTTAACCCCTAGCATAGGCCTGCCCATCCTCCTTTGCATTTCTGTCAAGCACCTCGGTCACTATTTGAATTTGAGTCACCTGAGCCCATAGTCATGGTTTTGTCCCACTACATCACCTGGCTGGCTACCACTGTTGGCATTTTTAATCTTAACATCATCAAATAAGTTAAAATACTAAAATAAAGTTGTCAAGAAATTCAGGAAGTTCTGGTAGCTGTTGTCATTTAAAAGGCATGATCAGTAAAGGCTGTGCTTCCCACTTCTTTTACTTTACCATTTAGAGTGGTAAGCACTGCTACTTTCCAGTGCTTGCCCATTTTCATCTCTTCAGCTTCCTGCAGGTTATATGATTTGTTAGTAGAAATTGCCATAGATTGATTCCCCTGAGGTGCTTGAGCAAACTTTTGCTTTAGCTGTCTTTAAAAAGTCATTGGTTGATTTGACTAAGGAGTCATTGGTTGAAGTCTGTCAGGAAGCCACAGCCTCAAAACAGACTAATTAGTAGGGCAGTTTAGTTCATAGGTACTAGGTAGGTACTAGGCTATTGGCCCTAGGGCCCATACAAGCCTAGCCAAAAAATGTACCCTGGCTTTCGCCACCCAAGAAAATTATTTTCCTATGTCCCTGTCGAGCAGAGCCACAGAAGTGATCCCTGGGGTGAATTTCCCATTTCCCATCCAATCATCAAGATTTTTCTTGAAGAGTGCTAATGAGGAACTCTGTTTGACATAGATAGGTAGTCTGTTCCAGAGTATGGGAAGTCTCTGGGACAGGAATCTATCCCTCCAGCATGTTCTGTTTATTGTGGTGATAAGGTTAAGGTCCCTAGAGCGTGTAGCTCAGAGGGATTGGGATTTCTTTAAGTGGAGCATGCCCAACAGCTCTGGGTTTGACATAGCTTTGTATGTTAGGCAGAGATCACCCCTGAGTAGGCGATATGTGATGGAGTAAAGCTGTAGTTTTTTGAGACTGTCTGCATAGGGCATCTGTTTGAGGCCAGTAATCCTCTTTGTGAGGTATTTCTGTGGTCTTTCCAGTTGTTGTAGATGTCTTGTGAGGTACATACCAAAAGGGGCGTTGTACTCTTGTCTATAATGGGTCTAATGAGTGATGAGTAGAGGGGAACAATGACCTCTTTTTTCTGGATGAGAATCCTTTTGTGATGAGATGAGCCACGTAGATGGATTTCCTGACCACTGTGGCGATGTGATTATCAAAGGAGAGACTACTGTCCACCTGTGTCCCAAGGTTTCTTATCACATTTTCGGCATTAAGTAGACTACCAGCTATGTGGTAGTTCATGGGTACAGAGTTTTTACCAAAGGGGATGACGATACACTTTTTGGCATTGAGCTTCAGGCCATGGCTTTGACACCAGGTATCTGTCTCAGTGAGGCTCTTTTGTAGTTTGTCCACATCGTTAGGAGTTTCGATTATGCCTCCTAGTTTGCAGTCATCTGCAAACTTTGTTAGCCAAAGACCTTCTGTGTTGGCCTGCACTTCAGAGAAGTAGATACCAAACAGGAGAGGACCCAGGACTGAACCCTGTGGTACTCCACTTGTCACTGGTCTGATGTCGGATTTGAAATCCGCTACTTTCACAGTGTGGTTTCTGTCCGTGAGCCAGTTGGTAACCCATCTTGTGACATAGGGATTTATACCTAGTTTAGTGAGCTTATCTATAATTCCAGAGTGGGGGATGGTGTCGAAAGCCTTGGCGAGATCTAGATAAGCAGTGTGAACCATTTTACCATCATCTATGGCTTTGGTGACTGCTTCAAAGAAGTCAATCAGGTTTAGGAGACCTGATCTGCCTTTTACAAATCCAAACTGAGTAGGGTCCAGAATTTGGAGATTACCAATGTCTTTGTTTATGAGTTCCATGATGATACGTTCCATGGCCTTGCAGACCAGGCTCGTCAGGCTAATGGGGCGGTAGTTCCTGGGGTCCGTCGTGGCTCCCCCTTTGTGGAGTGGGATAACTGTCGCGGTGCGCCATTCAGTGGGTACAAAGCCTGAGGTGAGGCTATGATTGAACATGGTACTTAGGTAGGGTGCCAGTTCATTCTGTAGTTCATGTAGAACGCAGCCTGGGATATTGTCAGGTCCCATGGATGCTGTGTTCTTGGCTTTGTGTTTATGTGTGCAGCCGTGATTATAGGAACTTTGCATTCTTCCGGTATAGAGATGGGCCCTCTAGGGGGTGAGACGGGGGTAAAGTTAGCACTGAATCTATCTGCTAGGATGTTGGCAATATCAGTTGGTTCTGTATATTTAGTGCCGTTGTGCTGTAACTTAGAGCATTTCTAAGTGTTCCCATTTAGATTCTTGACATAGCTATAGAATGCTTTGTGGTTGTCTTTAGAGTCAGTGGCAGTTTTGTTTTCGTAACTAGCTTTGGAGGATTTTGAGGGATCTCAGCTTCTTACTGAGGTTGACCAGGGAGTTCCTCCAGTCATGGGATTTTACTCTTTTTTTTTGCAAGAGTTTCTTTCTTCTGTTGTAGAGTTTGTTTATGGCAGAGGACCACCAGATTGGCTTCCTTTTTTTGGAGGATAACATCTTGGTTCTATTAGCATGTTCCATGCACTCATGTAAGTGCTTATAAAGTGCGTTTGTGTAGGATTCAGCAGTCATACCTCTATTGTCCGTCTGCATGGGTGTCATGAAGTTTGCCACTTCTGTCTTAAGAAGTGTGAAGTTGGCTTTTGAGAAGTTTTTTACGATGGTTTCCCTAATTGGGGCTGGGGGTGGGATGTGGATGTCTAGGCTGATTAGCTTGTGGTCGGATCTAGCCAATGAAGAATTGACCTCTGGTGTGGGACACCGGTTTCCCATGTTAGTGATGACCAGGTCTAGGATATTGCTGCCCTTGTTGGGGGTGTGAATAAGTTGATCCAAGGCTTTGGAATTTATGAATTCTAGAAAATGTTGAGCAAAAGAGTTGGTATATGAGTAGTTTTCCCAGTTAATGGTGGGGTAGTTGAAATCGCCCATTATTAGGGTATTGGGTTGTACCCTAATACTTTCCAGTGTATCAAGAAATGAGGAGTGTGAATCCTGGGGCATGGTGGGGGGTCTGTAGCACGCTACAATTTGGATTGCGGTCTTGCCCAGAGTTAGTTGCACTTGGATAATCTCGGATGCATTATGCTGTGCAACTAGCCTGGATGTGTGGATATCCTTAATGAATATGGACACGCCTCCGCCTTTATTGCTTCTTTTTGGGTTAGGTGGCCGAAAGGTGCGGTATGAATTGAAGCCTGGTAATGCAGGGGTGCTCTCTGGAGCTTTGAACCAGGTCTCTGTTACTGCACAGATGTCAATGTTCTCCATTTTAAGGAGTGCCTCGAGTGAGTGCATTTTGAGGTTTAGACTTCTAGCATTGAGTAGCATTACCCTCAGATTTTGCTTGCTTGTACCTGTTACGGTGGTGAATTTGTCATTTGAACCTTGCCTAAAAAAGGCACTATAGGGGTGGCAAGAGTTTTAGCCAGTATCCGGAATCCTAAGGGCGACAGGTGCTGGCCATCTCTGGTAAAGCATCATGGACTGTCGATCATGTCGTCCCAGGCAGACAAATGCTGGATCCCCTTAGAATGACACCAGAAGCTTAGCCAATTGTTGAAGTCAATCATTTTGTCCTTGTACTGTGGTATCATTCTGGGTGAAGGCAGGATGCTACTCAGGGTTAGGGTCACACCTGCCTGGGATACAAGATCGAAGAGCTCCTCCATGTCTCTTTTCATGTAGTCCAGGGAGGTACGTCTCAGGTCATTCACACCAACATGGACATAGTTGTTCATTTTTTTCACAGACTTAGCAGAGAGTACGACTTTTACCCATGGAAAACAAACCTGCATGGATTCCATTTGTCACCGTCTGACATGACATCCAAGTAGGAGACTAAAATGCATTACAGCTATTCATAGCTCCTCAAACCTAAAGGGTTGAAACTTTGTTTCCTGTACTGTAGATATTAATTTGATCTTCCTTCCTTAACAAGCATACTGTCTTAATTATCATGCTTTGCAATTTGTCAGTAAATAGAATATCTCTTAGTACATTCTTTCACTTTAAAATACTTACACGGAATATAGTTAATACTATGACTACTCTGTTTACCAAAGCACTTGATGGCTTAATGTGTTACATTTTACTGTGACCTAGAAGTGACTGAAGGATGTAAAGTTTTCAGTGTTGTAGTATGTAAATGAAGCATCTGGGAAGAAAATGGAAAAACATTATGATCAAGTTATCATATGGCAATATTACTAAAATTGAAACTGGCACTTCATATCATCATTTTTTACATGGTCTAACCCTTGCTTACAAGCACCCCCACACACACTGTTCTCTCCAAGTACTCTAACATTACACCACCTCAGAAAGATTTATTTGTATATATTTATTCATTTGTTAATCGGCTAGGTGGACTGGCTGCAAGGCCTTTCAGCCACGACCTAGGATGGATGATATTTGTGGTGCTGCTACTTGTCTGGGCCACCACATTTTTGAGTTGCATTATAAGCTGGACATTCAGTCCAAGTCCAGGGCTTCCTTTTGTTCTACTGTGTTGTGAAATATCCTTCCTTAGATCATCAAATGCAGTTGTTGTGGCTGGGGACTGTGTCCCACATTTTGAATCCAGACAAAGCAGACAACATTGGTTACAGAAGTTATGTACTCACCATAATGATGGATCCATGTTGTGTCCTCCATCCCTCCTGCCCCAAATTTGTTGCTGACTTGGTGAGTCTTCCCCTCTGATGACCGGACATTGGAGGTTCTTTGTTCAACTCTTTTAGAGTCTCTTGTTTACCTAGGTGCTCTATTTCCAGTTGTAGGAGATGTGTGGTTCAGTTAGATATGTTGCATTGCCATGTTTTACTTGAGGCAAATTCGATCTGGAGAGTTGATGCTCTTAATAAACCTCTGGATAATGAAGATGGAGCAAGGTGGTTTATGGGACCTGCTTCCTTAACATCAGGATGAGACAGGTGCCTTCCTTGCCTAATAAATTTTCTACTCCTGGCCCAGGACTTTCTCCATCATGGCCCATTTCAGGTCCCAGTTCCAGTGAAACTGTTGATCAACCCATTCGATATGGGCAAAGCCCTCAAGGTTAACTGTGGCTTTGACATAAGAGCAGTAACACTTTCTTTGTTGAAACTGCCATTTGCATTGGGGTTTTCAACAACATTAGCAAGGTGCAGTTTGATGCCACATTCAACCAGTGATCCTTTGGATTCAAAGCAAATCTGGATGGTTTCTGACCTTACCCATTCCATGTCTATCATTGGCTTTTTGCTCTTCACTGTCAGGGGCTGTCAGTTTGTTTTGAAGCTGACCACTGTGTTATCACCTGGATGTGAGGCTGGGGCACTTCTTGAACTCTTGAAGATGACTATGGTGGCTCACCATTTTTGTCTTGATGTTGGTCCTCGCATGTCCCTCCAGTTATTAGTGTATTTGGACATCGCATACTGGACAAGTGGATGAGGACAATCATTTCCAGAGGCTGCATCATTCTATTCACATTCCTTCCCAAACCTCAGTCGGTCTTTCAGGTGTCCCACCTTCATCAAAAGTCTTTGACAAAGAAAAGGAACTCTGCATCCTCAAAAAAAAAAAAAAAAGCCAGAGCTAGGCTTTCACAAAAGTTGGTATTGAAGAAAGCAAAGTACTTTGTGTCTATTGTGGTCTTAATTGGCCTAAATCAGTACATACCAAAAGAGACCTTCCACACACATGATCTTGTTGGGATCAATCCTTCGATGCTTGTCCAAAGGAGACTGAATGTGGTCTTTGGACTTCAGGATGCATACCTACATGTAAAAGTAGCAAAGAAGTCATGGAGGTTCATCTGTTTCAGTACAGGAGCAAATCATTTTCAGTTTTAAACACTGTCGTGTGGCCTCACCTCAGCACCCAGGGTGTACACCCAAATGCATATTGGCGATAGGCTGTTAGCAGAGTATCTTGCACTGCAAGGAGACCAGGATCTTTCCCATAGTGATACAAACTCATACACTTGAGGGATTATCTTCCGTCACTTCTGACAGGCCTTAAGGATAAAGGTGAGAACAGCAAAGTCCCCGCCTGTGCTCATGTATTCTGTTTTTTTTTCTGTTTTTTTTTAACATATTTTTGATAAGATATTTTCTCTTCAGTCAGTGGTAGCTCAGGTACTCCATAGTAAAACACTGCTAGCTACTTTGTGTCTGAGGGCACTCTGGCTTTTCATCACTTTAATTTACATGGTTCCAGAGGCCAGATAACACACGAGTGTGCTGTATTTGGCCCTCAAAGTTCATTTGTCTGTCTTACTAGACCCCACAAATTCCCAGACCAGAATTTGTCAAAAATGCAGGGTCATCTCAAATAGTAGATGCACAAGTTCATCTTGTGTTTGAGAAGAAAAAAATAAAAGAAAAAAAATGTCAAAAAGCTGAGTAATCCACAACCTGGTAGGAAGGAGAACAAAAAAACGTTTATTCACAGACTAAGCGCTGGGAAAGTGCGTTTGAGAAGACCCATGCATGTTCCCATCTGTGCTGTGACCAAGGACATATCAAGTAGCATCTCCAGTGTCAGGTCTATACATACACTTCTGCTGAAGGGTGGGGAGCATTTTTAGGAGCAGACTGTCTGCGGGACATAGTCACAGATGGAAGCCTTTTTTCTTATAAATATTAGGAAGGCTGTCCTCCTCACCATGCTAATATTTCAAGACTTCCTTCCCCAAAGTGCAGATACCATCCAGCATTGTAGTTTTGCTGTTGCAGTGTATGTCAACAAGTGGTAGTGAGGAGGTTACCCATTCATGTATTATCTGTTGGGAGGCCTTGAGAGTTGGGAAGTGGAAGTTTGCTGCCATTTACGTTCTTGTTGCTAATTATTTCCTGGAAAAGCCAAGATCTTAGTAGACCAGCTCAGCCATTGCTTGTTGATGTCTCATGAGTGGTCTGCCAGTTTCTTAGTGGCAAGCATATTCTTCCATTGCTGGAGGAAGTCTTGCAGTGACAAGTACCTTTCTTCTTTGGGCTGGGGGAAGTCTTGCAGTGATAAATACCTTTCTTCTTTGGCCACCTTTTAAGATCCTGTTTCTCCCTGAGATCTTTATTGTGTTCTAGAGATTGAGCCCCCCCCCCCCCCCCCCCCCACCAATACACATACACACCTTTGTTTTTGAAATTTCAGCCAGGTCAGATCTAAAATGTTTTTTCCTTTCTTTTTCTGGTGGTTGGTACTTCAGCTAGGAGAATTTCCAAATTGCAGGCCTTTTCCATTAAATCTCTTTATCTGGTCTTCCATGATTAGAGTATCCTTTAGAACCAGTCCTTCCTGCGTATTCAATTTAGCAATGGAAAGGAATGCAGTTCAGTGAGTTGACTAGCTAGTATCTTTTTCTAATTATTCAACATGCAAACATTTGTGGCATACTGTGGATGTTCATAGACGACTTTCTTTCTGTTTGGACAGAATAACTTTGAGTATGAAGGATTCACAGTTATCTTTTTTTTCTTTGCTAAAAAGAAACTTGAAAAGAGCAGATTTGGCAGTAAAATGTCAAAGTCTATGCTGTTTAAGTGGTTCTCGAATTGTATTATGTTCAATTACCAGTGTCAGGGGCATTCTTTAAAAAATGCTTCCTTGGTTGATAATTGTGCAGTGGCCACATGGTCTTTGCTGAATACTTTTGCAAGACATTTAAAGCTGGTTGTGATCTTTTATTTCCAGGTCTTCCTTCAGTGCAAATTTAATTCAGGGTATTCTTTCATGAGGATTCCCCAAACGTATGAGCTGGGAACTTTCTCCTCTGGGTAATGAAACTCTAATCCCAGATACAAAAGCTGCGTAATTGCAATAATAATGCATTTGGACTGGTGGCTCTGACTTTATTACTTTTCCCCACCCTCAGACCTGGCCAGTCTTATTTTCTAGATATGCATATAGTCAGTACATTTTCTTAGCTTTCCAAATTGACTGACTTTAGTAGGCTGGAATAGAGTCCTTAGCACAGCATTATGGTTAGAAGGGGGAGGCACCAAGTAGCTTGGAGAGATTTGATTGCCGTGCTAAGTTCTTCAACTCTTAATCTTTTGGGTATTCAAGATGGAACTTCCAGTCCAGCTCCATCTCATTAGTAATTGCATAACTTTCATTTGAATATTCTGCCAGATAGAAGAAAAATGCCATTTTTCTGACAGATATGGAATCACACACCCTTTTCTTGCAGAGCAGTGCTTATTTTGAACAACCTGGCCTCCCTTTTAGGCAGTGTGATCTCCAGTAGTTCTTTGTTGATGTTCAAGTTTGAGTCTTCTGTAAAACTGTGCACAGCACAAAATAGCTCAGTTGAATGTGTATGGTGCCTTCTTGGAGAGGTGGACTCTCCATTTGCATTCACCCTTTAGAGCTTGTATTACAAATCTGAATTTCCATTTTATATTTGAGACGCTTACACTGCCTCTAGCAGAGGCCCCAGTAGTCTATGAGGTAATGCTACTTTAATTGCTTTAGGTTACCATTACTGCAGCTTACTGTATTTCAGATTGCTTTTTTGTGGACACAAGTCCTTCCTGATATTTTTAAAATCTGTCTTTTTGCACCAAAGGTAGTATCAGAGTTCACTTTTACTCAAGCTGTCCATTTGCCATTGTATATATTATGGATCTCTCCAGCAGAGGAATTACTGTCCTTAATTGGCTAGATGTGCATCAGGTATTTAGTTATTGTGCTCAGGGGTTGCTGTTCCAAGGTGGTCCAGAAGTCTCCCTTTCTTTAGCTTATTGAAGAGCTGCAGCCAAGTAAATGATGACTACCTGGCTGCACTGTTATACTAGAGAAGGATTATTGGCAAGAATAATCCCAGAGCTGGCTTTAACAGAACATTTCTGCAATAGATCATCTCCATTAGTGTCTTCATAATCTGAGTATGTCATGGCTTTGAAATCTTTTTAAGAAATAACTGCTTTCTGAATGAGATAAGATATTTATGCATGACTATACCTTAACTGGTATCATTTAAATCAGCTTATATGAAACTGGTTGACTCCACTTAGTTTTTTAACCTAGGGGTTAGACCTCAGGGAAAGAACATTATGTAGGGTCCTGAAAAATCAAGCTGGTCCCTTTTTACATGAAACCCAGGAGAGGTGCTTAGTATATTAGAAAGTGGCATTGTCAGGTTACATGTCCGCTGAAGCATATGCAGCTACTCTAGTAATAGACCTCACATTGGAGACGCTACTTGATGGGTCCTTGGTTAGTAATTATTACTTATCAAATAAGTCTGCATTTTTGGCAAAATCTTATGTTCAGGAGTAACTTCTTGCCTAGTCGATATGTGCTTTGAGGTAGGATTCATCTCCATAAGCCTGGTCCTGCCAGGAGCCCAGCACTTCCTTTTTTTCTGGTCACTCAGTTTGGATGTCAATCCTGATTTATTTATAATGTCCTGTTGTATGCTTAGTGCCATAGTAAATGTTCATGTGGCTGGCATATTGTCAGCCAAAAGCTACACTAGCTTTCCATTTATTGACTCTGGGGAAAAGAGCAAGATGTTGGTGTGTCACTAGTGCTAGAGATTAAAAAAAAAAGGCTAAGATGCTAATTCACTTAGCAGAGAATGGCAACAGTTGAGTGTTCTTTATGTTGAAACTATTGAGAAGCTTGCCCCATGTATATGTTGGAGCACTGTCCAAGGACAAGGATTTGAAGCCAAACTCTAGTCATGAACCCCCTTGGTGTAGGTCTGGTGTCCATTTGGCTGTGCCATTCCAAACCTTTCAGTTGGGAACTAGTCCTCATTTTGGGAGGATGTGCCTAAATATGTCCTTGGCTTCCTTGGTTGAAGATTTCAGAGCTGGAGGAGAGACACCTTTGGCTTCCGCCCTATATGGTACTTCTCAAGATTCTCACACCATCCTGTCTTCATGTGATTTGCTGGAAGCAATTGGTGGCCAGCCTCATCTCAGGGGTTGATCTCTAGGTTATCTGATAATGAATCGGGAGTACTCTGTACTGGTGCTTTTCACCTGGATCTGATCCCCAGGACTGTACAAGCCAGCAGACTTCAGTTCAGGAAGGTCCAGCCAGTCATTCTGCATTAGGCTTTGCCTCTCATGTCCTGGACATTAGTCATACGTGTGGTGAGAGTTTTTCAGATGTGAGGAGAGCAAACTGTTAAGGAGTTTTGTCTGAAGTCTGTCCAAGACCCTGCTCAGCCCTTTCCCTTTACCTTCATTGTTTTTGGCTACTATGTGGTCCATTGCTAGTTCTTGATCCCCTAGGGCTGTTTCTTCACTCACTCACTCCTGCATGAATCTATGCTTGCAGTTAGCAGAGGCCATGGTATGCCCTCACCTTTGGGATCTTTTGAGGAATTGGAAGTTCTTGAAACCTCCTTCTCTCAGAAAGATGGAAATATATCTGCCTACCCACAAATCTCTTCTGGATGATCTGTCATTTGGAGATGCACTGATGGTGATGATGAGCAGTTTTGACTGGCCTGTGTCATTCCATCCTGTCCTTTGACGTATCTCATGGGGTTCCTGTGAAAGAATCCTGAGACACCTTGTGTCATTCCACATATCCCTTGGAGGCAGTCATTAGAAACTCTATCAGAGCAGCTTGTGGGCACTTTAATTGTCTTTTTGTCCCAAAAAATTCAATGTCTTTTATAAGCTGCCACTTTAATGGACACCTTTCCTCCTTAAACATCTCAATGTTGTTACCTGATCTCTTCAGTCTGGTATAGGTGTCAGAGACCATAGCGTATTGTCATCTTGCCACTGGACAGGGAGGTCAGAGCTTTGAGTAAATGTGGGAAGAGGATTTCCTCTTCTGACACTTTGAGGCTGAGGTTCTGAGACTACTCATCTTCTGTTCTATTTCCAGATGGTCTGCTGAACTACTAGAGAAGCTCAAGGAGGTCCCATAATTTGGGATTAAGGAAGATCATCACATAACTTTGTCCACAGCTTTTCTAGTTGGATACCATGCTCCACATTATAATTTTGATGGCATTTACACTTTGCTTAGGGCTGCAGACAGAGTTTTATACTTCCGAAAGAAAGAGCAGGCCTTTTCTTTTTAAGAAGGTCTTTGAATTTGCTCCTGCTTTTTCCACTCTGTTTCATGCTAGATCTTGTGACACCCCAGCACTGGTCCAGTAATCAAGGAGCCTCAGTCCTCGCCATCTGGCAACTGGGGGCATACACACTGGGAGGATAGGAAGTACACACACAGTAAAGTCCAATTTCCCTTAAGAGCACACTTTCATCAATTTTGCAGGGACATCCAGTTCTTTGCAACATCACTGTTGTCCCATATTTTCTCCACTTTTTGATGGCAGTCTTCACTGTGTTCCATGGTATATCCAATGTTGTGGAAATTTTTTGTACCTTTCTCCTGACTGATGCCTTTCAACAGTGAGATCCCTTTGATGCTTTGTAAGCTCTCTGTGAACCATGGCTTTTGCTGTAGCAGGCAATTGAGTAAATGTCTGGAAAATCCTACTAGGACAGCTGAACTTTATTTGAGGTTAATCAGAGTCTCTAATTGCTGGCAGGTGTGCACCCAAGAAGACTGAATGCTGTAATTAAACCAGAGGGTGCTTCAGCAAAGTATTAGTTTAAGGGTGTGCACACAACGAAGTATTAGTTTAAGGGTATACACACTTATGCAACCAGCTTATTGTATGTTTTTTATTTTTTATATCTTTTCCCCTAACAGATTTGTTTGCTTTTCAATTAAATTGTACAGGTTATAGGTCACATTAAAGGTGGGAAATGTTTTGAAATGATTTATTGTGGTCTCATTTTTTATATCACAACCTGGCATTTTAACAGGGGTGTGTAAACTTTTTATATCTACTGTATTTCCACTAATTCCAAAACAAAATGTAAACAAATAAATTAAATCATTTGTTCACAAATTTGGGGGAAAGGACCTTTTTTTTTCTTTTTGCTGTTTGGTAACATGACAGGCTTTGTTTCTAGCAGTCAGGTCCCTAGTAATAGTGGAAGCTGTCCCAGTCCAAATCAAAAGTGTCATTCAGTTTCTGTTAGCTGGGATGACATGGTTGACAGACCTTGCTGATTTGCAAGAGACTGTTTGCACCTGGCACCTTTAGGCTTTCAGCTGCTAGCAAAGGCTCTTGCCTCCCCATAGTGCCGTTTTTAGGCAAGGTATCAAAAATAAAATTGCCAACCATAACAAAATAAGGGTTATGCTGCTAAATTTTAGGAGCTTAAACCAAAACTGCATACCCTGGAAGTTGTTCTATCACTGGAGGATGTGAATGTCTGTGCAGTCGCAGAAAACTGGTTCAAGACCTCAGAGACTACGCCAGCCTTGCAAGGCTACAATGCCTTCCACACCTTTGGACTGCAAAGCAAATGTGTGAGAAGCAAAGGAGTCAGTGTTTCTATCTATATTAGAGTTAAATTCATCTCCTGACTAGTTAGACAGGACAACTCCATGGAGTTACTCCAAGTTCAGATTACTGTGAGTAAGATCCCCATGTAAGTCATAGCTAGTATAGATCCTCCTCCATGGATCATGATGCTCACGAGGCCTACTTGACCAAACTGGAGTCAATCCAAATATTGCCAAACACTCTGGTCATGGGGGATTTCAATTATCCCACCATCAACTGGGAAAGTTATTCTATCCCTAACTTACTAGGGCAAACGTTCCTTGACTTTGTAAACTCAAATGCCCTGTAACAAATTGTTCAGACCCCAACAAGAGGAACAAATGTACTAGATGTGGTCCTCACTAGCATGACAGACAGATGCACCCCCTTAACTGTCAGACCCTCATTAGTTAAATCTGATCTCAAATCAGTCACCTTCAAACTGGCAGTAACACCAGAACTCGCAAAGGGTGAAGTCAAGACTAAAAGACTTCACCAAAGCAAAATATACCCTCCTGGGGAAGGTATAAATGCATTCCAAGCCCCACCTCCATCTGGAAGTGGTAACTGCACCAAAGCTTACACTAAAGCCCTGTACAATTACTTGTATAAGTGTATAGACTCAGCTGTTCCAGACAAGAGTCAGAGCCAGAGCCCCAAGTAAATGAAAAAAAAATCACCCTGGTGGACATCCAACATCACCCTGGGTGCTGAGGTGAGGCCACATGGCAGTGTTTGAAACTGAAAATGATTTGCTGATGTACTGAAACAGAGGAACCTCCATGACGACTTTGCTACTTTTACGTGTAGGTATGCATCCTGAAGTCCAAAGACAACATTTAGTCACCTTTGGACAAGCAATGAAGGATTGATCGCAACAAGATCATGTGTGTGGAAGGTCTCTCTTGGTATGTACTTATTTAGGCCACTTAAGACCACAATACTTTACAACAAAAAGTTGCTGTCTAAGAACAATGGAAAAGCTCCCTCCACAGCCTCAACAGGCAAATAAGACATGTCAAATCCTGTAAGGGTAACTTTGAAAGAAACTTGGCAATCACAGTCAAGGATATTAAGGATACTCATAAGGCCTTTTACAGCTACGTAGCTTAAAAGTTAGGACTCAAGCATGTGCTGAACTAGTAACTAACAGTATCTCACACATTGATCCTGCAGAGATAGCAAACCTGCTAGCAGACAGATTTGGTGAAAATTTCACTCCCTTATCCCTTCCAAACTTATCACAGCCCTTGCCACCAACTCCCCCCACCCCCACCCTACATATCCGAAGAGCAGGTTATTAAAGCCTTGTCTAAGGCAAAAAACTCAGCCTCTATGGGACCAGCTGGCATCCCAGGCTGTTTTCTAAACAAACTAAAACATGAACTAGCATCACCATCAAGTACCCTATTCAATTACAGCTTAACCACAGCCTTTCTTCCTGTGGAATGGAGAACAGCAACAGTTATTCCTCTCCACAAAGGTGGCTTAGCAACAGACCCAGGGAATTATAGAACCATAAGTCTGACCAGCCTTATCAGTAAAACCATGGAATGTGTCATCATGGACCTCATAATTAGACATACATGACCACCAACACTGGATCCGACCCAATTTGGCTTCGTCAGGGGCAGATATCCTGCCTGTAATACCTGGGGGATGTCTTTGAAAATGTGACCAGGGCCATTGACAAGGGCAGATCTGTGCACACAGCATGCCTCAACTTGGCCTTTGACACAGTCCTACACTCAGGCTTTATCAATAAACTTAGCAACTTGAATGTAAACCCCTTTGTTGCAAGATGGGTTGCCAACTGGCTCACAAACTGGTCACACACTATCAAAGTGAATGACTCCACATCACCCAGCAGACGTTTCACTAGTGGGCAGCCACAAGGGTCAGTGCTGGGCCCCCCTACTGTTTGGCATATACTTCTCAGAAGTTCAAGCCAAAACTAAGGGGCTATGGCTGACCAAGTTTGTGGGCGACTGCAAACTGGGTGCAATTACTGAATCCCCAAATTATGTCATTATACTTAAGAAGGGTCTTAGTCATGGTCTCAAACTGAATGCAAAGCAATGCATCCATCATTCCCTTCAGTAAAAACAATGTCCCTTCACATTATCAAATTAACAATGATACCATATGTACCTACGAAGTGGTAAGAAATCTGGGATCACAAGTAGACTGCGACCTTAACTTTGACCACCATGTGTCTACTGTAGTAAGGAAGGCTTTCTACATAGCACATTTGATTAGCAAAAGCACTGCCTCTAAAGCAAAGGAGGTTATAACCCCTTTGTACTCATCACTAATCAGGCCCATAATTGAGTACAACTCCCCTTTCAGTATGCACCGTACAAAGCACCTGCAGCAATTGGAGAGACCGCAGAGGTTTCTAACCAAGAAGATCAAGGAACTCTGGCACATGCCTTACACAGACCGACTGAAGTCCCTGTCACTATACTGAGTATCGTATAGACTTCTTAGGAGAGACTTGTGCCTGGCTTACAGAGCAATCTCCGACCCAAACCTGATGAATTTGACTAGAGCTACCTGTTCCAGGGACCTAAATATGGTTTGCAACTGGAGGGATAGATTTGTCTCCAAGCTACTGCTTTGTCTTTGAAATAAGTTGCCAATTCATGTGAAGCAGAGCACCTCTATGGCACTGTTCAAAAGGAACCTGAACGAGTGGATGGGGCCCTGTAAATTCTTATCGGGGATAGTGCCCATAACCCTCCTGGCCATGGGAGTCATTAATAAATACAATCTTGGGTATTGACTAGAGTATCTATCGTATTACATTGGGATGAAATGGAAAGGCTTAAAATGACCTTTAGGTGGATAGCCTAGTAACCTCCTATGATCCTTTGAATTTGGGTGACAGTTGACTTCATTCACATTAAGGTCTGGCTCCTGGTTTAGAGCCTTTATCCAGTTATTACAACTGGCTGGGGTCTTAGAGGTTATTGAAGCTGCTGTGAATTCTTCGCCTTGGTAGGCCTGTGCATCTAAGAGGAACACTTCTCCATTTGGGTGCAGAGATGTCATGTACTGCCTCAGCCAGCAGATGAGGCTGACATATTTCACACACTTAAATAATTATGCCTCAGTTATTCCTTGATTACAGTGCACATGTCAACTTGTTCTGTATATTATGACCTCATGGAGGGCACAATTGTGGTACAGCTCTGGCAGGTCAAGCAATATCTTTTAAGGAAACCACTTAAATCTTCTTTGAAAGCTCCCTTCACATTATGGGATGTCAGCTTCAAAACTGTCAAATTTACCTATTCACTCTTTAAGTCTGTTAGCTTAATAGTGGTGAGGTTTGTATATTTAAAAAAGTTTTGTACTGGCCTTCACTTCTAGACTTATGTTTGTAGAACTTCATGCCCTTTTCTAGGGAGCCAAATCTGGCCTTTCACAAGAATTAGCTGACCTTTAGGACCAGCCACATTTCTTCTTAGAAATGTTGTTTGTGAGGCAGTATGTTCATCTCCTTAGTGTCTTCCCAGGAGCAGGTACAAGGGTAGTGGAAATTGTTCAGGTCTGGAAGCCCACAGCCAGCTCAAGTGCCAAGTGTAATTGGTGCATGAGTTTGGAAAGGCAGAATGTTTGTTCTTCTCCATTGTTTCATTGAAGGAAAGGCTTAATATTGCCAAGCAGACACTTTCCCAGTCCACTGCTAGCTGTGATATATTTTACCATCAAGCAGGTAACTTCCTCATTGTCAATAATGCACTCATTACCTTTGCCACTAGGGGAGTGACTGCTTGCATTTTGTGCGTCATGATTTTTTTTCATTGCTGGCATCTGTACAGCAATCACTTGGTCTTTCATGCATATCTTTGTCAAGTAGTATTGACTGCTGCTGTGAAAGTTAGACCTGGTTTGGGAAGACAGTTTTGTAGGATTGAACTTTCTAAGCTCTGTTGTGCTATCATCTGGCTGCCTTCATGCTTGTGCTTATGATTTGGGATTTAGCCGAGTTGATGGACCCATCATGTAGAGTCCACAGTCTCAAATACAGCAGATAACATTTTTACCATATCCGTTAGTGTATCAAAAGACTGGTCAAAAGTATCTTCTGAAATACCCTTAGTATATGTGCTGGTACACCCCAGCATTCATCTTAGCTGTTGGAACTGCCATTAAGTCAGCTGGCATGCACTTCTGTATTGCTCGTTAGTATTGTCAGTATCATATCTTCAATATTACCTGGCTGTGTAGCACAGAGGGATGAAGTCCTTACTGTGACTCTTGCAACTGGGGTTCGGTTAGCCATCTTGGCACTGGAGGAGTGAGGCAGGGAGGGGAAAGAGCAAAGGACCTTAGCCCACTTGCCTCTCCCAGGGGAGTGGAAGGGATTCCCATACATCTGGGGGCACACTGGGTGGTGCGATCTCCATGGTGGAGACCAGAGACATCAATGCTTGTGCTCTGAAGGGAGGGAAAGGGGCATTTGGAAGGAATGTCTCTTGCAGAAATGAGGGGATGTCCTCTGCAGATAGCCCATTGCACTTGAACATCATTAGGATTGGAGATAAAAATGTGAACTAATCCTGGTGGCTGTAAATGACAGCCCTGTGAAGTCTGTCTACCATTACCTTGGTGAAGGAGAACAAATGGGTTTATAGGCCAGGAGGGGGGTGATGGTGAACAGACAGGGAGACACCCCCCCAAAATAAAAAAACTCTCCACTGTTGTGCTGTTATTTACAGGAAGATGTTTGATGTTGGGGTTAAGTGCACTTGTGTAATCGGCATGTGACATCAGAGTTTGTGCCAGCAGTGAGCACAGGGTGCTTTGAAAAAAGATTGAGTGGTGGAAAGTACAACCCCAGACATTGGGACCTATCAAAGATAGACCTCTTGTAGGACAAAATGTATAGTAAGACTGTATCTTTTGTTTGCACTAGAAGTCTTGTCTACTAACCTTTCACACTGAGTTTCTGACTGCAGGCTTACTGCACTGTCATCCATTGTCCTAGTAGAATGAACATTTCCTTTTGTGTTTTTTTCTCTAAGCTGCTGTCTATGTTAAATATTTCCTTATTTGGGAACCTGGGTCCCTTTTTATTCTTAATACTTTAGGTTTAGTTGAAAGCACTGCTTCAAAGGAGAAAGAGAGAACTGCTGTATTTATTTTGTACTGTCTGTTATATGCTTGCATGTCATTGTGGTAGGGGAGATGTTCCCTCACTGTAATGGTTTCAGTTGTTTGATATTAAAGCAGCCCCTAGTTGGTAGACACTTGAAATTCTTGGGTTGCTTGTTTCACTTCATTAAAACATTATGTCACTGTTAATACAGTCACTGCCCAAGTGCAATGCTCTTTCTCCGGTATTCGGAGGTTCTTAGTAGAATTAAAACTTCCTTGTGATTTCCTTCCTTATAATTATTTCTCCGTTTTCAAGAACTTTGGTCATTTTTTTTTTCAGAAAAAGGAAATCCTTGTATAATGTTTTTCATACTTCTGAAGATTAACATTTAACTTTTTGATTGTTATATGTAAGGAAAGAAACTTGTACCTGAAATGCAACACTTAGTCTATTCCAATAATATCTTAATCATAGGTTCATAGCTAGGTACTAGGCTATTGGCCCTAGGGCCTATATAATCCTAGCCAAAAGGGTGCCCTGGCTTTCGCCAACCAAGAAAATTATTTTCCTGTGCCCATCGAGCAGAGCCACAGAAGTAATGCCCGGGATGAATTTCTTATCTCCCATCCAATCATCAATATTTTTCTTGAAGAGTGCTAATGAGGAGCTTAGTTTGATATACATAGGTAGTTTGTTCCAGAGTATGGGAAGTCTCTGGGACAGGAATCTATCCCTCCAACATGTTCTGTTTATTGTGGTGACAAGGTTTAGGTCCCTAGAGTGTGTAGCTCAGAGGGATTGGGATTTCTTTAAGTGGAGCATGTCCAACAGCTCTTTGACATAGCTTTGTATGTTAGGCAGAGATCACCTCTGAGTAGGCGATATGCGACTGAGTAAAGCTGGAGTTTTTTGAGACTGTCTGCGTAGGGCATCTGTTTGAGGCTGGTAATCCTCTTTGTGAGGTATTTCTGCGGTCTTTCCAGTTGTAGTGGTCTTGTGAGGTACATACCAAAAGGGGCGTTGTACTCTATAATGGGTCTAATGAATGATGAATAGAGGGGAACAATGACCTCTTTTTTTCCTGGATGAGAAACCTTTTGTGATGAGGTGTGTCACATAGAAGGATTTCCTGACTACTGTGATAATGTGATTATCAAAGGAGAGACTACTGTCCACCAGTGTCCCAAGGTCTCATCACACTTTCGGTGTTAAGTAGACTACTGCCTATGTGGTAGTTCATGGGTACAGAGTTTTTTACCAGAAGGGATGACAATGCACTTTTTGGCATTGAGCTTGAGGCCATGGCTTTGACAGCAGGCATCTGTCTCAGTGAGGCCCTTTTGTAGGATGTCCACATCATTAGGAATTTTGGTTATGGCTCATAGTTTGCAGTCATCTGCGAACTTCATTAGCCAAAGACCTTCTGTGTTAGCCTGCACTTCAGAAAAGTAGATACCAAACAGGAGAGGACCCAAGACTGAACCCTGTGGTACTCCACTTGTCACTGGTCTGAAGTTGGATTTGGAGTCTGCTACTTTCACAGTGTGGGTTCTGTCATTGAGCCAGTTGGCAACCCATCTTGTGATATAGGGATTTATACCTAGCTTAGTGAGTTTATCTATAATTCCAGAGTGGGGGATGGTGTCGAAAGCCTTGGCGAGATCTAGATAGGCTGTGTGAACCGCCTTACCCTCATCTATGGCTTTGGTGACCGCTTCAAAGAAGTCTGTCAGGTTTAGGAGACATGATCTGCCTTTTACAAACCCAAACTGGGTGGAGTCCAGAGTTTGGAGATTACCAGTGTCATTGTTTATAAGTTCCATGATGGTACGTTCCACAGCCTTGCAGACCAGGCTCGTCAGGCTAATGGGGCAGTAGTTCCCGGGGTCCGTGGTGGCTCCCCTTTTGTGGAGTGAGATAACTGCCGCTGTGCCACATTCAGTGGGCACAAAGCGTGAGGTGAGGCTATGATTGAACATGGTACTTAGGTGGGGTGCCAGTAAGTTCTGCAGTTCGTGTAGAATGCAGCCTGGGATGATGTTCATCGTGTTACACTGCTGCAGTCATTACACTTGGGTTATCCTGCCGTCAGGCGGTCCCGCAGTCGGACAGAGTTCCAAAGTCTTGGTTGCTGTTGCCTCCTCCCTGACGTCAGTGCGACAGGGGTATATAAGATGCAGCCAACGCCCTTTTCTTCAGTCTTTCTTTACGCGCGGTGCCCGAAGCAGAAGCAGTTCGCAAGTGCAGAAGCAGTTCGCAAGTGCCGGTCGGCCGACTCCTGAGATTTTCATTCCGAATCCAGAATCGAAGTCTTCTAAAAAAGCTAAGTACCCCGTTGGGGAAACTTTTTCTTGCTCCAGACCGATGTCAGTGAAAGTTAATAGCTGTATTTCTTGTGGGAAGCAAATACCTCATAAGGATTTCCACTCCTATTGTATTCCATGGCTAGGCCCTGACCACGATGTCACTGGTTGTCGGTTTTGTGCTAGGTTTAACAAGCGCACTATTAAACGTCAGTTTGATTTTGCCTGACATTATTTTGGTAGAAAATTCAATTACACCATGCCATCGGAAATTCCGACGACAGCAATGCATAAAAAGCGCAAGGATAAGGACAGGCATCCGAGGCCCAAAACGGACGACGAGATCTTTTCTAGGCCAGTCGCCGGTTCTCCGGTTTTCAGCGAGGTGCCTATGCAGCCCCTGACAACCACTTCCACAGAACCACAGACCACCTCCGACTCCCACGTGGAGCTGGCTGGGCCATCGGATGCATTAGGCCTTCAGTTCACTGATCCTAAACCTACAGAGGAAACCGAAGTAGCTGAGCAATCCACAGCTACAGAGGGTGTTTTCAGACTTACCCAGTTAACTATTAAACCCTCTGTTAAGTCTAAGTCCCCTTTAAAGGCTAAGAAACAGACACAACTCTCTCCAGGACAGGCTTCCATGCCTAAGAAACAAATGCTAAAAATGGCCGAGGACCTAATCACCCTGATCAGGGGGTCCCATCCCCCTCCTGATAAAAGGCCCAGGCAGGATGCAGACTATGAATCTTCTGACCAGCTGTCCATTTCCTCTGACTCTTCCTCGGACCTAGGATATTCTTTACCCCCTTATGAGGATTCTGATGCTGAGGAATCAATCCCATCAGCCTCTCCGCCTGAGGATTACTCCTTTGGGGAGACCTTACATACCATGAGAGAGCATTTCCATTGGGAAGGCCAGAATTACTCAGAATCCAAAAAAAGACTCTGAGACTTCTTTTTATTTCCCTAACACAGACCCCTTGCTATCCCACCAGTTTTAGACATTGTAGATGATGTGTACACTGAATCCAGTTTGAACCCTGACTCCTTACCCCCAGCCCCAGTTAAACCCGATAGATATTACAGAGTCCCTGACTCTCACACATTTCTGTACAAAAGCCCTGTTGCTGACCCTGAAACTATTTCTCAGGGACCCAAAGGGATTAAGGCCTCATCAGCAAAAAACCCTGTTCCCTCTGACAGAGATTCCAGAGCATTAGACAGATGGGGAATGAAGGTATATACGTCTGCCACTTTAGCAATGAGAGCCTTGAATTGCCAGTTTCACATGCTAAAATATCAGTAATTTTTGATGTCTCAGTTGAAACAAAAGATGCTTTCAGATTCAGATCCTCCTAACTTAAAAGAAATGCAGGATTTATTGCATGCAGCTGAACAAGTAGGAAAACATACTTTGCAATGTGGGTTTGATTCCTTAGAGGCCTCCTGTAGAGCAGCAGTTTACATATCATTAGAAGGCATGCTTGGTTAAAAGAACATACGTTACCAGATCATGTTAAGGTCAAACTACTGGATGCACCTTTGCAGCGGGATGTTCTGTTTGGAGTTGAGGCAGAGGAGGTATTAAAAAAGATGGAGGATAAGGCAAAATCTATGCAAACGGTGAAAGATTTCTTACAGGTTCATTTCCCTCGTTTTAGCAGAAATTGGCCAACAAAGAATTGGCCCTTTCCAGTCACAGATAGACCTCAAAGGGGCAGTTACAGACGTCCAAGAGGTAGAGGTCAGACGCAAGGCCCTTACAGGCCTCGACAATGGGGCACACCAGGCCAAAAAGAAGGGGAAGACAGGCCTCAACCTTATAAAAAACAGCCTCAGTGACTTTCCAGTACAGCTGCCAAACAGCTCTCTCTTGGCAGCCCCCTTAGGAGGAAAACTGGCACTTTTCTATCACAACTGGCATTGCATCACCAAAGACAAATGGGTTCTCAACATTGTATCTCAAGGTTACAGGTTCCATTTCCACACCTTTCCAAGGCTAAAAGGAATGCCAAATCTGCCACCAAATCAATGGGCAGAGGCTCGAAAACAGATTACAGCACTCATGGACATGAGAGTTATTCAAAAGGTACCACCACAGGAACAAGGACAAGGATTTTACTCCAGACTCTTTCTGGTTCCCAGAAAGGACAAAGCCTGGAGACCCATTCTGGACCTTTCTACACTAAACACTTACCTGGATGTTCTGAAATTCAAGATGTTGACACTACAGCAGCTTCTTCACATGCTGGGCAAGAAAGCTTGGCTCGTGACTTTGGACCTCAGAGGCTTACCTGCATGTCCCTATCAGACAAAATTGCAGAAGATACCTCAGATTTCTAGCTGGTTCAATGCACTATCAAGTCTCTGCACTGCCCTTTGGCTTATCTACTGCGCCCAGGGTCTTCACAAAGTGCCTGGCACCAGTAATTGCATTTTGCAGGCAAAAAGGAATTCAAATTTACCCATACCTGGACAACTGCCTGATTCAAGCAGAGAGCAAGGACATTCTACTAAAGCATCTGGCGTACGTAAAAAAGTTAAGTTGCCTGGGGTACACAGTAAACGAAAAGAAATCAAAACTAGTGCCCTCACAACAGATAATATTCCTGGGTGCCAGCTTGAACACAACGGCCCAGATGGCTTATCTCACGCCAGACAAGCAAGGAGAACTGACTCAATATTTTCAATTAATGGCAACAAAGACCCAACTCCCTGCAAGAAAAATTCTGCAGGCCTTGGGCTACATGGCATCTTGCATACTACTAATTCCATATGCCAGACTGCATATGAGGAAACTACAATGGTACCTAAAGAGTGTATGGTCTCAACACTGTCAAAGTTTGGAAACAGTTATACCACTAATTCTTTGCCTACAACTGGAGTTTCGATGGCGGGCACAAGCTTGTCACCTCAACATGGGACAGCCTTTCACTCAACCCACAGCCAGGCAGACACTGACAACAGATGCATCGGATTACGCCTGGGGAGCACACATGGCAGGAAAATGTATCCAGGGCGAGTGGCCCACAGAGCAAAGACATCTACACATCAATTAAAAAGAGATGCTAGCTGTACAAAATGCTATTACAGCTCTCAAGGACCTACTGCATCCAGGACAATTACTATTAAAGACAGATAACACCACAGTTATGTGGTAGATAAACAAGCAAGGGGGCACACACTCCTACCCCCTTTGCAGACAAGCCATGACCTTGTGGAACACAGCTCTAAACTACCAAGTTCATTTGCAAGCACAATTCCTGCCAGGAGAGAAAAACACACTGGCAGACTACCTAAGCAGAAACATTATGGACCCACACGAATGGGAACTGAACCCACAAATATTCAGAATGATAACACAAAAATGGTGGAGCCCGGACATAGATCTGTTTGCTACCCCAAAGAACTGCCAATTACAGAAATTATGCACAAGGAGCTACCATCCACAAGCATGGAAAGTGGATGCCCTCTCATTCAGCTGGGAAAAAAACTACAAGTATACTCTTCCCCCCTTTACCTCTCCTTCCAAAGGTACTCATAAAAACCAGGCAGGAAGAGCCAAAAATTATATTGATTGCACCAGACTGGCCATGACAGCACTGGTACCCAATCTTAAAGAACTTGACACAAAAACCACCCTGGATTTTACCACAAATTCCACAGTTGCTGACTCAGCACAACAATCAGATACTTCACAGCCAGCTAAAGACCTTAAATCTAGCTGCTTGGAAAATTCCTTAGTCAAGCAAGCAATGCCTCTCTCCAAAGATGTTATGGATGTCATTCTGGAGGCCAGAAGGCCTAGCACCAGGAAAGCATACTCGGATAAATGGAAGAGATTCTGTGCCTGGAACCAAGCGCACAGCCTTGACCCTCTAGTCCCAAACATTCCTCAGGTACTGCAATACTTAACTGAGATGCTGGACAAGGGCCTCTCTTTCTCATCCATCAAGATCTACGCCTCGGATATCTCTGCTCATTACAACACGGATCCACCAATTTTTTCTAATCCTTTGCTCAAACAATACCTCAGAGGGACTAAAAACATAAGACCGCCCCGTAGAGCACCAACACCTACTTGGGACCTGAATTTTGTTTTAGAAAAATTAACTTTACCTCCATTTGAGCCAGCTAACACAGCAGAATTAAAATACATCTCTTGGAAAACTGCTCTGCTACTGGCAATAACATCAGCATGAAGAGTTTCAGAATTACAGACACTAATGTCAGTGGAACCTTTCCTCATCTTCCACCAGGACAGGGTGTCTTTAAGAACCAACCCTACATTTATGCCAAAGGTGGTATCAAGTGTGGCTCTAAACCAAACTATTCACTTGCCAACTTTTTATCCAAAACCACAGAACAAAGGGGAGAAACTACTACATTCTTTGGACATTCACAGACAGTTACGCTTCTACTTGGTCAAAACCAAAGCTTTCAGAAAATCTGAGCAATTATTGGTAGCATACGCTGCAGGAGTACAGGGAAAAGCCATTTCAAAGCAGACTATTTCAAAATGGATAGGACACTGTATACATTTCTGCTATACCCTCCATGGGAAACCTGTACCTAGCAGGATTAGATCTCACTCCACCAGAGCAACAGCCACTTCAACTGCCTACCTCAGAGGAGTACCTACCAAGGATATTTTGGAAGCAGCAACACCAAACATTACCATTTGCCTTTATACTCCAAATCCAGAGCTGGCTTTGCCACTGCTGTACTGCAGGGCCTTATAGCCACCCCTAATGCCTTATAGATCCAGCCTCCCTACCTCAGCTTTGGGATTCCACTCAAGTGTAATGACTGCAGCAGTGTAACACGATGAACATAGTACAGTTTTGTACCTACCATAAATGTAGATGTTCAAGTGTAAACACTGCTGCAGTCCAGGTTACCCTCCCTCCTTCCCCTCTTACTTTCTGGTATTTACCTAGGGCATATACCCTTTATTACCTATGAGGAGTATTTTCTGGTAACTAAAAAGGGTTGTTTGCTTTTCTTTTGTATTTTTTACTAGCAATTTGTATTGCCTACCTATTTGGGGGCACCTGACATCTGGGGCAAGAAAAACTGAAGAAAATGGCATTGGCTGCATCTTATATACCCCTGTCGCACTGACATCAGGGAGGAGGCAACAACAACCGATGCCGGACCAAGACTTTGGAACTCTGGCCGACTGCGGGGACCGCCTGACGGCAGGATAACCCAAGTGTAATTACTGCAGCAGTGTTTACACTCGAACATCTACATTTATGGTAGGTACAAAACTGTACTTTGTCAGGTCCCATGGATGCTGTGTTCTTGGCTTTGGAGAGTGTGTTTTTTTTACCTGTGCAGCCGTTATAACAGGAACTGTGCATTCTTCCGGTATAGTGATGAGCCCTTTAGGGGATGAGAGGGGGGTAAAGTTAGCACTGAACCTAACTGCCAGGATGTTGGCAGTATCAGTTGGTTCTGTATATTTAGTGTCATCGTGCTGTAACTCAGAGCAGATCTGAGTGTTGCCATTGACATTCTTGACATAGCTATAGAATGCTTTGTGGTTGTCTTTAGAATTAGTGGCACTTGAGATGTTCCTTTACTGTAATGGTTTCAGAGTAAAGGAGGAAAACATATTTTTATCAACAACATACCTCTCTTTTGCCCCTGCCCTTGCAGACTTGTGACTAAGTTCCGTAGGTCAAGTTCATTTTTACATCATCATCTTTGACTTGTGCTTCCTTTTAAGAATTGAGAGGGACAGAGTGACAGAGAAGAATGCAAGCAAGCATTAAGATACAAGTGTGTATCTTGGATCCTTTTGTTCGAGTAGGACATAGCGATTTGTATTTAGTTTATATTATGTCTATGGTTATTCACATATGTGATCATGTTGTCCATTTTTGTCTGATTCATCTGCTTCAATCTTTGGGACTCTGATCCACCCTTGGCAACTTCAAATCTTTGGATGCAGGGCTCTGACTGCTACCCTACCCATAATTCCCTCTCAGCTGTCAAAGTACCTGAGATATTGTTTGCTCACTTCAACCAGACAGTCGCAGAGACTCTGAGCTTATGTTTTTGTGGATCAGTGATTTAATTTCTCTTTTACTGTTAACAGTTAGGACTTGTTTTTCTTCATATATATATATATATATATATATATATATATATATATATATATATATAGTTTACTATTAAAATCTCGAAAGTTAAAAAAAAAAAAATGGGTACTTATGAGCAAAGTGTTTCACCGAAAGTACACATCACCTAATGACCCTAATGTCGAACATGACATTTTCGGCACTTAACAGCAATCCCACACTTCCCGTAACTCCCTAACTAGGAAACCTACAAACCTACAACCTACCAAGCCCTACTGCACCCCCACACCCCCTAACTATATATTCCAACTCCAAGATCGCATTAAAGTGAGGAAAAGGATGTATTTCCCTTTCCGCACTGTACCGCGATCCCTATACATAATCAAACGTTATATTTGTGAATGCACAGACCATTCGCAAATATTCCATTCGATTACGTGGCCGGCACACACATGAACTATTCGAACATCTGTAGTTCGAATAGTTCATAGGCATGCAATGCTACGCTGACTTTATAATAGTAAACCTATATCTCTCTCTCTCCCTAGATATATATATATATATATATATATATATATATATATATATAATATATGCATAGTGTAAATATATATATGTATATATATATATATATATATATAATATATGCATAGTGTAAATATATATATGTATATATATATATATATATATATATATATATATATATATATATATATATATATATATACACACACACATACACAGTTTGTACAGTATTTCTTTGCTTCCCCTGTCCCTGTTTAAAAAAAAAAAAAAAAAAAAAAAAAAAAAAACCTTCATTTTTGCTCATATTGTTATTACTGTGATTGTTTTTGTTAGCTTGTTTATTTTTAGCTCTTATCTTTAAAGTTAGAACTTTCCATCAACTTCAGGTTCTTCTGTTGTTTCCTCAGCAGCTTCAACCCCCAAAGGAGAAAGAAAAAGAAAGAGAGGGAAACTCCAAAGGCTAAAGAACCACCTAAAGAAAAGACTCCCAAGAAAGGCATAGAAATGATTAGAAAACAGTCCCTGGACCCAGCAGTTTGTGTGTCCGGCTCTAAAAAAAAATGAACCCTGCAGCTCCATTCTCCTTCTCCATCCATGTTTTTCACTCCAGATCCAATTAGCCCCCGGATCTATTCACCCATTGTCCAACTACATTCCAGGACTTTGTCAGTTTCTTCTTCTAGGTCTGCCCATTCTTGGAGGTGTCTCACTGAAGTCGATGTTGACAGGATGATGGGGAAATTTCTCTGGATACAAATACAGTTGGGGATCCTCCCAGCTCCGTTTATTTTGATAGAAGAACACCATCAAATCTCACTTGTTTGACTGTGATGCAGAGCTGTCCTTCAGAACTGAAGACCTAGGATCCAGAAATTTCCCATGTCAGTGCTGATAGTGCCATCCAGTTTGGCTCCAACTCTGCCCTAGTCTCTCGACTCCATATCTCTTGGATCAAGACAAGAGTCTGAGCCGAAGCTTCAGAGCCAATGTCTGAGGAGATGATTTGACTCCAAAGTTAATGGAGAAATCCCTTCTTCTCAGAGCATCTGCTTTCAGTAGCTTAACACTGATGTTGGCCTCAGAACCAGGAAGGATTGGAGCTCCAGAGTCTCCACTGGTACGAGCATGTAGCGAAACTTTCTTGGCTCCTGTGTCTTCATTGACCTTCAAGGCCTTCCATCGGGTCCTGGTGTGCTCAAAAGAAGAGATACCTTCATCCCTTTCAGATCCAGCCTTATCTCAAACTTATACTGCAGCAGAATCTGCTCCTCCTTGTCATCCAGGGAAGTACTCTTGAGTTCCAAGGCTGACTCATACCCATTGCCATATATTTCCCAACAACATGTACATAGAAAAAAGATGTGCAAGTGGAACCACTTGCCTTCATCACCAGAGTCTGTCACAGAAGAGACAGATTTGGAAGAAGGGGAAGGTTCCTTCAGATCCCCCTTTGGAGATGTCACCTTTGGAAAAATTCTTGAAGTGGTAAAACAGTAAGGGGGTTGGTCCACTGTTACGCCTTCCATGGAATCTGTGTTCCTGAAGGCTTTTTGAGCTGGTTGTTGAGCATCCTGGGTGGTCCTTCCCCCAATGCTGCTGTTGTGGCTTAGTGAGCTGGGGAGGAGCCTGATACAGCAGAGTTTATACCCAAGAAATCTGATAGGATTCTGACTGCCCCAAAGTACATGCTTCACTGGAGTAAGGATCCCCCCTGTGGATGCTGTGGTCATAGCGGCAGGTACAAAGAAGAAACTCTCCGAGGAGAGTTTCTGTCTATCCCCCTAACAGGCAGTCCAGAGCCTTTATACAGATTTGGAAAACAGACATACACTTTAATGACTTTTTCCCTGGGAGAGCTGAGCTATGTGGCCCATATTATTCATTTTCAAAGAGATTTGTCCAAAGAGAGTACTAGTTCGGGTAACTTGCCAACAGATGTCCAGAAAACAGTGGAATTCCAGCTATCTGCCTTATCCTCTATTTTGAACATCTCTATGCTTCTGCTGTCTAATGCTGGGACATGCAGGGCAGCAGATAATAATATAGCCTTATGCTGTCATGCCTGAATGCAACCATGTGATTTTGCAGGGGTCTTTAAGATGTCCTTTGTCAGTGCTCCCTTTGAGGGTACTACATTTGTTTGGCCCAAAGATTAAAGACACACTAATGAGAACTGAACAAAGACTGTAAGACTGTTTCTGCCATTGGGATTTGTTTCTCCACTCCTCAGAGAACCTTTTCCAGGAACCAGAAGAAAATCTGGTTCCAAAAATTGCAAGGTCCTATGCAGGAAGCTTCTTCAAATAGACATCCCCACAGTGGAGGAGTACGCAGTTTTAGCAGATATCACCTAAAGGTAGAAGTGGACCACAAAACCAAGAAATCTGATGATGTCATTTTCATTTGTTCCTCAACCTGTGGGTTTTGGATCCGACCCTCGGATCTGACTCTGCCCTTCCCAAGCTTGAGATTCGAAGCTCAAGCTCCTCCTATCCTACCCATAATGCCTCATTCTCCCACTCTACTCAGATCTTGTTTGCCACTCGTTGAGTAAGCATGGAGGTTTCATCCCTCCAGAGCTCCTCCGGTTTAGTTGACTAATTAAAAAGAAAAGAAAAAACTGTGATTCATTTTAGTGACGTTATCTTGCTCATCTTCATATCTGTTTTTTTCCCTGTTAGAGAACCTTTAGCATAGTTTAGTATTTAGAGTTTATTCATGTTTATGTCTGACATAACTGTCTTTCTCACTGTCTCTCTTGCTCGCACAAAGGGACATCGTCAAAGAACTCTCTAGCTCTACCCCAGAGTCCAGTGTCTGCCGAGGAACAAAAGACATTTTCTTCCAGAATGGCCACACTGCCTTCGATATCCAACGTGTTTATGAGGTTGACTTCCCACGCTGCAGAGGGTGCCTGTAGGGCTGCCGGTTCATGCATTGCCATTAGGCATCACTCCTGGATGTGGCTGTGTGACTTTTCAGAACCTTTCAAGGTGTCATTTGTCAGTGCACCTTTTGGACCGTCTTTGTTTGGCCCCACAGTCAGAGAGAGAGAGAGAGACTCCCACGGTGAGAAAGATGGGAAGGCCTCGTCTGCCATCAGAATCTGTTTTTCTACCCCACAAAGATCCTTCTCCAGGAACCAGTGTGGGGGAAAAATTGTGGTTCAAGAAATCTCAAGTTCCTTCTCAGGAATTTCAGGGAGACTTTTCCCCCCAGAGGCAGGAGGAGTAGCAGTTATAATGGGAGATGCCACCCCTGTGGCAGAGGGGGTCCACAAAACTCGGAGTCTCGAGATTCCTTCTCAGACAGACCCTTCCAGCATTCGTGAAAGGTTGCCAGACTGTCCTTTTCTGGAGGCAGTCGGGGGGGGGGGGCACTTTTCTTTGCATCCAGAAGCCCGGGCAGCCATCACCAGTGACCGGTGGGTGCTAAGGATCATATCCAGAGGATATTTCATTCCATTTTCAGAAAACCCCAACAAAGGCTCACCTCCCCAATGTTCCACCCAAACAGAGGGAGGCAGTAGCTCAAGAAATGTCAAACTGCTGCCAAAAGAGAGTCATCCAGGAGGTCCCTCCTGACCAAATTGGATTGGGCATTTACTCAATATTCTTCACCTGGAAAAACCAGTTTATGCCTTTCCCCCTCTGCATCTCCTCTCCATTGTGCTACTAAAGATCAAACAGGACAAACCAAGGACAATATTGATTGCACCAGACTGACCACGCCGACACTGGTTACCCCCTCTTGCGCGGTCTATATTAGAACATCGAAGTTTCAAAACTTCGAATGTTCTAATATCGACCCCTATTCAGCGAAAGCTGAAAACATCGAACATACAGAACAGCGAATTTTTTCCTAGGGAAAAAATTCACTGTTCCAAAACACATGCACACAACACAAGCACACCAAATAAACAGCAATCCACACACATACACTCCTGAAATCTTACACCTAACCCTACACTAAACTATACACACCACTAACTATCCACTTACCTTAACCCAAACCCTAACCGTAAGGTCCGTCACTATCACACACTCACCTCACCCGCATCCTAATCCTAACTCACCTACCCCGCCCTAACCCTCACGTCCACACAATCGCACACTTACCTGACCCATGCCCTAACCCTAACTCACCTAACCCGCTCTACCCCTCACATCCACACAATTGCACACATACCTAACCCACACCCTAACCCTAACTAACCTAACCCGCAGTCAATCGCACACTTACCTGAACCTGACCCTTAACTTTCCACCACAGCGCTGAAAATACTGAAGCAACAGAAACGGACAACCAAATTCTTTCCATAGGAAAAAATTTGTTTTTCTTTTGCTTTGATATTTTTAGCTTTCGCTGAATAGGGGTCAATATTAGTACATTCTAAGTTTTGAAACTTCGATGTTCTAATATAGAACCCTCTTGCGCAGTGTGTCACTGCTGGCATCATGGCACCTGCCTCAGACCCCTGCCCTGGTGTCCCAGCAGGAGGGCCACATTCTGCACCCACAGCTTCAAACCCTGAACCTTGCAGCCTGGCCAATTACCTGATCTCTCAGTTACCATCCCTCAGTAAGCAAGTGATGGATGTCATTCTGGAGGCAAGGAGGCCTAGTACTAGAAAATCCTATGCTGAAAAACGGAAAAGATTCTGTTCCTGGAGCCAAACTCAGGGGTTGGGCACAGCAGTGCCCAAATTTACCTCATATTCTTCAATACTTAACTGAGATGCTTCACAAGGGCCTTTCCTTTTCTTCCATCAAAATTCATGCCTCAGCCATTTCAGCACATTACAATACAGAGCCACCCCTCTTCTCTCATCCACTGTTGAAGCAATTCCTCAGAGAGGCCAAAAACTTAAGACCACCCAGGAGAGCCCCTACTCCAGCCTGGGACCTTAACTTTGTATTGGAAAAACTCACTCTCCCTCCCTTTCAGCCAGCTGCAAATGCAGAGTTGAAATTCCTTTCTTGGAAAACAGCCTTCCTTATAGCCATCATTTCAGCAAGAAGGGTGTCTAAATTACAGGCCCTCAGGGCAGTGGAGCCTTTCATCATTTTTCATGCGGACAGGGTTTCCCTCAAAACCAATCCCTCATTTATGCCCAAGGTGGTATCCAGTGTGGCCCTTAATCAGTCCATTCATTTGCCAACCTTCTTTTCTAATCCACAGAACAAAGGGGAATGAATACTGCATTCCTTGGACGTGCACAGACAACTTAGATTTTACTTGGGCAGGACTAAGCCTTTCAGGAAATCTGAGCAGCTGCTGGTTGCATTTGCTGCAGGGGCAGAGGGGAAGACCATTTCAAAGCAAACCATTTCTAAGTGGATAGGCTATTCCATTCATTTCTGCTATAAGCACCATGGAAATCCTACCCCACAGGGGATAAGACCACATTCAACCAGGGATGCATCTACCTCTACAGCCTTTCTCAGAGGTGTCCCTACCAGGGACATTCTAGAAGCTGCTACCTGGAGTTCTGTACATACCTTCACCAAGCATTACCACTTGCCAATTTTTTCTAAATCCAGAGCTGGCTTTGCCACTGCAGTCTTGCAGGGCCTTATAGCTAGTCCTAATGCTATCTAATTGCCTCTTCCCATCCTTAGCTTTGGGAATATAACCAAATGTGATGACTGCAACAGTGAAACACACAGAACATAGTACAGTTGTATACACTTACCGTAAATGTAGATGTTCGTGTGTATTCACTGTTGCAGTCCTGGTTACCCTCCCTCCAGCCCCCTGACTTCTGTTGACTATACCTCTATTCTTGTTTACTATGCTTAAAGCTTTTTGGTGTATTTGCTTTTTTGTTGGAAGTGTAACCTTGTATATAATTGCTTCCCATTATGGGGGCACCTGACATCTGGGGCAGGAAAAACTGATGTAATGGCATCGGCTGCATGCGTTATACCCATGACTACCTGATGTCATGGAAGATGAGACCGCAACCAATGCAGGACCCAAGACTTTGACAATCAGGCCAACTGAGGGCTACCTGCAAGCAGATAACCCAAATGTGATGACTGCAACAGTGAATATACTCAAACATCTACATTTATGGTAAGTGTACACAGCTGTACTATCCTTTTACAGCTCCCTTTCCAAAAGTTTTGGATTTCTTGGCTTCCCTTTTCCAAAATGGAACCAGCTACTCCACTGTAAAAGTTCAGCTAGCAGCCATTTCTAATTTTTATATTGGAGAAAATTCATAATCTCTAGCCGCATCTGAACGTTGCATTCCTTAGAGGTGTGAAAGGCAAATCATGTCTGCTCAGTATGGTAGACTTCTTCGAAGCTGTCACCAGAGCGGTGGATGGAGGCAAGGCTTGTCCACACAGCCTACCTCGATCTAGCCAAAGCGTTTGACACCATCCCACACTCTGGAATCATTGATAGGCTCACTAATCTGGGCATTAACCCTTACATCACTAGATGGGTTGCCAACTGGCTCACTGACAGAACCCACACGGTGAAAGTAGCTGACTCCAAATCTGACTACTGGGCAGTTACAAGTGGAGTCCCACAAGGATCGGTTCTGGGTCATCTCCTGTTTGGTATCTACTACTCTGAAGTTCAAGCCAACACTGAGAGACTCTGGTGTACCAAATTTGTGGATGACTGCAAACTGGGAGATATTATTGATTCTCTAGCTGATGTGGACATACTACAAAAAGGCCTCACGGAGACCAACGACTGGTGCCAAAACCATGGCCTTAGGCCAAAAAATGCGTAGTCATTCCCTTCAGGAAAAACATGGTGCCCACAAACTACCATATCAAAGGGAACCCACTTAACTCTGAAGGTGTTATAAGGGATATAGGGACACAGTTAGATAGCAACCTCTCCAACAACCACATTGCCACTGTAGTTAGGAAGTCCTACTGCGTGGCACATCTCATCACAAAAGGCTTCTCATCCAGGAAAAAAGAAGTCATTATCTCTCTCTACTTGTCCCTCATCAGACCCATTATATAGAGTACAGTGCCCCATTTGGCATGTACCTCACTAGATACCTCCAACAACTGGAGAGACCACAGAAGTTCCTCAGTAAGCAGATCTTAGGAGTCAAACATTTGTCTTATGCAGATAGACTTAAAAAAACTTAAACTTTTCTCCATCTCATATCGCCTACTTAGAGGCGATCTCTGCTTGACATACAAAGCCATGTCTGATCCAGTTTTGCTAGACATGCTTTATCTGAAAAAATCCCAATCCCTCCCTGCTATTCACTCCAAAGACCTCAACCTTATCACCACATTAAACAGAACTTGCTGGTGGAGGGATAGGTTCCTAACCCAGAGACTTTCAATACTGTGGAATAAACTCCCCATTCACGTTAAGCAGAGCACCTTGATGAGTGGATGGGAAATAGGAAATTCTCCCCAGGGATCACTTAAATTGCATTGCTAGATAGGGGCACAGGGAACTAATGTCTGGTTAGCCAGATGACTGGGAACACTATTGGGCTTGGCTTGCATTGGCTCCAGGGCTGTTAGCCTTAAGTACTTACCTATGAACCTTTTCGCCCCCCCCTGCCCACAGTAAAGGATTCAACTGCCCCTTAGGATCTGACCCATCTGACCATGATCTTTCAAGCTTTAGTCCTTCCTTCTTTTGAACCTGCTGCTAAAGTATATTTGAAATTTCTGTCATGGAAGACAGTTTTTCAGGTGGCTATCACTTCAGTAAGAAGAGTTTCAGAACTCCAAGCCCTTTTTTCCAAATCTCCTCATTTAATCTTCCACAAAGATAGAGTAACTTTGTATACTAACCTGTCCTTTTTGCCTAAAGTTGGTACAGAAAACAGTGTCAGTCAAGCTATTACCCTTCCTGTTTTCTTTCCCAATTTTCAAAACAAGGGGATGAGTACACGCTCCATCTTCGTGATGTTCATAGACTGCTACGTTTTTACCTGGACAGAACAAAGTCTCTCAGAAAATCTCAGCAGCTGTTTATATCTTATTCAATTGTAAGGAAAGGGGAAGCTATTGCCAAGACCACTCTGGCGAAATGGTTGAAAGATTGCATTTCTTTTGTTTACTCTTCAAAAAAAAAACATTACCTTACTGGGTCAAATCAAAACTCATTCTATGAGATCCATGGCAACTTTTCAATCCTTTTAATCAAGAGCATCTGTTGATGACATTTGTGCAGCTGCTACTTGGTCAAATTCCCATACCTTTTTTATATACTGCAAATTAGACATTTCTAGGAATAGGACTGCCTTTGGCTCTGCAATGCTCCGAAATATCCTTCCATGAGGGCCACCCTAGTTTATTATAGCTGGGGTCCTCTGTCTCACAGGTTGAGGAATGAATGAAAATGACATCATCAGATAAAGATTTTTTTTTTCTTACCACAGTGTTCCATCTGTGTTGTCCTTTTTCATTCTCCCTCAACCTTCCCTCCTCTTTCTCCTTTTCCATGACCTGATGAATATGTTTATAGGAACCACAGTTCCTGTTTGAGCTCCTGATCTTTGTGCTTTCTCTATGATGCTTATGTACATACAGCTATATTCTTTTTTCTGTGTGTGTGTGTGTGTGTGTGTGTGTGTGTGTGTGTGTGTGTGTGTGTGTGTGTGGTATGTAAGCCATTTAAACCAGTGTGTGAAGCAGACCAAATTCCAGATGGTCATGGTTTAATCTATTTTGCCTGTACTCAAAAATGACAATTTGATGTGCTCTACTGATCTCCAAGATGCCTATTACCACATAAAGATGCACAGATGCTCCAGGAGATTTCACAGTTTCTGTCAGGGAGCCAATCATCTTCAATTCAGAGCTCTGCCCTTTGGACTTGCCAGAGCCCCCCTGAGTGTTTGCCAAATGCATGGGAGCAGTAACATCCTATCTCAAACTGTAAAGATTCCTGGTGTTCCCATACTTAAACGATTGGCATTGCACTGCTCCAACCAAAGATCTGCTAATTCTGCAAAGGGGCCTCTTACTCCCAACAACTTCACCATCTGTGGATTGCAGTGAACAGACAGAAAAGCAAACTGCTCCAGAATCAAAATCTGGAATTTATCAGATGCCACCTAAACACGCCCAGAGTCAGCCACCCTACCTTCACACAAGATTCATTCATTCCAACAGATAGCTTCAAAAATTCTGAACTAGACAACCCATCCCCTACAGCATGCTTAATTCTAAAACGTATTGGTCTGATGGCTTCAACCATTGTTCTCATGTCCAGGTTCCATTTGAGGGTTCTGCAATGGACTCTTGTCAGTTCAGTGGTCTCAATGATATTACCCCCATTCCACACTCCAGTCAGACTGACTTCAGTATGCAGAACACCACTGAATGGTGGATCACGTCATCAGCACTGATGAAAGGTCATCCCATTTCTCCATCTTCCACTTTAGTGCTAGTTACCATGGATGCTTCCATTTTGGGGGGAGCATTATGAGGGGAAGATTGTTCAAGGTACATGACCCCCTTGGAGACCAACCTCCACATAAATATTCTCGAAATGAGAGCAGTCCTTTGATATTGCAAGCATTTCAAGACTCTTTTATATTGGGTGTGATTACAATTCAGACAGATGATATATCAATAGTCTGGTACAGCAATAAATGGGGGGAATAATATCTTGCCTATTGTGTTGAGAGGCCATGCAGGTTTCACAATGGGCAATGTCCTTCCATCACTTTCTGGTAGCAATGCATGCCTGAGGACTTCCAGCGTACTAGCAGACAAACTGAGCAGGCACATTCTCTTGCCTCATGAGTGGTCCCTTAATACAACAGTGGCAAGCAAAACCTTCAGTTGCGGTGCCCAACCTTGCAGTGATCTGTTTGCCTTCTACTGAACAACAAATGCAGCAGTTGTTTTGCAAGAATCCCTTTACTAATCTACAGTTGCCCCCCTGGGTCTACTTTACGCATTCCCTCCTTTTCATCTAATTTTGAAATTCATTCAGAAAGCCAAAAAGATCAAGGCCAAGGTGATCCTCATTGCTCTGTACTTGCGTGGGTAAGGTTGTTTCCCGTATCTTCGGTCTCATCTGTTCAGTACACCCTGGATTCTGGCTCACAGGCCCGATCTGATCTTTCATCCTTCTGGTCATCCTTTCCCACACATAGACTCCCTGAAACCAACCACCTGGTTACTCCAGTTATAATGATGTACAGGAGAACCAGGTTTACAGAAAACGTTGTTCTTATTCTTTCTGCTTCACAAAAATCTAACATCAGAAGAATGTACCAAAGTAAATGAAAAAAAAATTCTTATTGGACAATAGGGAAAGGTTTGGACACCTTCTCGGTCCCCTTCCCTGTATTCTAGAATTTCTGTCTGAACTATTTCAAAACTGTTCTTGTATTACAGTAATCAAAGTTTAACTGGCAACCATTTCCAATTTTTACACAGGCCATAACAAGACTCTCATAGCTTCACTAAAGGTGTGTAAGGCTTTTCTTAAAAGAACCTTTCTTCTTCTTCCATTTTGAGATCATCTCCCTTTATGGGACATCATGGTGATACTCCATGCTATCACACAAGTCCCCCTTTGAACCAGCAGGTTCAGTGGATATTAAGTTCTTGACATGGAAAACTGTCTTTCTGGTATGATTCATTTGTGGTAAGAGGATTTCAGAACTTCAAGCTCTCACATTATTGGTTTCCCTAAAGGTGGGGTTGTTCTAAAAAAACAAATCTATCATTCATCCCTAAGGTGGCATCTAAGTCCAACATAAACCAGACCATCAGTTTGCCTGTATTTTTTCCAAAGTACTATAACAAAGGAATAATATGCATTACACTTACTTGATGTTCATAGACAACTTGGATTCTGTTTGCATAGAAATAAGAATTTTAGGAAATCAGACCAATTGTTTGTCGCATTCTGTAAATCTGGGCTGGGACATGGAGTGTCAAAGATCACTCTTTCAAATGGTTAGCAAGCTGTATATCCTTTGTTTATGAAAAGTTGGGTCTAAACCTCTCAAACAAAAAAAAAAAAAAAAGACAGCTCATTCCACAAGAGCACTGTCAACTTTGGCAGTTTTTCAACATCAGTTTCCTATTGATTAGATTTGTGCAACTGTGACTTGATCTGCAGTGCCTACTTTCATGTCGCACTGGAAACTGGATGTACATTCCAGAGCTCATTCCTGTTTTGGTTGTGCTGTTCTCAAGAACATCCTTCAATAAGTCTTCCTAGGAAATCATATAGCTAGGGATTCTGTCCCAAAAGTTGAATCAGACAAAAATGAACAGCATCGGATATGAAAGTTATGTACTTACCATAATGATAGAGTCCTTTTGTTCTACTTTAATCTGGTTCCTCATCCCTCCCGCCATCCCCCTTCCAAAATATCACCATCAGCTCCTTGGAGAATGGATAGCATCTGTGGGTGTCTACAAATCTCTAGCCAGCACAGGTTAGGTATCATTCCATCGATATGATATACGTCCTTTTTATTTATCTATAATTTATACGACTTATTGTGTATAGTTTTTGTTTTATGGGGCAAACGAGATCTGAGGTATTTTGACAGCTGTGAGGGAATTATGGGTAAGGGAGGAGTCAAAGTCTTATATCCAAAGGTTAGAAATTGCCAAGGCCGGATCAGAGTCCCAAAGGTTGAACAAGACAAAAATAGGACAACACAGATCTATCATTACATAACTTTCATTCTTTGGTTTGTCTGGGTTCCATTTGGCTTAGATGCACTCTGCAGATTTCTTGTTTGTTCATCAGTAGATCACTGTTGCAGTAGCCCAAGCTGTATGGGATGTATGCTAAGCATTAGACAACTGGCTGTCTTCCAAACCTTTAGGAAACCTACCACATACCAGTTTCACCATTAGAACTTGAGGGTGAGCCAGTATAAGAGCAGACATGTGGGCGCCAAAACTGTAGAACTTTCTTGCTGTTGCAGCAACTAGCAGGTTTCACTAGCAGCTCTGACTCCATAGGTTCAGTATCTGCTAGTTATCTCAAAGTAGGCAGATAAGTACCCACAGGGGACTTCCTTCCATTTTTGTGAAAGAAGTGTACGTTTATGTCAGAGTTTGTGTAGGAGAAAGGAACAGTGTTCTTGTGGGCAACAAATACCATATAAAGATCACGTCACACAAGTTCTTGTTTAGTTATCCCAGAGCAGATCCTACTGTGGTTTCCCATTTTTTTCTAAATACCTTATGCCACTAATCCTCTTCTGTCAGATAAGGATGGCAAAAACTTTGATTGTTTTTTTTGAAGAAAGTATATGTTTTCACTTTAGCATTTAGAGCTGTGAACAGTCAAGCACATATCTATGTTTTTGTTGGCTTCATATGATAAAATGAAGTCATTGTTAACTGACCTTCCTCAGTCAGAAACTAAAACTTCTTTAAACTCCCTTCTTTCATTGTCTCTCAAGTAACCATGCATTCACTAAAATGTTCTTATGACTTGGCTGATGGAGTGTCTAGGCAGCTTGTACTGACTCTGTAATGAGAAGGTTTGTTTGGATGCTTTCCCAAAACTTTCTAGGAGATGTAAAGGCTAAACTGCTTAATGCCTCCATGGATCATGAGGCGGTATTTAGTTCTTCCTCTTTGGAAGTACTTAAAAGATTTGATGATGGGAAAGAGCGTGTTCAGGGGGGATTTTCTCATATATTTCTAAGCGTCATTCCTAAACACAGTAGAAGCATTCAGCTAGCTTTGGGTCCTTTTGTAGGAAACAGTTTCAGCAAAAATCAGGCATTTAGGAAACAATAGTAGGAGAGGTGCAGCAAATGAAATAAAAAGGGGGGGGTCTTCTCAAGACCAAGGGCAAAGGCTGACTATCAGACCTTCCCACCCTGGCAACCCTATAACAATTTCCCAAGTTTTGAACCTGAATTTTCACTTTCCTCTTTGGCATAATATCACATCAGACTTGTGGGGGTTCTTTGAGTAATTCAGAAAAGTTTACTGACAGTGGGGTTGAAGCTTTCTGAGCTTTGGTAATTGTCCCACATAGCTTAGCCTACTGCAGCAATGATCTAATGGTGATTATAGTACAGTTGTGTAAGTAAACTTACCATAGCAGTAGATGTTCAAGTAGATCTCTCTCTTGTCGTAGAGGTACCGTCTCATCTTCACTGTTATGATTTTTTGTTATGCCAGGGTATGGGTCCATACTTTCCTTATCCTCCTAACGTACCTTATTATTTTCAGGCTTCGAGCCTTCCTTTTCCTGAAGTATGAAAGCTGTGAACTTTTGGTGCCCATACATCTACAACGTCTCTCACTCAAGCTCTAATGATTGTATAGGCACATGGAAGATGCCCTAAACCTTTGGAAGCTGACCAGACATTCCCTCCTTGTCAGAATATATCCCATGTAGATGAGGTTATTGTAACAGTGATCTGTTTGAATATTTACTGTTGTTGTACGTTTCCTTGCACAACTGTATCTTCTCTTACCCCTTGGTAGCCTATGTAATGTGTTCATGCTGTAGACAATACTTGAGGTTTGAGAAGAGTAAAGTCTGTTATAGAGAACTGTATGACAACATCTTTTTTGCTTAATTACATTCAGACGTTTTATACACATACACACACACACACACACATATATATATATATATATATATATATATATATATATATATATATATATAATTTTTTTAAAGCAGTGCCAACAGGTGATTGCTCAATTTAGAACAGTAAATTTGACTCTTCCATGCTATGTACATGAACATTTTCATCTGTGTAGTTGAGTGTTTATATGCCCAAACACAATCTTGATCTATGAAGTTAATGCCTGTGAGAAAAACCTTCCTAGTTTCAAGTAAACACTGGAATTTGACTTTGTAAATTTATAGATGTAGTTTTGTTTTGTGTTTTATGTTCTGCTGAAAGTGTTTAGCTCACCAGAACAAGATAGTATGTTATTTTTTTCCTTTTAGAACATTTGTGAGTAAACCTGGGTCTCTGCATAGTAGGTGTTTTATGAAGGTAACTTCTGTTTGGCAGTAGTATATTGATATGTATAGGTACCTGCCTTTACTCGTGTGCAGTCATCTTGATTGGTTCCGTTCACAGTTTTTCCATGTTGTGTTTTATGCGTCCGTGTAACACTGTTTTCCTTTACAACAGGAGAAGATGCAAGGGGTCAGTCTGTCAGTAATCCGTTTGTATTTTTCTGTTTAGCTGCTTTCCTGTGGATTACTAGAGACCTTGAAATTCAGTGTACTTGAACTACAGGAGCATCTTGATACCTACCATGTAAAACGAGAAGCAGCACAGCAGGTTAGTAGCTGTCCCTTTTTTTTTTTTTTTAATTATTTTCTTGTAGTTTTTATTCAGATGCCGCGAATTAAGACACGTTTAACCAATGTTCCTTTCGCTCAAAAAAATGTAAATTATCATGTTCGCATTGAATATAAAGTTGGTGAGTGCCATTTGGTTCAAAATGGCAGTAGAGAGTACTGAAGCATTTTGAAATATTTTTTTCAGGGGAGAGTATCTGTCCCCTTCTTCCACCCCCATGGAACAGTCAGCCTCTTGCCTAATCCTGTTTATTTATTGGAAAACACTATTTTGTCTGCTGTCACCAAACTGTACTGTGTACTTGCTAGGTGCATCTCAGAATTGCAAGCACCACTGTACAAAGAGCCCTTGTTAGTGTTCCATTAAGACACAGTGGCTTTTTGTGCTCATCTTCCTTTTATGCCTAAAGTGGTTACTAAATTGACCCTGAATCAAACCATTCAATTTCCAGCGTTGTTTCCTAGGCCACAGAGCTCAGTAGAGAGAATCTGACATTCCCTTGAAATATACAGACAGCAAATATTTTACTTGCAGTAAACAAAAGAATTCAGGGAAACTGATCAGCCATTTGTCTTTTGCAAATGGCAAGGTGGTTTAACCAGTAAACAAGCAACCCATTTCCACGTGGCTGGGAAACTGCTTTGTCTTTTGCTGTCAGCTTTATGAGAACAGGTGTCAGGAACATTACAGCACAACTTCGCTGGAGCTACAACTGCCACCACAACATTGTTTAGTGGAATTCCCACCCAAGCTATTCCAAAAGCAGCAAGCCTGATCCTCTGCATTCACATTTTCCAAGCATTATAGCTTAGGACCTGCATCCAGATCAATACCAAGATTTGCTTCTGCTGTCCTTGCAAATACTAATCTGCAAGTAGTCCATCTACCTCCCTCATTTTCACTGCTTTGGGAATATTACCTAGAGAGAAGACTGCATCAATGAATACTTTAATGAAATAGTACATTTGTATTACCATAAATGTAGATAATTGAGTAGTTCCATTGTTGCAGTCCAAGCTGCCTGTCACCACACCCCTTCTTTCTGCTGTCTTGAGGTGGCAATCCTAGCTCTTTCCTGTCCCCCTTTTGTCAAACCAGACACTCAGGCCTTATTTTGTGAGCTGTTCTCCATGGATCATCCAGATGGATGGACCTTTGCCATTGGTTGAACTACCACCTGGTCCACTGTGTTTCAGCGCTGACCATCTAATGCAATGGGTCTGCTGGAGAAAGCTCCACATGAGGGAAGAGCTTTGGAAGACAGTCTTGCTTCAGTATGCTAAGAGTGAAGACTGCAGCTATGACAGTGGTACTACTCGAACATCTTTGTTTAAGGTAAGTTCCTAACACAACTGTATTTTTCTAATTTTGCCGTATTAATTGTTGTCTCACCCCTCCCAAACAACACCTTCTAGAAATTCAGTGGTAGCAGATAAATTAACATTGAGCTAAAAATAAGGCCATAATTATTATATTTGTCAGCGCTGCAGTGTAATACAACTTCTGCTACTTCATTCAGATATTATGGACAAAAGCTCTACAGTGCAAGGAGCCATGGCATACAGCCTTTGTCCATAATATTTGATTACAGGTAATTCATTTTTACCCTATAAACAAAATATGCACTGTGAAATCCCACTAAAACCATATTTTTTTTTGCTCACCTGCAACAAGTAACCCAATTTCCCATTCCATCTAAAACATGACTGTTTATCTAAACATTGCCAAAACTTACTGAAAAACTATCCCATTTCATCATTAACTCGTACATAGTTCACTGGATTAGCAAAGTTGGGGTGGGGTACTCTACACACAAAAATGTTGCCAGTGGTGTCCCACAGGGCTCTGTCCTGTATCACCTTCTCTTTGGTATACATTTCTGTGACATAAAAAGCCATATAAAGGGACTGTGGCTAGCTGATTGAAGAATGGGGTGGTTATTGCATCCTATTGTGATACTCAAATTCCCCAGCAAGGGCTGGGCCAAACAGATAGCTTGGTATATTAACCATGGTTTTACCAAGAAATGCAGCATATTTTCCTCTGATAAATCTATCATCACTGCTGTTTAGCTTATAGATAATATTCCACTTAAATTTGATACAGTTATATGGGACTTGGGTTCGCGTATTGACAATGGACTGTTTTGGCCACCACATCATTGTGATGGTTAGAAAATCTTTCTACCTTGTACAATTTACTCTTCATTGTATTTTCTCAGGTCCAAAGAAGTTATAGTCCCACTTTCTTAATCACTTATTAAGCCCATTGTTTTGACACTTTTCTTAAATTATCACTTAAGACATAGACCCACACATTAATAGAAAAGAAACCAAGCTGTATTTGTTTTTTTTCATACATTATGTATTGCATATATGCTTGCTTTCTTTCTTTACAACTGCCTTTCACTCCAGTTTGAGCAACAGAATGGGTTGTGATAACCAACCCAGTCTGCAAGTAACAAACATAGTTAACCACAGTCCCTCGATATTGGCTTTGTATGTCACAGAAATATATACCAAAGAGAAAGGGACACAGGACAGAGCCTCGTTGGACTTCACTGGTGACATTTTCCGGTCTAAATCCAGTGAACTATATATGGGTTAATGATGAGATGGGATAGTTTTTTTCCCACAAATTCCATTTATTTCTCTAATTTGTTGTCTCCCTTTTCTAAATATTACATTTATTTTATGTCTTTAACAATAGTATGTATGTCGGTTACAGTTGGTTTAAATTTTGTTTTTCTAGTAATTGCTTTTTTTTTTTTGGCAGCCATCAGCATGAAACTTAATGAGGTATTACTGTATTAGGCAATTCAGATCCTGTGTCCCAGCTCAAAAAAATAATTTCTTTAGTTGAAGCTGTTTGTTCCCCCAATACTTCTGACAAGAGTACTCTGTAGGGAAGTTTTAAAATCTGCCAACTCATTACACTCCCAAAATACATGTTCTCAGTTACCTGTTTGCCATCACTCCTTCAGCATTTGCTGTCTTCCTTAGGAAAACATCTTTGAAGTCTGTGTAGAGTATAAAATACCTGTCCAACATTTCCAAGCGAAAGTCCTAAACCTTCAGGACTTCGTTGCATACTTGGTAGCTGTATATATTTCCTTCCATTGTTCCTTTATAAATTGGTTTTCCAGTCTCTCTTCCCCAGTCTTTTTTAACCTTCTGTAATTTCTTATAGTTATCATGCAGTATTTTATATGCCCTACTATATAAGTATCCCTTTTTTACAACAGCCTGTCTTCTAGACTCCACTACAAATTCTACCAGAGTTGATCTTTCACTTAGCACTCTCAATACTTAGGTTCCTTTGTTTAAATTTCCTCCAGTAAATTCCAGTCCCCTCTTGCTAGTTTTGCTTTTGAAAGCAAGACAAGGGACAGTGTAGGAAGTTTTTGTTGGGCAGGACTAACACTAAGGTATTGCTTAGTTTAGTGGAACTAGCAGTTATGTGCTATTCTCCACTTTAAGGGAGTACAAACTACCCAAGAGTTATACAGTACTCTATCTACAGGAATTTTATCTTCTCTGGTTTAGAGGTACTAGTAGCTAAATTGTGGTATAATGTGCTATGTATAGTGTTCTACTTAAAGAAGTACAGCGATATTCATTCAATCAAGTTTTGGATGCTATGCAGACAGAAACACTGCAAGATTTGAGAAGTGACTGAAAATATAGGCACTTGTATTTAAGTCAATAAATAATCCATCAAGTACTCTGAAATACAGGCTCAGGTTGCTCTAATAAGATAGATGCCATCTGCTGTGTTTACTTAATGTTACATTAGAATAAGGCAGTATCAGCTACTTTGCATACAATATTAAACAATGTAACTGAAGTATACAGGCCCAAAGATTCAATAATTCAGGTTTTATCCCAGAGTTAAGCAAACAGAACAATAATTCAGTAACATATTAAAACAATTCACAGTATAATCAAAACAATTCAAGAATGCATGTCACAAAATTATACACATACAATACAATTCAGAAATGGCACAAAATACCAGCGCACTTGCCATAATTAAGCAAGTACAATAAAATTAACTGAAAAATACAGGCAGGAGAGCTAAAATTAATTTGCTTGGAATTAAAGCTGATGTATGTTGTGAGCATATTTATGGGAAGTATATTTTGGACTTCCTGAAGTAGGATGGTCAAAACATGTGGCCAGTTGCTACTGTATAGTGATGGGGGGTTTAGAGAGCTACTGCACTTTGTTAGGCAGCTCTGCTGTAAGAACAGCTAGGCCACACAGTACAGCAAGAATTACAATTAGAGCAAACCAACAGTCATCAGAATTTTAAAATGTTAAATACTAAAAAGTGTGTACAGCAGCATCATTTTGTATTATCTCTCTGTCAAGAGAAAACAGCAAAAAACTGTTCCAGACATAAAATATTAGGGAGCACAAGTCTCAAATTTAGCTCAAAATGTCTGCCACTTTTTTTAATGTCATGTTTAATAGTTTAAAAAATCATTTCTGTGGTTTTGTGAGGGATCAAGATAATGGTCACTGCCAGTAATTCTTTTACTCAGGTAGGTATGTGGTGTAAGGGAGCTCAAACAAGCTCAGGGCTGTGTACTGAAGCACAAATTAAAGCAAGACAGAACAGGCAAACCATGGAAACTTGAGTGTTAACTACTTACTGGCAGATAAGCACATATGCAGTTTTCTCTTATTTCACAATAGAAAACAGCAGAAAACTTTATGTACGTAAAATTACTACTAGCAGGCAAAGCTAGTTTCAGATGTATCTGGAAAAGTCACTTTTCTGCTGTTGGGGAATCAGAGTATATTAGTCACTGGCAGTAATTATGTTGCTTGGTGTGCAACTTTGGACAGCTAAACTTGAACAATGTCAGCTTGGTTCTAAAACTTGAGAAGATATTAAAATCTATAATTGAAGATCCTTAGTGAAACTGATTGTGCCATTTCAGCTATTTTTCTCTTAAGCTGTCATATTCAGCATTGCATGCTCTATGTGATGATGCATGCAGTGACGTCTTGCACTACACTAGAAGAACGCACTTAGTTCTTGAACTCACAGGTTATTTTCAGCCAGTCTCACAGATTGGGTCTCAGTCCTGGAATTCATTATTGAGAAGTTCCCATATTCAATGCCTAAATCATTTAAGCAATGGAAGTGTTCTTATTACCAATAAATCATGAGAGTGCACCTATACTAACATTGTCTTTACTCTTTGGAAGAGTGGTACAGTTTAAAGTTCTGCTTTAAGTGACCGCTTTTTAACCTGGCTTCCTGAATGCATAGGCAGGAGGGAACTCTTAGGATAACTCAATTCTTAGAAAATGGAGATGGTTGAATGTGCCTAGTGCAGGATCTGTGAGCAGTCTAAAGGAGCTACACTTTTTTTTTCTCTTCTGATTGAGCAAGGAGGGTGTGGAGCTAGTTCAGGGTACTGTGGCCTACACTGAGGAGGCAAGAATTACTGGATCACATTGTGCTAGGCCACACGTATCAAGCGTCTGTGTTAGGTAGCTTTTAATATCTGGTGGGATGTAGCTTCACAAGTGTGCATCCTTAGTGAATATGACCTGATGTCAGTGCCAGGTCCAATGCAGACCTTATTTATGTACAATCTCCCATAGGTTTGCCCCATAAGCCAGTGTCTTGTCACCAGACACTTGGTACAGGCTCATTTACATTTGGCTTAATCAAGTTTGCTTATATTGAAACTGTGGGTGCAGGTTCCCTGTCTGCATTCTGTGATGACTCAAAGGACCAAGATTCCCTTGTCCCAGAGACAGGCTAGAAAAGTCAGGTACTTCTCGAGGGGAACCTTTAGCAGTAATAAGACTGGATTGTGACATCTGATTCTAGTAAAATTACATCCAGCAGTACACTCAGACACAGGCATGCAGGATGAAACTGAGTACAAATGAGACAGTTGTAATTGCAGCAAATGGAGGAAATCAGAAAAAGTTGAACATTAAGATGGTAGGGAAATCAGTGGAACAGGTTAACAGCCTCAGTTGTCTAGGAGTGGTGGATGAAAGAAGGGAAGTCTGAAGAGGTCCAATCTAGAATCAGAGGGACTGTAACCAACTGACACAGTGTAACAGGGGTAGTGTATAACAGATGAATGGCAAAAAAGCTGAAAAGTAAGGTGTACAAAACAGTGGTCCGACCAGTACTACTGTAAGGTACAGAAGTCTAGGCAGTGAAGGCAAAGTAGTTAAGGAGGCTGGTTGTGATGGAGATAAAGTGCCTGAGACAGATGGTTGTATGCGTACTGTGGGTCAGTTGAAGAAATGAGGACATTGGAGCAAAAGCCCAAGTAGCTGCAATTGCAAAGAAGGTTAAAGAAAACAGATTGCAGTAGGTTTAGGCTAGTGGCCTCTTTCTAGGGAAGGTCAGTCCTAGACGTAATCCATAAGAGGTAAAGCCTAGAAATACTGGAAAGCTCCATAACCTCACTAAAACAAAAGTCAGTGCAGACGCATGCGCGCACACACATACATAATACATGTACATATATGTACAAAAGACTAAATTACTGTCTCAAACTCAAAACCTTGAAGCTTTTTGGACCTCCATGAATAAGCTCCTACATCCTGGCAGAACCATACATCCATACACCCACCCTTCCCCATAAGCCATTGCCACCAGTTACATCACACTATGAACAAGAACACTTGTCCGTCTACCTACTTAACTGAATAAACTATTCTAAACTTCAAAAAGGTGTCTTTATTCCTCCCACAGGGATAGTATCAGAGAGGGTATCTCCCAGATCTGCTAGCTAAGGTGATTTTAGCTGGACTAATTTTTTGTATTCTGTTTCTTGTTAGTCCTGTCACACGCTCAGTCACAGGTAGGATACCAGATCTGACTTGAGCTTTCACACTCAACTGTTCCAATTTCTCACAGATACTAGTAGACCGAATTACAGTACAACTGCCCTCTTGGATTTTGCTAGTACCATCAACCTTAATGAAAATGATGGTGAAAAGGCTCCCTCACTATTCTTGGAACTGTCAAAGGCCTTTGACTATCTCACATGACAAGCTACTCAAAAAAAAACTTCAGTGTGTAGGTCTTTTGCACTCCAGCCTCCAATGGTTTCAACAGCAGTGTAACCAAAAGACATCAAGCTGTAAAGTGGCAAGCAAGTCTATCTTGCTTTCTTTGAGTCACTGTTGGAGTAACTCAAGGATCTGTCTTAGGACCCCCTACTATTTAATACCTTCATAGATGACCTGCCCAAAGCCTCCGTGCTTCCATCGCTCAAATACACAGATGGCTCAACTCTCATCTGTGTAGCTGACCGCCTGTTACCCAGTAGTCCTTCTGTTACATTGAAGCTTTGCTAGACTGCTTCCAGTGTCTGCTAAATCCTTAAAAAAATGTTTCTCCTTAACTGTAAACCTTACTTCAACACCACTCGGGACTTCAAAATAAATTCTTCATACTGCTCAGAAATTCAAAGATTACGCATGCTAAGCTGCTAGGTGTCGCTATTAATGAAAACCTAAAATTTGATGTGTACGTACAACTAGTAGTCAAAAAGACATATCAAAAAAACTTGGAGCATTATATCCATTAAAACAGTACTTCACTGAATCTAATAGAAAAACTACAGCATCCACCTGTCTACTACTAACACTAATTTATGCCTCTGCTATATTCGTAAATCTCCATGACAGCCAAACCTACAAGCTACAGCAGTACTGCATCAAAATTGCAAGGTTTGCCTGCAACGTCCCTTTTAGGACCTGTCATTGCATTGCCCTCAAAAAACTTAGCTGGTTAGAACTACCTCATCACCTTAGCTACTCTACAACTGTGTACATAAACCAAACAAGTGTCGCAACCAAAAGTATCCTCCAACCCTACCCCCCACCCCCTGAAGTGTATGTTCAACAAACAAAGCCTTACTATCCACTTGAGAAGCTAATAACTCAGCAGTAGAAGCCCTTTATTTCATTCACATCCCCAGAGTATGAAACTCACTACTTCAGCCACTAAGACTGAACCTGTACTCTTTCAAAGATCAGCTAAATGCTTATCTTAAGGACTCCAGCTGTGCTGTTGCTCCTCACCACACTAACTCTAACACAGTCAACTTTGTCCTTTACCACCACTTCCCCACATTTTTTCACACTCCAAAACTGGTGGGCATTAGTAATACACAGTGAAGAATAAACATGTAAAGTCTCTTGTAGCTATGGTTACTTCTCAACTCTTAGACTAACAGTTCTTGACACTGCTGTCCACAGCTAGCACTGTCATACTATAACTTACTATTTTCTACTGTACCCCCTAAAGGGTGCATTGCCTTTATGCGTGCATTGCCTTTATGCATCATGAATAACTTGTCTAATTTCCACTTTAATATAGCTGTTTATATGTTTACATCTGTTGTACTATAAATGCTTTTATAATGTATTCCATTTCAGCATAATATTGATTGGACCAGTGTAAATGTATATTTTTATTTGATATGCTTTTATGTAATATAAACCAATTCGGTATGCTACTGTTTATCATTTTCTAATATCACACTGTCAAAGATGACAATAATGTGCAATTTACTTGTGTCAGTTTGCATTGTGTGTTGGATTTTATTGTGCCTCCCATGAAAATGGATTTTTCACCCTGCTGGACTTATCTGGAAAACAAATTAAAATAAAAATAAGCAAAAATCATTTAAGTCCATTATTGGCTGGACCCTGATCCCTTTCATTCCTTCCAGAAATGTCTGATACAGTTTCTGGAGTAGAATGAATGTCACTGAGTCTACCTGTTGTTTAGCTCATTATTGAAGATGCCATAATACAGCCTGGAAATACCCATATACCACTCGGGCATCTCTTGAGAAAGCAGATCCTCTTTACAAGCCCTGCTGTAAGTGAAGTGGCAGTTTAACTAAGTATCCTGGATCAAACTCTTCTGGGAACTGTTTGGCCCAGCATAAGTTTCAGATGCCACAACAACTTGCTTTCTTATCACCTGACTCTAAAGCTTTGGAAGTGGTAGGCAAGAGTGTTCTCCTCTGCTTGGGTTTAATTACTAAGTGGTCTGTCTCAACTGTCCAGATTCTTGTAATCCATTGTTGTTAAATGATCAGATGCTGCAAAATAATTCACACTTAACATTAATCAAGACTTAATGAGCCAATAAAGACCCTGTCAATGACTTCCACTGTGGGCTACCATGTGGCTCCGCCAGTGTCAGTTGTGTCAATGCTGTGTTTAGGATAGAAAGCTCTAGTGTATGCCTATGCTGGAAGATGTGGCTTAGGTTCCTTTTTTTCAAGAAAGGAACAGGGAGAGCATCCTTCATGCTGCCCTCTGGTTGGGGCCTTTTTAGCCACGTCTGATTGAATGCTTGAAAGCCTCATTGATACCTCCTTAAGGCACTGTGTTGTCTTCCAGGCCTTATTTCTGATGAAGTAACAACTCTCCTCACATATTAAACAGCCCCCCCCCCCCATCAACTGTACAGATCAAGTGTTCTAGGACATAATTCTGCTGCTCAACAGCCGCAGTCCTGACTGTTATCTTGGGCTGTCCATGGTGGTGGTACCCCTCAGTTTGCCTCAGCTTGAGGGTTCATCACAAAAGACCTATGGGTTCGCCTTGTAATCATGGTTAGCCATGTCTTAGAGTTTCTTAGGTTGTACCATTAAAATGGGGTCTGCTCAGAGCCTGAGTCATTTCCATAGACTTCTTGGAACAGGAGTAGTCTGTACGTCTCATAGAGGCCATTACAGTAGTCTTAAGCTGAAATGACCATCAGGGCTGTATGAGGACTAGCACACTTCACCAAAGGTCATAATCTCCAAAACAAAAAGAAAGGTAGTCATCGTAGCAAGGAAGGCAGTGCAGTAGCTTCTGTCAGGTGGTGATATACTATTCAATAAATTTATTTACGGTTTACCCTTGTTCTCCTGGTTGGTCTCTTGTCTCTGTGGATTGTTTTGTGGTTTTGGTGTCTGATGTTCCTGGACTTTGTGTGGTAATATACTGGTTTGAGGACTGTGTGAGACCTGATCTGAGCATTGCAAGTTTGAGATGCTATAGAGGTTAATCCATCCTTTAGAATGAGGTTAAGGGTTTTCCTCCTACCTCTTAGTTTCAGAAAGGATGAAAGATTTCTGTCCCATCCTTGCCTGTAATAGCTTTGGCAAACAGTTTTTTGGTAGTTTAAGTTCTAGATGATGCCACAAGATACCTTAATTGTGCTTCTGGGCATGCTAGACACCTCCTAGCATCTTTTTTGGAAGGGGGGTATCCACAAGAGGTTCCTTTGGTTGAGCACCACTTGCAGGGCAAAGTGCTTTCAGTTTGTCTGTCTTGCACCTAGGGTGTTTACAAAGGTAGTAGCCACTGGGGCAGAGACCTTGGAAATGTAGGATTTCTCAGTGTTCCTCTACCTGTATGAATGATTCCTCATGTAACCTTCAGGGAATTTCCCTTGAGCTTTGGAGCTTGTAGCAGTTTCTGGGAGAGTCTATGCAATTTCAGTAACAGGAATAATAGAAAATGGCTTCTTCATCTGCACAGGCATTGATAAATTCAACTGGCATCTCCTCTCAGGGCTTCAACTCCCTCCCTATATAGGCTATCCTTCAGACTGCAGAGGAAAGTGCCAGTTGATTCCCAACCCAGACGGATTGCCTTTATCTGCAGTGATGCTGGACACTTTCCAATGCATGACATACATGACCAAGGAAAGGGTGCAGATGGGGATGTCTTTGCTACTCTGAGTGAGGGTAAATTGGACAGTCTGGGATCTAACCCTCTTGCTTATTTTGGGTTTCATTATGCCAACATTCTTTGTGGTGCCTTCCCATATCAGCAGATGTGTGTACTAAAGTGGGCAATGAGATGCTGTTAGCTGTAGGTCCAGCATGTGTTTACAGATCATCATCTTCTATCAGGCTCCTCTTGTTGGACAAGTGCATATTTCCCAACAGCTTCAAGGTAGGTATTCTGTACCTATACCTGAATTTTTCATAGTCCCTGATAACTGACAGTTCATTGATGTGAAGTTCGTCAGCTCCTCTGTGGTTCTAGAGAAATAGTTGCCCCCCAGAAGAGCTTGTTTCATGTAAACCAACTGAAGCTGTTTGTTTAATTATTGATGTTTAATTACTGATTTTTTTTATCTATTTCATTTACTCTTCAGGTAGGTGGACTGGTCGAGTCACCCTTTTCAGCCATGGAAGCGTTTCACTCACAGTTGCAAGTGCTATTTCTTGTCACAGTGGGTGTATTTCCACATCACTGTTGCAGTGTTCTTTACATAAGAGATCTCCTGCCAAGGGTAGCCCAATGTCCTGCCAGTATACCAAAGCCTTTGGAATTTCTTGATGTTGTACGTCACACTTATGCTCCTCATGCAAAGGCATAGGGCATAAAGGTGATGTAAGGACGTATATAGCACAGAACTTCTTTGCCACCAGTACAGATGTCATCATTGAATGTCAGTCTGAACTCTCCTTCTGCGCTGGTTACCGAGCCATGTTTCAGATTAGTGCCCCATTGAGTTCCTTCTTATGTCTTTCTGTTTTTATTTTGGTGTGTTTACATGTCATCCCAAAAGGGATGCTGTCAGTGTGGGAGACAGATTTCTCAAAGACAGTCATGAGCAGTGTCTCTTCTGCTTGGGTGCTTCTCATGACCATGTGCAGTGCTCTATCTATCAAGTGTTTGTCCCTAAAAACCTATGTAGTTCTCTATCCTACTTATCTATTTACCTAGAGAACTAACCTCTAAAATTGTTGGTGCAAGGTGCTGTGGCAGAGTCTTCCCATCCCAAAAGTCAGTCACCTGCCAAGAAAAGGGCCAAAAGACTGTTCTGATTCAGCTGTTGTCCCACCTCCCCTGGACATCTCTCTCAAGGCTTTTAAAATTCCAGAGGACCGTCTAGTTGTTGCTTCAAATTTCACTGCTGCAACCATGTGGGAGGCCAAAATGGATCTGACTTATCACATGTTCTTGGAGGCTTTATAAACATCTGCTTTGGACATTGGCAGGGGGGCCTTGGCTGATCATATCTAAAGGACTGAGGAGTGTACTTCAGATCCTAGTTTGGGAAGTGATTCCTAACATGTTGGTTGAGTGTTGGCAAGGGTCCAAACCTCTCTGAGTTTTTCAAGTCCTTCAAAAGCAAAATGGCACATTTCTCCTGCTGTTAAAGATCCTCAGTGTAAATGGTAGGATTTTACACCAGGGTTGTTGAATGCTTTAATGGCTTTGAAGCCTCCTCAAGGAGTTTCTATGCCTGCTTCTCCCTGGTCTTCTACTCCTGTTAAGATGTCCGGAGACCAAGAGTCCTCTGAAGAGGATTTGGAATCTGGAGAATTCTTTGGCATACTCTTCTCAAATCCCTTCTCCTTTGCATTATGGGTCTGAGGAAGATGATTCTATTAGTCCATATTCTCCCTTAGAAGAGCTCTCTTTTGGAGATACTATTTCTCGCATGATGGAATATTTCAAATGGGACTGTTCTCAGGTTTCTGATATTCAAAAGTGGTATTATAAACTCCTCCAGATAGAATCACCCAAACTGTTTACTGTTCCTCCAGTCTTGGCTGCCCTCTTAAATACCTTTTCAGCAGCGTCTTTTGCCCTTGATTCTCTGCCTCCAGCCCCTAAAAAAACTGACAAATTTTACAAGGTGCCTAATGATTGTAAATTTTTGTACAAATGCCCTTCTGCTGATCCTTCTGTAGTGTCTGTGTCTTTTGAAAAACCTTCTAAACTTTTACCTTCCACCAAACTACTTCAGATAAAGATAGTGGAGCCATGAAATGCCTAGACAATAAGGTGTATACTGCTGCCACCTTGGATTTTAGGACTATTAATTACCAGACTCATATGGCCAGGTATGGTTTAGCCCTTTTTTGTCAAGCTTCTCAGGCAGTTTATGACCTTCCTGATCCAGAAGGGAATGTCTTGGCCTTTTCTTTCGTTCTTTCTTTTGTTTTCTTCAAACACCTTTATTGAATTTTCACTTGTGACATGGGCAAATTTACATTCATATAAAAGTAATCAAACTCTATTAGCATAAACATTACACTTCAGATATATTGCTATGTATCATATAACCTAAGCAATGTTATATAAATTATTCAATTTCTGCTTTTTTTAAAAAGAAACATCTTTATTAAACCATTACTTACAGCATAAGCAATCATACATTTATATAAATGAAAACAAACCACACATACACAATCATAGTCTCAAGCATTTTACATCACAAACCATACAGACACACTCCCAGTTGCAAACATTATACATCACTTAAAACCTACCCAATCTTTTTCACTCAAAAATTACATAGCTCATTTAAGTCCTGCCACTTTTTAGACATCATTCCTCCCTTGTATGTGTTGCTCCCACAATTTCCATTTTTCCTATGTAGTTTGCTCCCACCCTTTTCTGAAGATCTCATTTCCAGTTGTTTTATCTCTCTCACTATATTCAATATTTCCAGTGTAGTTGGTTTAGATTTTGATTTCCATTTTCTAGTAACTGCTTTTTTGGCAGCCACCATTATTAAACACAGCAAAGCCTTACCATGTCTAAGCAATTCCGATATTGTGACATAACTTTGAAAAATCATCCTCCTCATCAGATCAGTCTGCCCACCCAGCATCTCTGGCAGAGCATCCTGCAAGGAATGCTTAAAGTCTGCCAGCTCACCGCACTCCCAGAAAATATGTTCCCAATTACCTCTTTCTTCCCCTTTACACCTCCAACATTTACTTTCTGGCTGAGGAAAAATTCCTTGGAGTCAACTTGGGGTATAAAAATATCTGTGTAAACATTTCCAGGGAAAAATGCTAAATCTTCTAGATTTTGTTGCATATTTGGGAGACGCACATATATCCTCCCATTGTTTTTGTGAATTGCTTATCCAGTCTTTCTTCACAATCCTTTCTAACCTCCTCTGATTGATTCTTATAGCTATCATGTATATTTTATATGCTCTACTAATTATTCCTTTTTTAATGTCAGCTTCTGTTCTAGATTCTATTAAAAACTCTACCAGTGCTGGTCTTTCATTTAGGACCCCTTGTTTCTTTCTCTTGCCTATACTGATACCAGTCCCTGATAGGAAAGACAATCTCTAACCTACAGTCCAAGTAAATTATTGGCGTCTTCCCATTCTATCATCTTTCCCTCTCTAGTTATTTCCTCCCATTACCTTGGTTCCTTTGCCAGTTTTCTCCTAAAAATTCTGGCCCCCTCTTGCCTATTGTCTGTATCCCTAATTGCAGTCATCCCTATCAGCAGAAACACCTTTCTCCATTCTCGTGTTAGTTTAGTTCTTAGAATACTTTCTGCTACTTTATGGATATAATGATGTTCTTCGTGTTTCACTGTTGCAGTCATCACCTGTTGGTTACCCCTGTTGTGGTAGCCCTCAGCTGACCCAAATACCAGGGTCAGTGTTTTTTTTGTATCGTCTGCAGTCGCCTGTAGTCTGATGTCAGGTAGTCAGTGCTATAAAGCAAGGCAGCCGACATCATTACATCAGTCTTTCTTGCAGTGGAGCCCATAGCAGAAGCAGTTTGCACGAGTGCCGGTCGGTCGCTACCAGAAGTTGAATTTCAGCTGAAAATGTCTAAAGCTAAGTACCCCGTTGGGGATCCTTTTTTCTTACACTAACTGATGTCCGAAAAAGTTAACAATTGTCTTACCTGTGGAAAGCAGATCCCACACTGAGACTTCCATTCTTACTGTGTCACTTGTTTAGGCCAAGACCACGATGTCCCACTTTGCCAGTTCTGTGCCCCCTCTAATGCAAGAACCATTCACCGTAGAGCTCTTTTTGTAGATCGTTATTTTTGTGTTCTGTCTTTGGATTCCTGTATGGTGTCCGTCAGCCAACAATCTGTGGACATTCTGAAAAAATGTAGAGATAAAGATAGAGACAGACCACACAATGCTAAGCTTTCTGACAATGCTGCCGCTAAGCAGGTTGTCAGTTCTCCAGAATTCAGTGAGGTGCTTTCGTAGCCCCTGATGTCTGATTCGATATCTACGCAGGCCTCTACCAAGACCATTTCAGAGTCTGGTATGCAGCAGAAATCATCTTCATCTTCCGACCCTTTGTCTGTCTCTGCCTCGGTTGGGTCCAGAGCCGCAATGCAGGCACCGGCTTCCAAGGAGGCCTTTTGCACTACCGAATCTAGACAAAAAACAACGTCTTCTCTTCGGACTACCATTTCTCTCAGACCGACGGATTCTCTCAGGCCTAGAAGTCAGGCCACTCCTAGGAAATCTGCATCTGAAGTAGAGACTTCATTTGTCGGCAATCTGTGGGTCTTGGATCCGATATCGGATCCGAGCCGGCAACTTGTTTCATAGCTAATGGATCCGAGCTCCTAGCTCCTCCCCTCACCCATAATCCCCTGCCAACCCTCCATGACCTCAGATCTAGTTTGCCGCGCTTGTGGATGGCTGGATTCCTTTGAGCTCTAGCGAAATCGTCAGTTAAGTGTCTTTTGAGTCAACTTTTCTCTCAGTTAATTTTAAAAAAAGTGTGTAAGAGTCAGGTTCCCTGTAATTTTTATTTTTTTTTTTTACATAATTTTCCCTCCCTTCGCTGGTCGTTAGTGAGTGCGTGTGTTTGTGTTTTTGGGGCCTGTGTGTTTGTGTAGCACTACTTTTTCTTCAGTATGGCTGAGGCCCCGAAAGCCATTTTTTCTAAATGTACCGAGTGTGGCCATAAGCTCTCCCCGGCTGATGGCCACACTCTGTGCGTTCGGTGCCTTGGGGTTGAACACCTCTCCTCAGGCTGTACCATTTGTGCAGCGTTCAATCCCAGGGCACTGAAAGAGCGGAGGTCGAAGCTGGTCCTGGCGGGACTTTTGCCCCCGGACTCTGCTCCGGCCTCCGCTGCTCCCGTGACACTACCACAGGCTGTGGTCATTGCCACTCCTGCCCACCTTCCTCTGGCCGGGACTCAAACTCCCGCTAAAGCGCCGGAGGACAGGGAGGCTAGGAGGGAGAAACGGAGGGAGAAGCACCACAAACGGCGGGCCGAGGCATCCGCTTCGGCCCCGCCAGCTAAGCGGGCTTCTCCCTCCACTGCTTCTAGGTCTCCTCCTCCTCGGCTCCGATCTCCTTGCTTCTCCCCAGGGTCCAAGGAGGAGGAGGCCCGAACTCCATTGAGGTCATCGAGGCGGCATTCCAGGCCTGCCTCGGTGGCCTTGTCGAGATCAACTTTCAGCATGTCAGATGCAGACTTGGACCGGATGATGTGAAGATTCATCCAGGCCCAGCTGCAGATGGGAGTGCTCTTGCCTACCCCCCTTCGGGGGGGGGAGCTCGACACCCTTTTTCGCTCCAATTGCTCCTTCTCCGACCCGCTACCCGGGTTCGGAGCGTTCGGAGCCGAGCAGCGTCGGAGCCGGGGGTGGGTCGGCGCCGACAGTACTTGTTACTTCGGATCCAACCCTGCCCTCGAGTCTGTCGGATCCGACCTCTCGGAGCCGTGGCCCGAGCTTCGGATCAGAGGGATTCAGTGTGCCTTCGGCTCCGTCCAGGTCAGAGCGCACTGGTCCTTTGGATCCGATGGTCTCGGCGCCGGCTCCGATCCCTTCATCGGATCTGAGTGGGAGCTGGCTCTCGGAGCCCAGGGAGAGCGGTTCCCCCTCGGCCTTCGATGTAGTGGAGAGGGCTCTGTCGAGAGCAGCTCCCCAAGATCACCCCCTGAGGATGTCTCCTTTGGAGACATCATGGAGATGCTGAGGATCAGAGGTGGGTGGTCTGCCCCCAAGGCTTCCTCCGACGAGTCCGTGTTTCTGGAGGCATTCGAAGCAGGCCCGTCTACCTCTTGGGTGTCCCCTCCGGCTGACCCCTTGGTGGACCTTATTACCACCAGGGCGTGGAAGGACCCGGACACCGTGGAGCCAATCCCCAAACGCCCGGACAGGATACTAAGCCCCCCCCCCGCAGACCGGTCACACTGGAGCAAGGGTCCCCCCGTAGATGCCATGTTGACGGCGGCAGCCACGAAGAGGGAACTAGCTCAGGAGAGCCCCTCAGTCCATCCACCGAGCAAGGAGTTCCACTCGATGGACCGCTTAGGGAAGCAAGTTTTTAGTTCAGCGACCTTTTCGGTAAGGTCTCTGAACTATATGGCACATGTCATCAGGATGCAGCGGGATCTTATCAAAGAATACGCTGCCTCCCCCCCTGAGTCCATGTCGGCGGAGGACAAACAGTTGTACTCCACCCGAATGGCCACTCTGAGATCCATTTCAAATATCTCTATGCGGCTATTGTCCCACGCCACCGAGGGAGCCGCTAGAGCTAGCGGAGCGGGCCTAGTCATGAGATGTCAGGCCTGGCTCCGTCATTGTGACTTTGCGGAGCCCTTTAAAGTGTCCTTTGCGAACGCCCCTTTCGATGGTTCTGCCCTGTTTGGCAAAACGGTTCGCGAGACACTTGTCCAGAGTGAGAAGGATGGGAAGACGTTGTCTGCCGTCGGAGTCCGCTTCTCTGCTCCCCAGCGGTCCTTTTCAAAGAACCAAAAGGGTCAGAAGAAGATGTGGTTCTGGAAATCACAACATTCTCAACCCGCTCCGGACAACCAGTCCTTCCGTGGCAGAGGAGGACAGGGAGGACGCTGCCCCAGGGACAGAGGGGCTCCGTGGAACTTTGGGTCCGGAGAACCTTTCTCTGACCGGCCCACGCAGCATCCCTGAAGGGTTGCCCGACTGCTCCACTCTGGAGGCAGTCGGGGGGCGCTTCTCTGAGCACCTAGCGGCATGGGAGTCCATCACGACAGACCGCTGGGTGCTTCGAATTATATCCAGAGGATACAAAATCCCATTACTTCATGTCCCCAAATTCAAGAACCTCCCCGATGTACCACCCGATCAGAGGGAGGCTGCAGCCGCAGAGATTCAGCAGCTGCTAAGAAAAAGAGCCATCCAGCCCATCTCCCAAGACCAGCTCGGATTAGGGTTCTACTCCAGGTTCTTTTTGGTGCCAAAAAAGACGGGGGACTTGAGACCGATACTAGACCTGTCCCATTTGAACCTGTCGGTAACCAAGGAAAAATTCCGAATGGTCACTCTTCAATCTATTCTTCCCCTTCTAAGGGAGAACGATTGGATGTGCTCTATAGACCTCAAGGATGCGTACTACCACATTCTAATGGACAGACGATCCAGGAGGTTCCTCCGCTTCCGGCTGGGAGCCAGTCACTACCAGTTCAGGGTCCTTCCCTTTGGCCTCACCACAGCCCCCAGGGTGTTCACCAAGGTATTAGCAGTGATTGCCGCCGACCTGAGACTCCAGGGAATACAGGTCTTTCCGTACCTGGATGACTGGCTCCTGACCGCCCCAACAAGGCATCTACTTTGCTCAGCCAGAGATTTCTTTCTCTGCCTAGCCCCCAGTTAGGCATCACCATCAATGCCGACAAATCCTTTCTGGCCCTGACACAAGCCATAGAATTCATAGGAGCCAGAATAGACACCAGAGATCTACGAGCCTTCCTGACATCGGAACGACTACGGAATTTGCAACTTCATGTGCGGGCCATCCTCCAATCAGAGACTCCACCGGCGGAATTGGTCCTGAGGGCCACTGGGCTCCATGGCGGCAGCGATAATGCTCCTTCCATGCGCCCTTCTGAACATGCGGGTACTGCAGTGGACCCTTCTAGTACAGTGGTCCTTTCTGTCTTTTCCTCTCCATCACCCCATTGCTATCAGCAAGGCTTGCAGGAGGGCTCTATTATGGTGACTCCATGCTCCGGACCTCCATACGGGCCGACCCTTCTGCACCTCTCCCCCTCTCGCCACGGTGACCATGGACGCCTCCCGCCTCGGGTGGGGGGGCATTATTCAGGCAGGACCGTCCAAGGCACGTGGAACGATACAGAGACCTCCCTGCATATCAACGTTCTGGAGATGAGAGTGGTGCTGTACGCATTGCAAGCACTTCAGAATCTTCTCCCCGTAGGAACGATTGCAATTCAGTCGGACAACATGTCGGCTGTCTGGTACATCAACAAACAGGGGGGAACCAGATCTTACCCTCTATGCCGCGAAGCCATGAGAGTGTAGGAATGGGCGAGTTCCACCAACCGCTTTCTGATTGCAACGCACATTCCGGGGCGGGCCAACATCCTAGCGGACAAACTCAGCCGCACCCTTCTTACCCCGTACGAGTGGTCTCTCAACCCACTAGTAGCGAAGCAGATATTCGCAATATAGGGGCAACCCTGCTGCGATCTTTTTGCCTCTCCCTCAAACACCAAATGCGGCAATTTCTTCGCTCTGATTCCCCCTCCAGGGGAAACCCCAAGAGAAGCTCTGGTGCATGCTTGGCCACCCAGTCTACTTTATGCCTATCCTCCTCTACCCCTGATGCTGCAGCTCTTACAGAAAGCCTCGCGGTTGGGGAGCAGGATGATTCTCATTGCCCCATTCTGGCCTCGGCAAATTTGGTTCCCTTACCTGTGGTCTCACCTATTGAATCCCCCTTGGATTCTGGATCCCAGTCCGGATCTAATCTCCCATCCGTCGGACTTACCGACCCCAAATGTGGACAATCTGAAGCTGACGGCTTGGTTGCTCCAGTTCCACTCCTAGTTAAGCCTCCCGGTATCTCTTCACCAGTTAAAGCCATCCTCGTGGCAGCGCATAAGTCTTCCACCAGGAAAGTGTACCGCAGTAAATGGAAACGTTTCTCCGTCTGGGCAGAGCATCATAATCTAGATCCCTTTACGGCTCCTCTTCCATCCATATTAGACTTCCTAACCGAACTTTTTCAGTAAGGCGCTAGTTGCTCAACTGTCTAAGTGCAATTGGCTGCCATCTCCCATTACCATGTGGGACATGACACAGGGCCCTTGATGTCGGCCAAATTGTGTAAAACCTTTCTCAAGGGCACCTTTTTGCTTAGACCCCCTATAAAAGAAGCCGTACCACCTTGGGATCTTTCACTAGTTCTTCAAGCCCTGACTGCTCCACCTTTTGAACCTGCTGCTTCAGTAGATCTCAAATACTTGTCCTGGAAAACAGCATTCCTTGTAGCCATTACTTCAGCGAAAAGAGTTTTGGAGCTTCAGGCTCTTTCTGTGAAACCTCCTTACTTGATCTTTCATCCGGACAGAGTGTACCTCAGGACCAATTCCTCCTTCCTTCCCAAAATAGCATCAGAAACCAATATAAATCAATCCATAAATCTACCAGTCTTCTTTCCTAAATATCAGAATAAAGGAGAGTACAAGCTGCATTCATTAGATGTTCATAGGCAGCTGCGTTTTTATACTCATAGAACAGCTGGTCACAGGCAATCTGACCAGCTGTTCATTTCCTTTGCCAAATTTAATTTGGGGAAAGCAGTATCAAAAATCTCCCTGTCACGCTGGATTTCCCAATGTATAGCGTACCAAGCTTCTGGGAGACCCGCACCTGAAGGAGTTCGCGCACATTCCACTCGTTCCATCTCTACTTCTGCGGCCTTCAAATCTAGAGTTCCATTGGATGATATTTGTTCGGCAGCCACTTGGGCCTCATCTCATACCTTTATTAACCACTACAAACTGGACGTGATTTCTAGAGGGAGAGCATCCTTTGGCTCTGCGGTGCTCCGCAATATCCTTCCATGATGGCCACCCAAGATTCAGGTAGCTGGGTACTCTGTCCCACAGGTTGCTGACAAATGAAGTCCCTACTTCAGATTAAGAAGTTATGTACTCACCATAACGTTCCATCTGAGTAGGTGGCTTCATTTGTTTGCAACCATCCCCCCCCCTCCTTCCCCTTAGCCTTCAGTGGATCTATGTGAGTTGGTATACCCTTTTTTGTGTACATATAGAGGGGCAAACTTGATCTGAGGTCATGGAGGGTTGGCAGGGGATTATGGGTGAGGGGAGGAGCTAGGAGCTCGGATCCATTAGCTATGAAACAAGTTGCCGGCTCGGATCCGATATCGGATCCAAGACCCACAGGTTGCAGACATATTAAGCCACCTACTCAGATGGAGCGTTATGGTGAGTACATAACTTCTTATTCTCGCCACCATCTTGCTACTGCTCCACCACCCCAAGCACAAATGCTGAAAATGGCAGTGGACCTCATCTCCCTTATCTGGGGTAGTCGGGCCACAACTTCTAAAAGGAAAAGGATCCCTTCTCCAGAAATTGACAGAACAGGATTCTGAGGAATCTGACTATTCAGTTTTTGAAGAGGAACCGCATCCCTTAACTGCTTATGAGGATTCAGATGCAGAAGAATCTATCCCTTCTGCCTCCCCTCCAGAAGACCTTTCCTTTGGGGAAGCCCTTCACTCCATCAGGGAACATTTCCAATGGGAATCCCAGGACTTCCTACAGTCTAAGAAAAGACTTAGAGAGTTTCTGGACCTGCCTCAGCACAGACCCCTGGCCATCCCCCCTATTTTAGAAGTGGTGGATGATGTTTTCCATGTATCCAACTTTTAGCCCCTGATGGCCCTCCCTCCTGCTGCCAGTAAACCTGGAAGGTACTACAGAGTACCAGATTCTCACAAATACCTGTACAGAAATCCTGCTGCAGACCCAGAGGTCATTACACATGGACCTAAAGGAGCTAAGACTATTTCTGCCAAAAATCCTGTTTCTTCTGACAAGGACTCCAGAGCTCTGGACAGATGGGGTAAAAAAGTATACACCTCTGTAACCTTGGCTGTCAGAGCACTCAGTTGTCAGTCCCATATGTTAAAATATCAATAACACACTTTGGAAGTATTAAAACAGAAAATTGCTACTTTTCCTGACTGTGCCAATTCAAAAGAGTTAGCAGATTTACTGCACTCTGCTTGCCAAGTGGCCAAGCACTCATTACAGTGTGGATATGACACCCTAGAAGCCTCTAGCAGGGCAGCAGTGACGAGATCTATTATTAGGAGACATGCATGGCTGAAAGAACAACCTTTCCCTGATCATGTCAAGTCTTAACTTATTGATGCACCCCTAGATAAGGAGCACTTGTTTGGGGAAAAAAGCAGAAGAGTGCTTAGAAGACGAAGCAAAATCTATGCAACCAGTAAAAGATTTCTTTCAGGTACAACCCCCCAGGTTCAGCAGGAACTTTCACTATAAGCACTGGGCCTTCCCTGCACCTAGCAGACAGGGCCAAGGTAAGCTCCGTAAGGACAGACCATCCAGGCCCCTATCCCAGGGCCAGCAGAGAAGCAAACAATGGACCACTTCTGCCTCTAAGGCAGGGAGTTCTAAGAAAACCTTCTATGGCAAACACTCACAATGACTCCCCCCTCCTCCCTCTGCCCTCCCTTCACTCATCAAAAACTAGGAGTAAGGACCTCACTCTTCCAAGGCAATTGGCTTTATGTAACAAAGGACCAATGGGTCTTAAAGATTATTTTTCAGGGATACAAATTTTCTTTCAGCGAACTCCCAGTTCCAGGAGGGTACCTGGACTTACCTCCAAATTAGTGGGCAGAGGCATTGAAACAGGTACAAACTCTCATAGCCCAGGGGACAGTAGAACCTGTACCCTCAAACCAAACAGGCAAAGGATTTTATTCCAGACTATTCCTTGTTCCCAGAAAAGAGGGCACTTGGCACCCCATCCTGGATCTCTCCATTCTGAACACCTCCCTGGTGGTCCCCAGATTCAAAATGCTAACTTTGTAGCAGCTGCTGCCTATGCTAACAAAAAATGCCAAGCTAGTGGCCCTAGACCTAAAAGATGCCTACCTCCACATCCCCATCAGGGAATCGTGCAGGAAATTCCTGCGCTTCAGAGCAGGCTCACGACACTTTCAGTTCTCTGCGCTGCACTTTGGCTTATCTACTGCACCCAGAGTATTCACCAAATGCTTGGCCCCGGCCATAGCATTCTGCAGACAGACAAATATATAGATTTACCCTTACCTGGATGACTTCCTCATTCAGGCAGAGTACAAGGAAAAGCTGCTGCAAGACATTGTCTTTGTCAAACCTCTCCTATCTTCCATAGGGTTCACCGTCAACGAGAAGCAATCAAAGCAAAACCCCACCAGGAAGATCATTTTCTTGGGAACTCTGCTAGACACAGCATCCCAAATGGCCTTTGTATCCCCAGAAAAGTAGAGCTTCCTGCCTCTCTACTTTACCCAGCTGGTTTCCAGACGTCACCTCACCATGAGGAAGTTCCTGCAAGCCCTGGGATACATGGCATCTTGCATCCTTCTCATTCCTCTGGCTAGGCTTCACATGAGAGAACTTCAGTGGTATCTAAAGAACCTTTGGTGCCAGCACTCAGTCCCTAGAGACCGCTCTCCCTCTGATCCCGTGTATAAGGGCCAAGTTTCTCTGGTGGGCAGAGACCTGTACCAGGAGCAAGGGTCTTCCCTTCATCCTCCGCCCTACCAGCCAAACCATCACCATGAACGCCTCAGACATTGCTTGGTGTACTCACCTAGCAGGCAGGTGCACCCAGTGTCTTTGGGATGCCGAGCAACTTCACTTGCACATCAATCAGAAAGAAGTGATGGCAGCACAAAAGGCTCTGACATCTTTCAAAAACCCTCTCAGGCCAGGGGTGGTTCTTAAAACAGACAACACCACAGTAATGTGGTATATCAACAAATGGGGGGCGGACACAATCTTACCCCCTGTGCAGGTTAGCCATGAGCCTCTGGCTTACAGCCACCTCCATGGGTCTACACCTAATTGCCCAATACCTACCAGGGGTCAACAACTCCCTGGCAGACCACCTAAGCAGAAACTTACTGGACCTCCACGAATCGCAGCGCAACAGGGAAATCTTTGTGTAAATCACTCGAGTGGGGGACTCCGAAAGTGGATCTCTTTGCCTTGCACCTCAACCACCAGCTGCAAAAGTTCTGTACCAGGTAGTATCACCTCCTATTGTGGATGCCTTGACCTTCCCCTGGAACTCCCTCTTTGTGTATGCTTTCCCTCCTCTGCCCCTTAATCCCAAGGTACTGATCAAAGTAAGGGAGGAGAGACCAAAGGCCATCCTCATTGCTCCATTGGCCCAGACACCATTGGTACCCCTTACTGCGCAGCCTGACATTGCAGCCTCCCAGGCAACTTCCCCTAATCTCAGATCTCTTGACCCAGGGGAGGGGGAAGATACTCTACCCAGACTTACAGACTCTCAGTCTGGCTTATACCTTAAAAGCTAACATGGAGTCCCTGTTAAGCAAACAGGTGCTAGACATCATCACAGAGGCCAGGAGGCCCAGCACCAGAAAATCATATGTAGGAAAATGGAAAACATTCTGCTCCTGGAGCCAATCCAAAGGGGGCCAGTACCTGCCATCCTTCCAATCCCTCTTATCTTGGATTACCTAGCAGAGTTGCTCAGTAGTGGCCTGTCTCTTTCTCCTCTATTAAAATCCATGCCTCTGCCATTTCTGCCCATTTCGATTCAGACCCACCCCTCTTCTCTCATCCGTTGATTAAGCAATTCCTCAGAGGGGCTTCTAACATCAAACCTCCCCGAAGGCCTCCCATGCCATCTTGGGACCTGAATTATGTTTTAGAAAAACTAACCTTACCTCCTTTCGAACCGGCTGCTTCTACAGAATTGAAATACCTCTCCTAGAAGACTGCCTTCCTGCTAGCTATCACCTCAACCAGAAGGGTATTAGAGCTTCAGGCTCTCATGGCTGTTGAGCCCTTCATCATTTTCCATGCAGACAGGGTCTCCTTGAGGACAAACCCCTCCTTTATGCCCAAGGTGGTATCTGATGTGACCCTCAACCAGGCCATACACCTACCCACCTTCTTTCCCAACCCTCAAAACAAGGGGGAAAGTATTCTACATTCACTAGACGTGCACAGACAACTCGAATACTATCTGGACCATACCAAACCTTTCAGAAAAACAGACCCAACTACTTGTCAGCTTTGCCCCTGGGGCAGAGGGGAAGCCCATTTCCAAACAAACCATTTCCAAATGGATATCACACTGTATCCATTTTTGCTACAGACTATATGGGAACCCCCCCCCCCAAGTCTATCCATACCCTTTCCACTAGAGCAGCCTCCACTTAAGCAGCCTTCCTCAGAGGAGTCCACACCAGGGACATCTTGGAAGCTGCCACCTGGACCTCTATCCATACCTTTACAAAGCATTACCACCTACCTCTTTTTTCTAAGTTTAGGGTAGGGTTTGCCTGTGCAGTTCTGCAGGGCCTGCTGACCCAGGCCTCTAACCTTTCCTTCCACCCCTCTCCTCAGCTTTGGGAATCCTCCCACAGGTGATGACTGCAACAGTGAAACACAAAGAACGTGGTACAGTTCTGTACACTTACCATAAATGTAGATATTCAAGTGTATTCACTGTTGCAGCCCTGGTTTCCCTCCCTCCATCCCCCATATAGCATCTTCCCCTAGGGGGACATAAGCTTCCCATGGTGGCTTTTGTCCACCAGGACCACTTTTCCTTATTTCCTTGTGCTTCTGATGGGTTACGGCAAGAAAAACTGATGTAATGATTTCGGCTGCCTTGCTTTATAGCACTAACGACCTGACATCAGACAACAGGTGACTGCAGCTGACGCAAAAAAAATTGACTCTGGTATTCAGGCCAGCCAAGGGGATAACCCACAGGTGATGACTGCAACAGTAGTGAATACACTCGAACATCTACATTAATGTTAAGTGTACACAACTGTACTGTCTGCATGATTATTGTTATTGTCCTTAAAGGCCTGCATCCAAAATCCCAGCATCTCCTCATTTCTTGAGCTTTCCCCGTGTTTCATCATCATCCCTTTCCACTTTGAATTATAGTTTTCTGCTTGTGCTTTTGTATAGGAGTCTTAACTGTGTAGCACTGAAATACCTTTTCAAATTGGGTAATCCCCATCAGCCCTGTTCTACTGGAAGAATTAGCTTATCCCACTTGCCTCTTGCCATCTTCCCATCCCAGGTAAAGTCCTTCAGCTCTTTATTAATTGCTACTCACAACTTCTCCTCTGGTTGATAAAATATGCCTGACCTGTTGTGTAAGACTAAAGGAACTAAAAACATTTTAACTGCTTGTATCTTACTATCCATATCTGTATAACAAAGCTTCCATTTTCTCAGTTTTTATATTCTATTTTTAGCGTCTTCCCACATATCCTTAGCTGCCACAATAGAATAATTTTTAATTCATACTCCTAAATATTTCATTTTATCATGTCTCTATAAATATGGGTATTCCTGAATCAGTTAATGTGTGGGTACATAATTTATCGCTGTTGCCCCCTTTTTTTTTTTAGCTTCGTGAATTTTGTATCTTGAAAAGATCTGAAACTGTCTCAAAACGTTCCCCAACACTGTAATGTCTTTTTCTGGTTTTGTCAGGTACAAAATAATATCATTTGCAAAGAGAGACAGCTTTTCTTGACTACCATACCAATTGTATCCTTGAATTTCTGAGTCCTTTATTTTCATTGCCAGTGGTTCTAAATATAATGCAAATAATAAAGGAGAAAGCGGACACCCCTGTCTGTTTCCTCTGCTCAAGCAGAAATTATCAGGGAGGACCCCACCCACTTCAATTTTCACTTCCGATCCCTCGTATATTCTCCTAATCAACCTTATAGTTTTTTCAGGAAATGCAAATGCTTCCATTGCCCTGTTCATAAAGTCCCAGCTTTCTCTGTCAAATGCTTTCTCTGCAATCAAGACTCACCAACAACAATGGTATTTTCTAACATTTTGCTTCCCTCTGGATCATCAGTGTTCTGTTAATGTTGTCAAATGTTTGACTCCCCTCCACAAAACCACATTGATCCATATCTATTAGTTTTGGCATTACTTTTTCTATTCTTTTAGCCATAATAGACATGAACACTTTATAATCATGGTTTAATATTGAAATTAACCTGATGGATCCTTATCCTCTTTAGATATTTCAGCTGTTACTGCTTTCTTCCAGGATGGTGGTACTTCTCCTCCTATTAACTTGATAACTGTTAAAGAAAACCTTCCAGATCTTTATCAGTTTTTTTCCTCTAAGCTTCCAAACTTCCACAGGAATATATACAATCTATTTTAGTGACTTTCCTGTAGATTGGTTATCCGTCACATTTTTTATCTCATCTCCTCATATCCTGTTAGTAATTGAGCCTCATCTACCTCTAATCTTGGCATATTTAACTCTTCCATAAACTTTTCCATTTGGATTTTTTCTTGATTTTCATATTTTTCTGCTTTATAGAGACTTTCATAGCATTTCCGAAATATTTCTAATACCTCTGCAGTATCTTGTTACCTTCTTTGTTGCAGGCTCCTTAAGTTTGACAACAGCCCTTTCTACTTTCTGTTGCCTGAGTCATTGTGCTAAAGGTTTTTGTGCTCTAGTGCTGTTATCAGAAAACAGTGGCTTAACACCAATCCTTTAAGCTTGTGCATATTACTGAGGTAATTCCTTATTTTCTGCCTAGCATTCTGCAGTTGATCCTCTTCTTGTTCTGTGAGATTCCCGCTATTCTGCAATACTTTAACATTTGTCAGTCCCTCTAGATAATTTTTGTTACTTCTTAATTATAGCTCCCTTTCATTTCCCCCCATTTTTAAATTCCACCTTAATTTTATCCCACTCCCTAGCTATATTTTCAGAAGAAATTTCTATCCTCTGTAACAGCTCCTCATTAATCTCCACTACCTATTCCTTAAATCTCTCCCTTTTCAACAGATAGGTGGGAAAGCGCCACGGACTCATTTTTATTTCATTACCTTGTGTTTTAATTTTGGCTATTGGCGCATGATCTGAAGTAGTTATTGGGTGGGTCTTAAAACCTTCAATTAAATGCACATGTTCCTGTGAAATGTAAATTCTGTCTAGCCTAGCCCAGTTTTTATATCTTTGGGAATAATATGTAAATTCATTCCGAACTACTATTGCTGAATTCACATCTTCCATGCCAAATATTTTCATAAATTTCTTCAAAAATCTATCTTTCTTTGTTATATTTTCCCTTCTGCGACCCCCAGGCATTTCTTCACTGCTACAAATCAAATTCCATTCCCCACCTGTAATATTCCTTGCTGAAAACTGATTATTTCTCACAGAATTTTCTTAAGCTCCATTATAGCAGTTTGAGGTAGAATGTAAATACATGCCAGTGTATTCCTCCTCCCTTGCCAGTAGTCCCTTAGCACTACAGATCTGCTATTATCTTTTTATCTTTTTCTATCACTGTTGAAGCTCCTCTTTGAATTAATATAAGTACTCTTCTTTTCCTTTGCCCCAGGTATTCGCTGAATAACCATCCTGAAAACCTTTCTTTATCAGATTCACACGTTCAGTTCTAAGTGCGTCTTCTGTAACATAGCTTTTTGCACTCTACATTTTTTAATATAGTTCACTACTCTTTCTTTGTATTTATCTGTGAGGCCATTTATATTTAAAGACATTAAAGAAAACATCATTGTATTAAAAAGCTGTTATTCCCACTTTTTATGTATAACACTTTTTATGCTAAATGTCTAGTTCCAGCTTTTATGTTACATGCATACACTGTTTGGCAGGTTGAATTTTATACAGTTTCTTGTCATATACATTTGAGCCTCTGTCACATCTTATAAAACTTTGTTTTATTGAAAGCCCTCAAAAAAAAAAAAAAAAAACATCTCAATACCCACCTAAAAACCTATTAATACTAACACAAAACTATGGGCACCTTCAAATATTGCAGTTTTACCTTCCTAATAAGAACAAAAGTCCCAAACTGACAGCTGCACTCACAGACTTGAGTTAACCAAAAGGATAGGTCATCCATGCTACGACGCATGATGTAGCTTGTGCTTCTACTAAGTGCTGATTGGTTTTGTCTCATCTTTATAGCTCTCCCAGCTGAGAAAACCCCTGAATGTTTTCAGAGAACATTATCTCCTTGTCAGTTTAACATTATCTCCTTGTCAGTTTCTCTTTTCTTCCCCATAGCCAATCACTCATCACCATTCTGTTTATCAGATTGCCTGGTTCTTATGTCTCTATAGAGACAGTCATTTTCTCTTGATCAGATTGTTTCCATGGAAACATGAAGACCTGCTGCAGAATTGTTACTGAGCATGCATGCATTTGTTGGAAAAAAGCCTCATAATATTCAATGTTCTTTTTCATTTACTTGCTCTCCCTTAAAACGTTTTACTAAATCAGTCTAAGGTATTTAATCCAGTCACTTCCCCATGCAAGAATGAGAAAAAGCACATTATTTTTTTCTTTTGTCATGCTTTTAACCAGGCTTTTTTCATACGTTGAAGTGTCTACATTTCTTAAAACTGAACAAGAAGAGAGAAGAGGGAGGAAAAAAAATGGCAGCACCCGTTTACAATCCCCATTACACTTAAAATAACTGTAAAAACGTTACTTTATAGCATGTAAAGAAAACCACGACACAAAATTGGTGCTATGACATGAAGTAGGACATGTGCTTTAGAGTCCTCCACAAATCCAACAGAAAAGTCCAATATTTTCAGATTTTCTTGTTCTGTCATATTTCACAAATATAAATTATTGCATTGTAATGCCATATTAAGTTGCTGATTTTATTACTGTTCAGCTCCGAAGTCCTGTCTCTGCTTCATTTCCAATATGCTCTTGATTCTTCTAATCAACTCTCATGCTTCCTTCCTTCTGTCCAACATTTTCTATTGAAACATTTGAAAAGGTTTCACAGGTACAGTCTCTCTGTGGTCCTTATTACCAGAAGCACAAGAACTTGAATCATCTCCTGTTTCACAGCTTACTTTTTGTTTGACAAACTTTTGTATTTCTTCATTAGCATGTACTTCATCAAAAAATGATTTTGTCCCTCCAGGGAAGAGTACCTTGAAAATACATGGATACAGCAGTTTGAATCTCACATCTGCATCTTGACATTCCCTGAATAGTGGGATAAATCTGCTCCTCTTCTGTCTGGTGTACAATGAGTAGTCATTTTTCACAAACACACTGCTGTCTCCCACTTTTAGTACTTTTGTCCTTCTGACATAATTTTGTCAGATTCAATTCCTTCTGCTGGCAGGATTGCATCTTTACTATTAAAGGTCTAGGTTGCTTTCTTATAGCCAGGTTTGGAGCATACACAGGAGGTGCCCTTTCAAGTAACAACTCCTTCTGTGGAGTACCAGTTCAGTTGCTTGTTTGTGTTTTCATAAAGCTAATGCAGTCTGTTCTTTCCAGCTTTTCTGGCATAGCTGAAAATCTCAGGTTTTCCTTACATCCTCCGTCCTCTAATTCTATTATTTTTTTGAGCATCTCTTCCTAGGCAGTCACATATTCAGACAACCCTTTCTTTATTTTGACCTCTAATTTTTCAGCTTTATTATCTCATCTAAATATCTGTTTAAAACTTCTTCCATTTTTTTCCAGTGATATACTCCATCAGTGTTTTGTTTATTTTAACCTGGTCTGTATACAGTTGTCTTGTATCTTCCTGTAGGTTACTGGAAGGTCTGAAGGTTGCAGTGCTTTTTGTTGAACAACTGCAAAACTTTCCCCAGTTGGTGTTTCTTCCTCACTTTTTGTAGCTGTTTTTTTCCAGGTTTTTTGTGTTTCTTTATTCTTGGCATCCAGACAGCGCACTTATTTGCCAGTTACTAAAATTTACCCATAAACACAAGTCTACTGGCCTTCTCTGTTGAGTTTCTATTTTCACACTGAGAGAGCTAGAAATAAGCTGTTACTCAGTATGCAGCCATTTTGGAAGAGACATCTTGGCCCTTTCTTTGAGTTCTACCTCTCAAGTGGCTCATCACTCTGTTAAGTGTAGTTATGATGCAGCTGATGCTTCTTCTAGGGCTGCTGCATTTGGTTCTGTTTTAAGGCATTACTCTTGGCTTCATCTTCGGCCTTTACCTAATTATATTAAAGCTGGATGACCCTCCTGATAGTAAGAACCTTTTTGGTTCCGCTGCTGCTGAGCTTTTCAAGTCCATCCAAAATAAGGGAAAGGCTTGCAGGAATTGAAACATATTTTTGTTTCTCCTATCCTTAAATTTCAGAAGAATTATCCATCAAAATCTGCCTTTGTTCGTGGATAGTCTCACCTTCCACCTAAGGATAAAAAGGTTCTAGGCATGTACCCCCAGCTAAGTCTAATCATACTCCTACTTCTCAGAAGCCACGTTTTTAAGACAAACCAGGTTCCATCTGACAGTTCACTTTGCTCTTCCTTAGGCCAGGTTCCTTTATCCCTTTGTCTTTCCCTGTCCCTTTTTCAACTGGTTAAGGGTCACTCAAGACTCTTGGGTTTTGTCCATCATCTGCCAGAGATATTTGAAGGTGTGGAAATCCATTTCTCCTTTTCTGGGCATCCCTCAACTTCCACAGGAACATCTTCCCTTCTTTCCAGAAGTGCTTCAGGCCAGTCTGGCTCCGGGCAAGTTTTGCCCCCAACTCAGGAAGGGGGAGATTTTTATTCCAGAATGTGCCTGTTTGCCAGGAAGGAATGCACCTATAGACGCATTTTAAACCTTTGTCAGCTCAACACATTTCTACAGGTCCTTTCCTTTCAGATGTTGTCCCTTCAAACCTTGTTCCCCCTCCTGTTCTTCCACAGGCCTTCTTGATAACTCTGGACTTCAGTGATGTCTACCTACACATGTCCATTCATCCTTTTTTCAGGAAGCTTTTACATTTCTCTGTTTCTTCCTTACATTTTCAGATGTGTGCTTTGCCCTTTGGCCTCTCTACTGCCCCAAGGGTTTTCACCCAGTGCCTCATTCCTGTCAGTACCCTTTGCAGTATGAGAGAGTCCAAATCTTTCCTTATCTAGATGACCTGCTTATTCAGGCTTCACCCCCCGAGGTTCTGCTTCAGCACCTCTTCTTTACTGCTTGTCTGTTACAAAGGATAAGGTTTACCCATAAACTTTCAAAAATCAGTCCTGCTTCCTTCTCAGGATCATGCTTTTCTAGGTGGTAGGATTCAGACCATTCCCATGCTGGTATCCCTGCCTCCATGGAAGGTCATAGGATCATAGGAAGTTCCTAGGCTATTGTCCTTGAGGCCCTTACAAGCTTAGCCAAGAATTTAGCTCATGTTCCGACAAGCCAGCACCCAATGCCCATGTCCAGCAGGGAAACAGGTGGAATCCCAGGGTTGTATTTTCTGTTCCTCATCCAGTTTTCCAGGTTGCACTTAAAAAGGGTTAATGAGGTACTCTACTTGACATGGAGAGGGAGTCTATTCCACAGAAGGGGGAGTCTCTGGGACACACATCTGTCCTACTAACAAGTACTGTTGATATCACAGACCAGGTTGAGGTTACATGTGCAGGTTACCCAAGTGGAGCTTGACTTGTAGATATGCAGCAGTCCCATCAAGGTGGGATCTGAGATTGCTTTGTATGCCAGGCAGAGGTCACCTCAGAGGAGTCTGTATGAGACTGAGTAGAGGGACAGGACTTTTAGCCTATCTGTGTAGAGTAGATTTTTGAGACCCTGGATTCTCCTAGTGAGGAACCTCTGTGGTCTCTCTCACTGCTGCATGTGGTTTATCAGCTAGATGCTGAAAGGGATTCCACTGTATTTTGCATTCCTTTCCAGGTATTCTTCATGTAGATCTTTTTGCCTCCTATGAACAGACCACTTCCTCTCTCTGATCACCTTTCTTTCATGCTTTTCTCCCTCTGGCTTCACTCACAGCCAAGGATTTTCTAAGGCTTCTAGGAATCATGGCTTCCACCATTCCTATGCTGCCTCTAGCCAAGCTCCATGTGAGAAAACCGCAATGGTTCTTCAAATCAGTCTGGCTTCAGCACTGTCATCCAGTGGATTTCTTGGTTCCCTTCCTTCCATGTCTCAAACTCGAGCTTCAGTGGTGGATTCTTCAGCTCTCTCAAAGCAGGAATTGCTTTCCAGCCTTCAGTCCCTTTTCAGGAACTCTTTTCGGATGTCTCAGACGTGGGTATTGCAGCTTCCTTCAGTTCCCTCAAGGTCCAGGATCTTTGGCCTCCTGATCAGAGGTCACATCACATCAGCATCAGAGATGAGAGCTCTCCTTTTAGCTCTTCAAGTTTTTCATTCTGTTTTTCTTCCATGACATCTCAAAGTTTTCAAAGACAATACCACAATGATGTGGTATATAAACAAACAAGGGTGGCATGATCCTACCTTCTTTGAGACTCATTCTTCTGCTCTGGGATCTAGCTGTGTAGTGTCAAGTGACTCTTCAAGCTGTCTGCATTCCTTCAGAGCAATGTATAGTGGCAGACCTGTTGAGCAGGTCCAGCACAGAGGCTTACAAATGGATGCTAAACAGAGATGTGGACATTTACCATCAATGGGGTATTCTTCAGGTAAGTCTTTTTGCCTGCCCTCTGAACAGACCACTTCTTCTGTCCTGTTTACAGAGTCCCAAGCCATCTGGCTTGTAAGGTGGATGCCATATCTTTCCCTTAGAAGGAGATGCTTCTCTATGCCTTCTCTCCCCTTCCCTTTCCGAGGGTCCTGCTCAAGATCAACCAAGACTCTCGTAGAATCTTGCTGGTGACTGACTTTTGGTCCATGCAGCATTGGTTCCTCCATCTTCGCTTAGCTAAGGGCAGTCACCACAACTTACCTCTCCAGGTGGACCCCTCTTGCACAAGACAAAGGGTCTCTTATCCATCCTCACTTGTCCAGTCTTCAACTGATGCTGTGGGTGATAGGGTTTTGATCCCTTTTAGGCACATCTTTTCTGAGGACGTGTTTAGGGTTCTGCAGGAGGTCAGGAAACCCACTACTAGGAAATCATATTTGTCCAGATGAAAAAGATTTTCTGTTTGGTGCCTCTCTTGAAGCAGAATCCCTTTTCAGTGGGGGTTCCTCTGATGTTCTCTTACTTGTATGAATTGCTCCATGCCGGGGTAGAACACTCTTCATTTAAAGCTCACCTCTCAGCTATTTCTGCTTGTCTGCCCTTGTCGACTCCTGTAACCTATAGGTTTGAGGTCAAATAATTTCTTAAAGGAAGGATATCCCTTATGTAAAGAATACTGTAACAGTGAGGAGAGGGACATCTACTGTTATGGTAAAATCTTACACAACTGTACTTTCTGGAGTAAAAGCTGACCCTGTTTGCTCTAATAGTATACACCAACACAGCAGCCAGCACTCCTCACACTGTGGTGAATAAATAGTTAAATAGCACAGATGTTCATCGTGCATACAGCTGCAGTCATAACAGATGGGTTATCCTGCCGTCAGGCGGGTCCTCGGTCGGCCGAATTCCAAAGTCTAGGTCCGGCGTCGGTTGTCGTCACTTCCTCCCTGATGTCAGTGCCCCAGGGGTATAAAAGATGCAGCCGACGCCATTTTCTTCAGTCTTTCTTGCAGCGCGGTGCCCGAAGCAGAAGCAGTTCGCAAGTGCCGGTCGGCCAGCTCCTGAGATTTACGAAAGTAATTCAGCCGAAGTCTTCTTGAAAGCCAAGTACCCCGTTGGGGAAACTTTTCTTGCCTCAGACCGATGTCAGACAAAGTTAATAACTGTATTTCATGTGGGAAGCAAATACCACATAAGGATTTCCACTCTTACTGTATACCTTGCTTAGGCCCAGACCATGACGTCTCGGCCTGCCGTTTTTGTGCTAGATTCAACAAACGCACTATTAAGCGTCGGGCGGAGTTCGCCCTTCACTTTTTTGGCAAAAAATTTAATTATATTATGTCGTTGGATACTCCGACTCCAGTTTTGAGCAAAAAACGCAAAGATAAGGACCGGCATACGAGGTCCGCACCAGCTACTGATACCACGCTAAGGCCGACTACCGGTTCTCCGGTACTCAGCGAGGCGCCTATGCAGCCACTGAGTACCGATGACAATGTATTACCGGTGTCTTCAGTACCCGAGGTCGCAGGCTCCTCGGCCCCCATTCCTACTACAGATACCAACGCCACTCCTGGCGGGGAAACTCAGAATTTAGACAGGCCTGCCATTTCTCAAGGGGTCTTCAGGCCTTCCTCCTTCTCCATTAAAGCCTTCACTAAATCTAAAACAGCCATGAAAACCAAAAAACAGGTTCCTCAGACACCCACTCAAGGCACCATGCCTAAAAAGCAGATGCTTAAAATGGCTGAGGATTTGATTACTCTTATCAGGGGTTCTCAACCCCCCTCTGACAAAAGGCCTAGATTAGAGGAAGACTACCCTTCCTCAGATCAAGCTTCTATTACCTCAGAACTATCTGAGGACCAGGATTTGGCCTATTCTCCATTCGAAGACTCTGATGCAGAGGAGTCTATTCCCTCGGTCTCCCCCCCCTGAGGACTTCTCTTTTGGGGAAACCCTGCATACATTGAGGGAACACTTTCACTGGGAAGGCCAAGATTACTCAGATGCCAAGAAAAGGCTCAGGGAATTTCTTCTGCTCCCCCAGCATAGGCCTCTGGCTATCCCTCCTGTTTTAGATATATTGGATGATGTGTACACAGAAGCCAGCCTTAATCCTGATTCTTTGCCTCCAGCTCCTGTTAAACCAGACTGGTATTACCGGGTTCCTGATTCTCACCAGTTCCTATATAAAAGCCATACTGCTGACCCAGAAACTATTTCACAGGGTCCCAAGGGAATTAAGGCCTCTACTGCTAAACACCCATTACCTTCAGAGAGAGATTCCAGATCCTTAGAAAGGTGGGGGAAAAAGGTGTACACCTCGGCCACTTTAACCATGAGGGCATTAAACTGTCAGTTCCATATGCTAAAGTATCAACAGTTTTTGATATCTCAGCTGAAAAGCAAATTGACACAACCAGAACAACCAGATTTAAAAGAGTTGCAGGATTTGTTGCATGGTGCAGAGCAAGTGGGTAAACATACCTTGCAGTGTGGTTTTGATGCTTTAGAGGCCTCATGTAGAGCTGCTGTTACGGGGACTGTTATACGTAGGCATGCTTGGCTCAAAGAGCAAACCTTGCCAGATCATGTCAAAGCTAAATTATTAGATGCACCTCTTCAAAAAGATGTATTGTTTGGTGTTAAAGCAGAGGAGGTGCTAAAGAAAATGGAGGAAAAAGCGAAATCAATGCAAACAGTGAAAGATTTCCTGCAGGTACAGCCTCCACGTTTCAGCAGAAACTGGCCTTCAAAAAATTGGTCCTTTCCAGCCACGGACAGACCTCAAAGGGGCAGATACAGGCGTCCAAGGGGTAGAGGGCATCCTCAAGGATCTTTCAGAGCCAGACAGTGGCAAGCACCAACCCCAAGAGGTGGAGAAGATAGATCACAGTCTTTCCGAAAACAGACACAATGACTTCCCCCTACACCTGCCATGCAAAGCTTTAATGGCAGCACCTTTGGGTGGAAAACTGACACTATTCTCAAAAAATTGGCATTGTTACAAAAGACAAATGGATTCTGGACATTATAGACAGAGGCTACAGGTTCCACTTTCACACCCTTCCAAAAATGAGAGGCATGCCAAACCTGCCACAAAATCAAAGGGCAGAGGCACAAAAACAAATTTCAGCTCTCTTGGACATGAAAGCAATTCAAGAGGTACCTGCAAAAGAACAAGGTCAAGGGTTTTATTCCAGACTATTCCTGGTACCAAGGAAAGACAAAGATTGGAGACCGATCTTAGACCTATCCACCCTAAACACATATCTACAGGTGCCAAAATTCAAGCTTTTTCCCATGCTGGGCAAGGAGTCTTGGCTGGTAACATTGGACCTCAAGGAGGCATACCTGCATGTCCCTATCAGACAAGATTGCAGAAGATACCTCAGATTTCTTGCAGGTTCAACCCATTACCAATTATCTGCATTGCCCTTTGGCTTATCTACTGCGTCCAGAGTGTTTACGAAATGCCTGGCATCAGTAATCGCCTTCTGCAGACTACAAGGGATACAAATCTACCCATATCTGGACTGCCTGATCCAAGCAGACAGCAAGAACATACTACTGCAGTACCTGGCGTTTGTAATAAAATTGAACTTCCTGGGATACACAATCAACAAAAAGAAATCAAAACTGATACCCTCTCAACAAATAATTTTCCTGGGTGCCAACTTGGATACAACCACCCAGATGGCCTACCTCACGCCAGGCAAGCAAGGGCAACTGTCTCAATACTTCAGAAAAAATGGCAACTTACACCAGGCTAACTGCAAGGAAAGTCCTTCAGGCTGTGGGATTCATGGCATCTTGCATCCTACTTATCCCATGTGCAAAGCTGCATATGAGAAAACTTCAATGTTACCTAAAAAACTTATGGTCTCAACACAGCCACAGCTTGGAAGCAATTATACCACTCATTCCATGCCTTCAAAAGGAATTTATGTGGTGGGCTCAAGCTTGCCAAAGAAACACAGGTCTTCCTTTCTGTGTACCTCAAGCAACTCAAATCATCACAACAGACGCCTCAGACTACGCATGGGGAGCACACATGACAAATCAGTGCATTCAGGGAAAATGGGCACGAAAAGAGAAGCTCCTTCACATCAACCAAAAGGAATTGCTAGCTGTGCAAAAGGCTATTATGACCTTCAAAGACCTACTGCATCCAGGCCAGCTACTGATAAGGACAGACAACACCACAGTGAATGTGGTACATAAACAAACGGGGGGAACTCATTCATACCCCCTGTGCAGGCAAGCCATGACCCTATGGAACACAGCACTGGAATTGAAAATTCAACTGCAAGCACAATTCCTGCCAGGGAAGGAAAACACACTGGCAGACAACCTAAGCAGAAATATGACAGATCCACACGAATGGAAGTTGCATCCTCAAATTTTCACAGAGATAACTCAGGCATGGGGACAGCCAGACATGGATCTCTTTGCTACCCACAGAAATTGCCAGTTGAAAAAATTTTGTTCAAGGACCTACCATCCACAGGCCTGGAAAGTGGACGCACTTTCCTTCAGTTGGGCAACATTGACCGTCTATGCCTTCCCGCCTCTTCCTCTGCTGCCCAAAGTTCTATTAAAAGCCAGAGCAGAGAGGCCGAAAATGATTCTCATTGCTCCAGACTGGCCAAGGCAACACTGGTATCCGCTCCTGAAGAGCCTGACATTCCCCACCATGGATCCTATCTCTAGTCCCTCTTCTGTTGTCCCAGCACAGCTACAAGACTCTTCACAGCCATCTCAAAACTCTAAATCTAACTGCATGGAGAATTCCTTGATTTCCCAACAGTTTCTCCTCTCCAAGGAGGTGCAGGATGTCATCTTGGAGGCCAGAATACCTTCTACTAGAAAGGCCTACTCCGCTAAATGGAAACGATTTTGTGCCTGGAATCAAAAGAAGGGACAGAATCCTTGGGTAATAAATATACCTCAAATCTCACAGTACCTAGCTGAGATGTTAAACAATGGGCTTTCCTTCTCCTCCATCAAGATCCACGCTTCAGCCATTTCTGCACAATACAACACAGATCCTCCTTTATTCTCTCATCCTCGCTTAAGGCAGTTCCTCAGAGGGGCAAAGAATATAAAACCCCCAAGGAAACTACCAGTCCCTGCTTGGGACCTCAACTTCGTATTGGAAAAGCTGACCCTTCCTCCCTTCGAGCCAGCTTCTTCATCAGAGTTACAGTACTTGTCATGGAAAACAGCCTTTCTTCTGGCTATCACCTCAGCTCGCAGGGTTTCGGAGCTACAGGCCTTCATGGCTGTACAACCATTCATCATTTTCCATCAGGACAGAGTTTCCTTACGAACCAACCCTACCTTTATGCCAAAGGTAGTATCCAGTGTAGCTTTGAATCAGACTATCCACTTTCCTACCTTTTATCCTAATCCACAAAACAAAGGGGAAAGACTACTACATTCCTTGGACATTCACAGACAACTTCGTTATTATTTGGACAGGACAAAGCCATTCAGGAAATCTGAACAACTCTTTGTGTTCTATGCTGGAGGTGCTCAAGGAAAGGCTATTTCCAAACAGACAATTTCAAAATGGATAGCCCACTGCATACGCTTTTGTTACTCATTTCATGGAAAAACTGTGCCTGCATGCATCAGATCCCACTCCACCAGAGCCACAGCTACCTCTGCAGCCTTCCTCAGGGGGGTCCCTACCAAGGATATTTTGGAAGCAGCCACCTGGAGTTCAGTGCACACTTTCTCCAAGCGCTATCACCTCCCACTATACTCTAAATCTAGAGCGGGCTTTGCCACAGCAGTCCTGCAGGGCATCCTAGCCCCTCCTAGTTCCACTTAGTGCCTGCCACCCTTACTTAGCTTTGGGATTCTACCCATCTGTTATGACTGCAGCTGTGTGCACGATGAACATAGTACAGTTTTGTACCTACCATAAATGTAGATGTTCGAGTGCTCATACAGCTGCAGTCCAGGTTTCCCTCCCTCCAACCCCTCTTAGGACAGGCCTTATGACAAACCCTTTTCATATAACCTTTTGGGGTACTCTTTTATGGTGTATTTGCTTGCAACTACTGTTTTTTGATTTATCAACATTGCATTTTTGCATAACATTATGTTTGCCTTCCTTCTGGGGGCACCTGACATCTGGGGCAAGAAAAACTGAAGAAAATGGCGTCGGCTGCATCTTTTATACCCCTGCCGCACTGACGTCAGGGAGGAAGCGACTAAAAACCGACGCCGGACCTAGACTTTGGAATTCGGCTGACCGAGGACCCGCCTGACGGCAGGATAACCCATCTGTTATGAATGCAGATGTATGAGCACTCGAACATCTACATTTATGGTAGGTACAAAACTGTACTTTCCTTACTAAGTAAACATAACTTTATTCTGCCATAACAGTATACCGCTTTCGGCATAATGAACCTTCATCAGTGCTTCATTACCGGTAAACAGTGTTACAAGACAATCTTGTAACATTGCTTATTGGTAGTGAAGCACTGATGAAGGTTCATTAAGCCAAAACCTGTATGCTGATATGGCAGAATAAAGTTATGTTATTTAGTAAGGAATTGTGCTATTTATTAACTATCTGTTCACCATAGTGTGAGGAGTGCTGACTGCTGTGTTGGTGTATATTAATTGGTCTTTTTGCATGCACCTGGCCTTACTTGCATGAATCGTTGGAGGTTTGCTCTAATAGTACCCCATTTTTCAGAGAGACTGGCAGTGGGACCTAGACAAGTTGCATCACTCTATGTGCTCCCATATATGCTAATTTAGTTTTAGCATTTTGGGAAACACAATTCATCTTCACTTCTGTATACTGGTCCAGAATAGCATTATATTTACGATACCTGGACAACATACTCATTTTTTGGAAGGGTAGTAAAGAAGAAATCCAGGAATTTGTGGAGTTTTTAGGTACGACCACCACCTTTTTGAAATTTACTAGCAGGATTTATGACACTAGATGCAAATATCTTGATATATTATTCTATAAGGAAAAGGATAGACTTGATTCTAACATATTCCATAAGAAGACTTAATCAAACTCATTCCTACACTATGAGAGTTGCCATCCCCAATTCCAAAAAAAGAACTTAGTGAAAGGGCAAATGGTTAGACTATCTAGAATAGTGAGTGATGACGGAGTATTTCAAGAGGAAATAGGTAAACTTATTAATATGTTTTGTGACAGGATATCCCCAGGAATTATTGAATAATACTAGAAATGAGGTGATAGCTAAAAGAAATCAAATTTACAAACCCATCATCAAATTTGGAATGGATAGTGTAACATCAGTTAATGAAGAGAGAAAGAAAAGGGATGCTTTGATGCTTCCATTTAATGAAACAGCATCTAAAATTGCTAATATAGTGCAGGAGACATGGCTTAGTGTATTTAAGAACAAAACAGAACTCACTGATATTATTGGTTGTTACCCTGAGATAACATATAGTAGGGGTATGAATTTGAAACAACTATTAGAGACAGGGACCAACAAGAGTATACATAAAATGTCCAGAATGAGTAAATGTGGCCTATGTAGTACTTGTAAGTTTATAAATGACGAACCCTATGTAGCAGTTCAGAACTATAGGAGAACCATCAGATAGTCCTGGTTATTGCAATTGCAATACCAAAATGGTGGTGTATATTGCAACTTGCATAAGTTGCTCCACCTTCTGTGTAGGGAAGACCATCAGAAAACTTAGGCTACGAATTTTGGAACACATAAGGGACATTAAAAATAAAAAAACAATGCGTTAATTATATTTTCACAGCCAGAAATGTAATCAGTTCAAGAGATTTATATTTTTTGTGATTGATAGAATTCCAAACAACAGTAAAGAAGGTGATAAAAATTTATTGGAAGCTAAGGAATGTTTATGGCAACTGAGATTGGATGCTACCAATCCACCTGGAATCGACGACCACATTTCTGTTTCAAGTATCTTAAAACACAAATCATACTGTATATGATTAACTGGACATTAGAAAAGTTTTTGTCACATTTTTATGTTTTGCTTTATGCTGATGTATACACATATGTGTCGAATTTTTCATGGTTAACAGTGTTTTATGACATTAATTTTTGTAAACATTCACAAGTTTTCAAAACATTGTATGTACGGTAACATAATATCAGAATAGCATACATTCTTCTATACAAAGTAGGTTTGTTGTTGCTAATGTATATAGATTAATTTGTCTTACTACTATATTATTTTAGATTATTTTAGGTTGTTTTATTCTATTCTATTGTATTTTAACTTTGAATAAGTTATTTCTAATTAATCTAACTAATTCATTATACTAGATTAATGGAAGTCACTCATTGGTTACAGCTTTAGGGCATTGTGTTCTTAGTGTGTATATAAGGTTGCAAGTGTTTGACAATTGTACTCTGAAGATGCCCATTATGGTTATGGGTGAAAGCGCTTAGTACATACTATTTTATGGTTTGTTATTTTTAAACTAGCATGAATAAACGGGACCCTTTGCGATACTGTGTTACCTCTTTTTGTGTTACTAGTAGCTGTTTCTGAGTGTCATTATCTACCAGTTTGGGCTGACACAGTTTTGTGTTAGGTTCTCTTTTATTTTGCTGGATGGAGCAACTATTGGCACAATATATGGACGTTACACAACGCCTCATTAGAGCCATGCAGGATAAAGGGTTGAAATTACCCAGTACTGAAAATGTAACATTGACTGAGACGCAGGCAGAACTTTTTACTTTGCATTCTACGCCGGGTAGTAGCCCGGTAGTTCTGTCAGCTAGCAATGGTTTAACGGCATGTGCAAGTGTAGGGTTGAATCAAGGCAACATACAGAATGTTAATCCATCTTCCAGCACCACAGTGAACGCTAGAGACGGAAACATTGAAGGTACATCTAACCGGAAGCAAGGGAGCTTTAATACATGGCTGGCGGCTCCAGCTTTAAACAACAGAATGGTTACGGGCAACAGCACAAACATGAGCTCCTTAAACAAACTGCTCATTGAGTTTGAGAAAACCTTGAAGCTTTTCAAATCGCTTCAGATGGTTAATGTTTTCTTGGAAAGATCTATTGAGTTGCAACAGGTACCCAAAGGATTAAGGGTTTTCAAGCTGCTGATAGGTTTCGATGAAGGAAACCAGTTTTTTTAAGAATTGACCTGTCTGTTTGACAGAACAGGTATGGATCTTATGAGATTAATTATTCGTAATAACAATGCAAAATTAGTTACATTGAAAGAACAGCTATTAGTGTTGAATACAAGTATAACCAATGATTTATTGTTTGATTTTAACAAGTTCCGTTTTGAGAACATTTTAAAAGATATGGATAACGTTGTCAACAAGGGGCTTGAAATTAAAAACAGCAAGCTCCTGAGGGACACAAGCGAATATGCTGAAAATAGAGCATATGCACATTTTAAAGCCTTCAAAACCAGAAGGCAAATGGTAGTAAAGGAAAAATCTGTTTTTTTACAATACAACCACAACAGAAGCCACAATGTGGGAACCTACTATAACCCATGACAGGGTTACTAATAGAGATGATGAAGAGGTTGTTTTAGAACAGCAACTTCTCAGGCGGTCCGACCGGATTCGAGACCGTTATCAGGGCCAACAATATCAGCAGGGTCACTACGAGGGATCAGGGTGTCACCGGTTCAACCAAAGACACCCTACAGCAACTTGTACATCAGTGCGACACAACAACAGAAACAGAACTTGAATCAGTTGAACATCCCTACAACACCAGGGTTAATTCACATACAGGAACGTTTATGGATTGTTCAAGGCAGGGTGATTTGTTTTCCTCTGATGAACAATTATTTGACAACATGACTGACAATGTCTCCTTCCGTACAATAATAGATTCAGTGTTACTAAAGATGTATGCCTAAACAATGTTGTTTCGTAATACATAACGGAGGTTTTTCAATTTACAACTATACTGGAAATGACCTTACATCTAATCATATTACATTGTTTAAGAAAGGATTTACTTTTATCCCAACATTTAAATATGACATAGGTAAAATCTTAATTAATCTTAGACTATATGTCAGATTGTTGTTTTTTTGCTAATAACGTCAGTCCTAGGATAGGCGATGGATTATTTATACTAAAGAGAACAAGTACCTTTATACCCCCACAAAATCCCATGATACATTTATTTGAAATATTATGTGAAACACAAATATGTAGATGTGTAAAGAAGGAAATAACATCACATGATAATTTGACCTCAGGAGAAAGATTCTGCTTGAAGGAATTGATCTCCACAGACAAATACAGAGTAATGAAACCTGACAAAGGTGGGGGGTAGTTATGTCCAACACAGACTATTTGAGCAAAATGGTATTTATGTTAAGTGACAATGAGACACATGAAAAGGTTTCCAAGTTTGTGGTTTATAGGGCCTACACCAAATTGGTTTGGCAGTTGCATGAATTTTTGATGGAAGGTGTATTGAATAAAGATGAATATGATTACCTCATGGTTGAGATACCGACTACACCATCTATATTTGGTATCCCGAAAATCCATAAAGATGTGAATAATCTACCTTTTAGACCTATAGTTTCAGCTAAAGGTTGTAAAACAGAAGCCATGGCCTCATATGTGGATTTTCACTGTAAAGGTATTTTGAGTCAGCTACCCCATGTTCTCAAAGATTCCTGGCACTGCCTTGATGTAGTGAGACAACATTCAACTGATATTAACTCCAGTACTATTATGGTTACAATAGATGTTATCGACTTGTTTTCTGTTATACCACATGTCTTGGGATTAGAAATGTTTGAAGCCTGTATATCTAGATTTGGAAACATGCATACAGTAAAGCGTATGCTCATAGTGAAACTTACAGAAATGGTTTTAAACAATAGCTATATCCTTCTTGATGGTGAGTACTACAAACAGAGTACAGGAGTGGCTATGGGTGCTAGATGTGCTCCCATATATGCTAATTTAGTTTTAGCATTTTGGGAAACACATTTCATCTTCACTTCTGTATACTGGTCCAGAATAGCATTATATTTAAGATACCTGGATGACGTACTCATTTTTGGAAGGGTAGCAAAGAAGAAATCCAAGAATTTGTGGAGTTTTTAGGTACGACCACCACCTTTTTGAAATTTACTAGCAGGATTTATGACACTAGATGCGAATCTTGATATATTATTCTATAAGGAAAAGGATAGACTTGATTCTAACATATTCCGTAAGAAGACTTAATCAAACTCATTCCTACACTGAGAGTTGCCATCCCCAATTCCAAAAAAAAGAACTTGGTGAAATTGCAGGTGGTTAGACTATCTAGAATAGTGAGTGATGACGGAGTATTTCAAGAGGAAATAGGTAAACTTATATGTTTTGTGACAGAGGATATCCCCAGGAATTATTGAATAATACTAGAAATGAGGTGATGGCTAAAAGAAATCAAATTTACAAACCCATCATCAAATTTGGAATGGATAGTGTAACATCAATTAATGAAAAGAGAAAGAAAAGGGATGCTTTGATGCTTCCATTTAATGAAACAGCATCTAAAATTGCTAATATAGTGCAGGAGACATGGCTTAGTGTATTTAAGAACAAAACAGAACTCACGGATATTATTGGTTGTTACCCTGAGATAACATATAGTAGGGGTATGAATTTGAAACAACTATTAGAGATAGGGACCAACAAGAGTATACATAAAATGTCCAAAATGAGTAAATGTGGCCTATGTAGTACTTGTAAGTTTATAAATGACGGACCCTATGTAGCAGTTCAGAACTATAGGAGAACCATTAGATCTCCTGGTTATTGCAATTGCAATACCAAAATGGTGGTATATATTGCAACCTGCATAAGTTGTTCCACCTTCTATGTAGGGAAGACCATCAGAAAACTTAGGCTACAAATTTTGGAACACATAAGAGACATTAAAAATAAAAAAAAACAATGAGTTCATTATATTTACACAGCCAGAAATGTAATCAGTTCAAGAGATTTATATTTTTTGTGATTGATAGAATTCCATACAACAGTAATGGAGGTGATGATAAAAATTTATTGGAAGCTAAGGAATGTTTATGGCAACTGAGATTGGATGATACCAGTCCACCTGGAATCAACGACCACATTTCTATTTCAAGTATCTTAAAACACAAATCATACTGTATATGATTAACTGGACATTAGAAAAGTTTTTGTCACATTTTTATGTTTTGCTTTATACTGATGTATACACATATATGTGTCGAATTTCTCATGGTTAACAGTGTTTTATAACATTAATTTTTGTAAATATTCACAAGTTTTCAAAACATTGTATGTACGGTGACAATATCAGAATAGCATACATTCTTCTATACAAAGTAGGTTAGTTGTTGCTAATGTATATAGGTTAATTTGTCTTACTACTATATTATTTTAGATTATTTTAAGTTGTTTTATTCTATTCTATTGTATTTTAACTTTGAATAAGTTATTTCTAATTAATCTAATTAATTCATTATACTAGATTAATGGAAGTCACTCATTGGTTACAGCTTTAGGACCTTGTGTTCTTAGTGTGTATATAAGGTTGCAAGTGTTTATGACAATTGTACTCTGAAGATGCCCATTATGGTTATGGGTGAAAGTGCTTAGTACATACTATTTTATGGTTTATTTTTAAACTAGCTTGAATAAACGGGACCCTTCGCAATACTGTGTTACCTCTTTTTGTGTTATTAGTAGCTGTTTCTGAGTGTCAAGTTGCATCACTCTGTCTCTATCTCTGTGCTTCACATCCCTGGAGAGAGTGACAAACATGCTAATGGGATACCTGAGGTGTTCCACCTGCCCTCTTTAGGAGTTGATGATCAAGTGTTTTTGGTTAAGGTCTTCAAGGGTGTGGCATCTTCATTGTTGTACTTCCATCTTCTGCTTCATGCAGCAGAAACAAGGGGAGTCAGCGGTAATGAAATTATTCATTCTTCATTGGCAAGGAAGTTTCCAGTACTCTTTCCCACTACTCTTTCAAATTCTGTGTCTAATCGCAAAAGTCAGAGAAGAAAACCTGAAGTTTGTCTTCTTCCCTTTGTGGCCAAGAATGGTGTAAGTTCAGATCCTAATGTTCCTAAAAAATAGAAAACCTTCCTGGTAAAAGCTATGGCATCTCCTGCCAGTCAAGGTTTGAGTGACGTTTGGCCCATCCTTAGGGTCATGGCTGCTGTTTTAAATTTTTTCATTTTGATGCATGTCCCAGCTGGGCTATCAGAAGTTTTCATAGACTAGGAAGGCTTTTTCCCAACACACACACACACACACACACACACACACACACACACACACACACACACACACACACACACATTTTTCAAGAGGAAGAGATTCTCCGTGTGGGTGGAGTAATAACCTATGCAGTCCCATTCTTTTAGCTTAGATGATTTTTTGCCCTACATCAAGTTCAGTCTCATTTATTCCACAGTTAGGATGCATGCATCAGATGTTTCTTACTTTCATGAGCTTTTGGAGAACAGGGCTGTTGCCTAGCACCAGCTATACAAAAACAGCTCCTTAAGGCAGGAGCTCCTGTTTCAATCTACCTTTGATGCCCCTCTTTACAACTTTTCATGACTGACTGAATTATTGGTCAGCTGTCTGCCCCTGCTTGGTTCATCATCTCAGACGTTCATCTCTTAAAAAATGGTTTTCTTCGTGGTCATCACCTCTGCTTGGAGAATCTTGGAGAGTTATACTCTTATTGTGGGGAACTATATTTGGTCATTCACAAAGATCAGGTGTCCCTTAGAGTTGCCTCACATGTTCCACAGAAAGTGGTGACAGACTTATTCTTAAACTGTTTATCTCCCCTTTTTTTCCTTGCTTGAAGCAGAAATTGGAGTAGGAAATGCCCTTCATACATGGTCATGCACTGAAAGCTCAGTTTTTGCCCTTAACCTTCTTGGTTTGGATAGGAAACCCAGCAATCACAAATGAACTATTCTCCAAATGTATCGTTAACTGCATTGCTTTTTTTTAATCGACGTGAAGATGCTGGTGTCAAAGGCTTCTTTACTAGGGGGTGACTGCTTCCAGTGCTTACTGGAAAATTGCCTCCATTGTAGACTTTTGTGCCCCAGCCACTTGGTTAAGTCACTGATTTGCAAGGCATTATTGTTTATACCATGACCTTAGGAGATGGGCCTTCGTAAAGGACCATTATGGGAAAAAATAAAAAAAAAACATGTATTTTTTAAACTTTTCCTTAAGTATGGCTCATTGCAAGCATGTATGTACCAGATAGAAGTAGTCACTATTAATTTTATTCTGTTTGTAACCCTGAATGCCCTCCTGGAGACAGACATCCTGATGAGAGTTTGTTTTGTTCTAAAGAACAATCTTCCCCATAATACACTGTGAGGGCACTGTTTCTGAGATTACAGTGCCCTTAGCTGGACTGTCACATGACAGGTCCATTCACTTAGAATGGAAGAACAGAGAAGAGCAGCTAATTTTGAGAGGCCTCAGTAAAGTGTCATTTACTGTCACACTGTGCCTCTTACAAATGTGTTTCCTACTGATGTATTACACATTCTGTGAAAAAAAAGTTTCCAGAACTAGCAGCTCATTGCTGAGATAAGACTTTTTTAGACATTCAACACTGATCTGCTTCATTTCCTTCTCACGTTATTCCTACCATATTCCAACCCCCAGCTAGCAAGAGTATCCCATTTCCCACTCTGCTAGATTCAGCTTAATTAGTCAGCTTTGCATGACAATACACATCAATCAGATTATTTTGCAGTCTGCCTGGTATGTTCAGTAAGAGAGTTTCCTCATCTCTCTCCTTCCTCCTATCATCTGAATAGCACTTTACAGTAAATCATGTTTCAAAAATGCTTTTTAGCAATCCTTAATATAAAGGTGTCTAAGTATTCCTGAAAACATGCCTGTAACATTCATAGATCACAGTTCATCTTAGCAGCCACTGATGGACTTAGCCATGTCTGCAAATTAATACTCTATAAAGAATAATCATATTTGTTACATAGCATTGTAGTCTTCTGCCTTGTTATGTCTTGGGCATGCCACTGATGTCTCCTTGTATTTGAAGTACTACTGCTTTTGTATGCACATATTCTTCAGTGTTATGCTTTTTTTGATGCAACTTAATATATTCTTTCCTTTATGCAATGCTTACTATCACTATTCCAAACAGTGTGCATACTGTTCTTGGTCAGTCTCACTATTTTCCATTGCAGGCTGCCACAACAATCTTTTCTATTCACAGATATCTAAAATTTCACACATTTCCTCAAAAAGCTAGGTAAGCAAGACTACCTCCAACAATATGTTTTATACCACAGTCATTTTTTGAAGCAGTTTGCGGATGATCAAGCTGTTGTAATTTTTGTTGACATTTTTTCTCAGGAGTATCCCTTGTATTCCACAGTGCTCATCATCCCCCACTCAGAGCTGTTATCACTTTGCTTACTACTTGTAACTCAGACATCATAGTCCCTCTTCAGATAGCCATTGCAAGCAGTAGATCAGACAAATATGCACATGCTCACTGATTAACACAATTCCAAAGTCCGAGTGAACCACTGAGCTCTCAGCCCATCTTCAAAAAAAGAAAAATTCTGCAATGCCTACTATAAACCAATGCAGATGAGATGAGAATGGGTATTGGACAGTAACTGCAACTTTGTATGGAAATCACTGAACACTGTACCTCATTTGAGTGCATGTAGCAAGGTAGATGTCATCTGTACTTATGGACAGAAATAGCAGTGAATATTTATCCTGCTCCGAAAAACTGGAGCAGAAAGTTGTGTACTGTGTAACTGTGACTGTTGCAATTCTATTATCATATGAATTTAGCTGTTACAGCAGGGATCAAGCATGAAAGGCCATTTTGCACAGGAGCATCAACAAAGCAAATGTGATGACAACACTTAGGAGGAATATACACAAACATCAACTCATATGCACCACAGCGATGGACTACAGTTTCATAAAAAGAAAAGGGTGCAAAGGGCAAAGTTTTGGTTTTAAACAGCTGAGCTGTAACATCAAAGTACAGGCAAGCCAGCAAATGTACAAACAGCCCATGTCAACAGCAACACTGCTTAAAGATTATAAGGGTTTCTCGAAAGCTAAAGCTAGATCACTTATGCAGACAAGCACCTTTCAGGTATCTTAGCATCTACAAGTGCATAACTTGTGAAGCCTGATGAATAACAATGACTCAGGCTTTCAGTACAGGAAGGGGCAAGCTGAGCTAACAGGTATGCTGAAGAGATGAATTCATTATGCAGACATCATGACTCTTCAATGAATAACTTCAATTAACTGTTCTAGCAACAAAAGATGAAAAAGGTGTGATGCATATGCATGGGACCCCTACGTGTCAGATAATGGCTTAGCATATTCACAGGAATTTTAACAATAGCATCAGATGAGGTATGAGAAGTACCACAGAGGAAACCAGTTTTTAAACTGAAGGTACACAGTAATATTCACATGGTGCTTGTGTCACAAAACAGTTGTATCTAAACATGGTCAGGACACCAGAAAGTATCTCAAAACATACATCCATATTTGTGCATTCTCTATTCCACTGGCAAAGAAAACTTATTCACATTTAGCACAGGGAGTCAACATCTTGTTACATGAGGAAATCTTGCAGTTGAGCATGAAGGGATTAGTAGAGATCAGATGACATCAGTACCATGTAGTACCATGTTACTATCAGTTACTGGTTTCCTTACATGTGTGCCATACAGAATGCTTATGCAAGTCACATAAAAATAAAAAAAATCAGATGGAAGGAAGGTATTATGGATGACACTGTCACTTGTTCACAGCATATTGTGGCATTTATATACAACTGTGAAATATACCAAAGTACAGCCATCAAAATTCTCCACTCCCTGCAGCAGACCACATAGCAGTATTATTCTGCCTTCCAGATACAGTTTAAAACATAATATAATCCACCAGGCATGCAAACATGGTGAGAAATTCAATTTTCAGAAGCTGAATACACAGTCAGGCATACATGACTTATCAGGAACATGTTAGAAGTATAACGAACAACGTATGAGGCACCACTGGGAACTCCTTTCTTCTGCAATAACACTGTAGGACCATCAATTCACGTGGAACAACCTTGCAACAGGATCTCTAATCACTGCTGACAATTGGCCAAGAACTGTTCGGGATAAATGATATGACCTGAGGTCGTGTGTCTAGTATTCGCAGCACATTTTCAACTTCTTCTCCGTTCACTATATATTTTCAAGAAATTGTTTCCTTTTATATTATCATGCTTCCAGTTTTTTTTTGTGTGGAAACAAAGATAAAAATGTGTTAAATATGAATTCTTTTGCTAAGTACTATTATAGGTTCATAGGTTCATACTAGGCTATCTGCCCTAGGGCATTTATAAGCCTAGCCAGAGTATGTTTGGCTTTTGCCACCCATTTTAAATTAATTTTGCTATGCCCTTTTTCGAGGTTAGTATACTGTGCCTCTGTCTAACAGTGACACAGAAGTGATACCCGGGGTAAACCTATGATCTCCCATCCACTCATCAAGATTCCTCTTGAAGAGAGTCAATGAGGGACTCTGCCTAACCTGGACTGGGATTTTATTCCATAGTGAAGGGAGCCTCTGGGTTATGAATCTGTCCCTCCAGCATGTCCTATTTATTTCAGTGCTGAGGTTCAAGTCTCTTGAGCGTGTAGCTCGATGGGATTTGGATTTTTTGAGGTGCAGCATGTCCCTTAATTCCGGGTTGGACATGGCCTTATACGTCAGGCACAGGTCACCTCTGAGCAGGCGGTATGCCACTGAGTAGAGCTGGAGTTTCTTTAACCGGGCAGCATATGGCATCTGTTTGAGCCCTTTGATCCTCTTGGTGAGGTACTTTTGGGGTCTTTCCAGTTGCTGCAGGTGTTTGGTAAGGTACATCCCAAAAGGGGCATTGTACTCGATTATGGGCCTGATGAGGGATGAGTAAAGAGGCACGATGACCTCCCCTAATCTAGATGTGAATCCCTTCATGATTAGGTGGGCTATATAAAATGTTTTTCTAACCACTTTGGCCACGTGGTTGTCAAATGAGAGATTGCTATCAACTTGGGTCCCCAGGTCCCTAATGACTTCTTCTGTACTTAATGGATTACCACCTATGTGGTAATTTGTGGGCACTTTGTTTTGCCAAAGGGATGACTATACACTTTTGGCGTTTAGCTTGAGGCCATGGCTCTGGCACCAGTTGTCTGTTTCTATGAGGCCCTTTTGGAGGATGCTTGTGTCGGCTGGAGAGTCGATTATGGCGCCCAGTTTGCAGTCATCTGCGAACTTGGTCAGCCACAGTCCTTCCGTGTTGGCCTGTACCTCCGAGAAATATATACCAAACAAGAGAGGTCCCAGGACTGAGCCTTGTGGGACGCCACTTGTAACTGGTTTGGAGTCTGACATGGCTCCAGCAATTCTAACCATGTGGGTTCTGTCCTTGAGCCAGTTTGCAACCCATCTAGTGACATAGGGGTTTATATTTAAGCTGGTGAGCTTATCTATAATGCCTGAGTGGGGTATTGTATCGAAGGCTTTTGCGAGGTCCAGATAGGCTGTGTGGACCACCTTCCCTTCAGCCAATGGCCTTGGTGACTGTTTCAAAGAAGTCAACCAGGTTTAAGAGGCAGGATCTGCCCTTAACAAAGCCAAACTGGGTAGGATCCAGTGTCTGTAGGTCCCCAATATCTTTATTTATGAGGTCCATGATGATCCTTTCCATAGCTTTGCAGACCAAGCTAGTCAGGCTTATGGGGCGGTAGTTTCCAGGGTCCATTGAGGCACCACCTTTGTGGAGAGGGACCACTGTTGCTGTACGCCACTCTTTGGGTACATATCCTGTAGTAAGGCTGAGATTGAACAGTAGTTTTATGTTTGGGTTTAGCTCTTCTTGGAGTTCATGTAGGACGCAGCCTGGGACACCGCCTGGTCCCATTGATGCTGTGTTTTTGCTTTGGAGAGGGTGGCTCCCACCTGAGCATCTGAGATGTCGGGGCAGCACTCTGCTGGTATAGATTTTTGTCCTTTGGATGGGGTGGGGGAGTTTGCGCTGAACCTGTCAGCTAGGATGTTGGTAATGTCTGTGGGATCAGTGTATTTTTGTCATTTTGGACTAATTCTGAGCATATCTGGGAATTCCCACCCAGGTTCCTAACATAACTAAAGAAAGCCTTGTGATTATCTTTAGTGTCCTGTGCAATTTTTCTCTCAAGCTGGCCTTTGACGATTTTATGAGTGCCCTTAGTTTTTGCTAATACTGATCAGAGATGCCTTCCTTTTTGGGATTTTGCTCTATCATGTAGTAGCTTCCTCCTTCTATTGTGTAGTTTGTTTAGTGCTGGGGTCCACCCCACAGGTCGCCTGCCTTTGGAGGATTGGGTCTTGGTTTTATTTGGGATTGCATGATCCATGCATTCCTGAAGGTGTTCATAGAATGCATTTATAAAGGATTCTGCGGTCTGGGCCGGATTTTCCACAGGCCCGGGGGTTTGAAGGATTCCACCTCGGTTTTGAGGAGTGTGAAATTTGCTTTAGAGAAGTTTTTCACTGTGGTTTTCTAGGCAGGGGGTGGGGTCGGGATGTGAATATCCAGTGAGATCAGTTTATGGTCTGATCTTACCAGTGAGGGATACACTTCTGGTCTGGAGCATAGAGTCCCCATGTTGGTGATGATCAGGTCCAGTATGTTTTCCCCTCTTGTGGGAGTGGTAACAAGTTGTTCCATAGCATTTGAGTTTATGAATTCTAGGAACCTTTGGGCAAGGGTGTTGGAGCTAGAGTAATGCTCCCAATCTATGTTTGGGTAGTTGAAGTCGCCCAATATAATGGTGTTCGGAGAGACCTTCATATTTTCCAGTGTTCTCAGGAAGGCCGAGTGGGGTTCCTGGGTTTGGGTGGGTGGTATGTAGCAGGCTATAACTGGAAGGCAGTTTTACCCACTGTTAGTTGCACATGGATAGTCTCTGATGCTTCGTGCTTTGCCACCAACCTGGAGGTGTGGGTATATTTGATGAATATCGATACTCCCCCTCCTTTTGTGGTTCGGTCCAAGTTTTGGGGCCGAAAAGCATGGTATGAGGTATAACCTGGTAGTGCTGGGGTGCTCTCGGGAGTCCTGAACCAGGTTTCTGTTACTGCACAGATATCGATGTTCTCCATGCTAAGGAGAGTTTCGAAAAGTGCATCTTGAGGTTTAGACTTCTAGCATTGAGTAGCATTACTCTTAGTTTCTTATCCCTTGTGATACCTATGGAGGTGGGTTTGTCTTTTGAGCCTTGCCTAAAAAAGGCACTATGGGGGTAGCAAGAGCCTTTGCCAATATCCGAAAGCCCAGGGTGACAGGTGCAAGCCGTCCCTAGCAAAGCATCGTGGCTTATCGTGCATATCATCCCAAGCTGACAGGCATTGATCCCCTTTGAATGACACCAATACTTAAGCCAATTGTTGAAATTGATCATCTTGTCTTCATATTGTGGCATCATTCTTGGTGAGGGTAAGATGCTACTCAAGGTCAGGGTCATACCAGCCTGGGCTACATGCTCAGAGAGCTCCTCTATGTCTCTTTTCATGTAGTCCAGGGAGGTACGTCTCAGGTCATTCACACCAGCATGGACAATGACTGAGTCATATTTGTACTTGCCTTGGAGTGACCTGAGTGCTTGTGTTATGTGGCGGATCCTAGCGCCAGACAGGCTGCTCACCGTGACCTTCTCCTTGTTCAGCCTGGTGAGTGGGACGTCAGTGTGCCTGACGATAGAGTCACCTATTACAAGTGTATCAGGTGTGTTGTTTAGCCTTAAGGGCTGTGACTGTTCGGCACACTGGCTTTGTGAGATATGTGTTACACGTGTTTTGTTTTGAGGTAGCGGTTGCTTGGGTGTCTGCTTTGGAGGTCTCTGCTGCTTAGGCAGATCTTTATTTAGAGCCTCCGAGTATGTTTTTGTGTGATTATGTGTTTGGTTTGCTGTCGTGGTAGGTCTATGTGAGACTGGAATTGTAGTGAGTGTGGTTTCCTTCTCCTCCTGACTGGTTATGCCAGTACTGAGTTGAGAGAGCTTAGCCTCCAGTTTGGCTACATGGTTGCATCTCTCACATGTGTTGGAATTTGTTGGGAGGAGGAGAGGGTTGTCTGTGTACATGAGGCAGTTGTAACATTGCCTCAAGATTCCCATATTCACCAGCTGGACCGGAGAGGAGATTGACAACTGACCTTTGGACGTGCTAGAATAATATTGGGAATTCCTTTATAATTGAAAACAAGGGCCAATGGGGAGCGAGGGTGTAGTGCTTTTAATTTTTAGTGCTAACTTATAATTGCTTTAGTGAGCAAGTGCCAGGTAACAAGTGCAATGTGTTACAGGTAACTTAAATGCAAAAACGACAAACAGTAACTTTCTTTCAAGCGAAGCAAGGAAATAAGTACAGTAAGCAATGCAGATATCACTAGGGATCCACAGAAGCGCTGAGAAGCCGCGTTATCCACTTCCAAAAATTAAGATCATGACAAGGTTTGAATGCACTCCACAAAGTGTGTGTGTGCCTCCTATTGGCTGTGTGCCTGCCATAAAGTTCAGCAGCCCTGGGTCAATAAGCTACTGGCCAGCCAGTGTTTACTTTCCCAGCCTGCATTAACTTAGATAGCTCTGTTGAGCAAAAGCTGGATGTAAAAGCAATGAAACTGCCAAACATGAACTGAGAATTGCTACACAGTATAGGTTCACTGACAGGACACAGCTTGGAAGTGGATGACATGATTGTGAGAAGGAGGCTCGACATCCTATGTATCCAGGAAACAAGATGAAAGGGTAGTGCAGCAAAGCCATTTGGCTTGGGATCCAGTTTACTCAGGAGGAGGATAGACTAGAAATGGTGTGGGAATTGTAGTGAGGGAAAGGCTTGAGAAAGCAATGAGTTATGTCAACAGAATTAGTGACAGATTCATGACAATCAGACTCCACTGTAATGACAGGGCAGTATTCATAATCTCAGCCTGTGCCCCACAGCTGGATTGTGATAGTGAGGAAAAGAGTGCATTCAAACAGCAGTTGCAGGACCTACTAGATAAAGCAGGACAACATGAATTGGTGTTGATAATGGGTGACTTGAATGCACATATCAGGACAGACAGAACAGGATATGAGGACTGCATGGGTCCACATGGGTGGAGCAACAAGAATAAAGAAGGAAAGGCCATTCTAGACCTCTGTCTGGCAAATGGCTTGATAGTAGCCAACATGTGTTCAGAAAGAGAGAGTCACAAGATTGCATACAAGAGTGGCCAATATGCAACTCAGGTAGACTTCCCCTGGTAAGGAAAGGGTACTAGGTACAGGGACCCAGTGACATCAATGATTGCAAAGTCATCCCAGTGAAATAGTTGGCTGACAGGATAACCCACTGGTTGCCGCAGTCAGCTGCAAGCAGTGGTCAAAGAGCTCTCTAAGGTCAACAGAGACCAGGCTGAAGACCTGGAAGTTGGCTGGAGAGAAAGTACAAAAGCTTAAGGAATTACTCAGTGTTCCAGCATCCCAAGAAGAGGAGGAAATAGCTGGAGTTGAAGAATGGCAGCGCCTCAAAACAACATGGTTGAGGACTACAGAAGTGATATGTGGCCGAGCCAGGTATGACAATAAGGTACATAAGGAAAGTTGGTGGCAGCGTGCAGAAGTCTAGAAGTCAGCACAAGAAAGGAGTGCAGGAAAAGGTGGGAGATAGAAAAGAGCAATCAGGCTAGGAAAGAATACTGGTTGGCTAACAAAGAAGCTAAGAAATGAATTGCAATAGCAAAGAAAAAGGGCAATGGATGCACTCTACCAGCTTCTGGAAATAGAGACAGTAGGTGGCACAAAGAAACTATATCACGTTGTAAAGCCATGACAGAAAGAAAAAGAAGATAGTCAGGCACCCTTCATAAGGGATGCCAACAACAACCTGCTCCCCTAGTCCACAGGACACCAAAAGTGGAAGGATAATTTTCAGCAGCTTATGAATGAAGAAAACCCCACACAAGCTGTACTGCCCCAGAAACAGGCTGCAATAAGAGAAGAGGAGCCCACCCTAAAAGTAGTAAGAATAGCACTAAGGAAAATAGGGAAAACAACAGGCTCAGATGAGTTCAGAGCAGGTATGATAAAGATGCTAGGTGAAACAGGAGAGAAATGGCTGCTGATGGTACTCATAGCAGTGTAGAGAGAGAGGCTTATCCCAGATGACTGAAGAATAAACATATTGGTGCCAGTGAACAAGAACAAAGGGGACATTCACAACTGTGGGTAGCACAGAGGCATCAAACTCCTGTCAATTTGCAGGAAAGGTCTGGAGAGGGTGATTGATTGATGGGTATTCAGGATAGCAGAATATAAAGTGGGAGATGAGCAGTTTGGATTCATATCAGGATGCAGCTCAACTGACCCAATGTTTACAGTAAGACAGACAGTTGAGAAGAAGCTAGTGATAAAGAAAAAGTCCAACCGGGTATTCATATTATTGGATAAAGTATATGACAAGGTCCCAAGAAAGCTGATTTGGCCAGTATTGCAGTGGTTCAAAGTCCCTGAAACATTAGAATTACTGCAGGCTAAGTACAGGGACCCAGTGACTCAAGTATGAACAGTGTTCAGTCTCACAGCTGGGTTCCCAGTGGGAGTGGGTGTGCTCCACGGTTCATCTCTGAGCTCACTGCTGTTCAAACTGGCGATGGACTGACTACATTAGCAAACAGATTGGAGAGGACAGATCAACAAAGTTGTATGCAGACCATGTGGCATTACAGGCATACTTCTACAGATCAAATTTACACAACTGAATTACAGTTTACTGAGACAACACCGAACTTTCACAAAACCCAAACTGCACATTACCAAATTTTTTTTACAAGTTATGGAGACACTTGGGCCAATTGCAGAAAAGATCAAACAGAACAGATTACAGTGATTTGGACATATGCAGAAAAGCAGAAGACAATCCGGTGAAGAAGATTTGGGGCAGACAGGAAAAAGGTAAGAGGAAATGAGGGCATCCAATAAAGAGGTGGATGGATTCTGTGAAAGCAGATCTGCGACAGTCAGGAATGAGTGTTGAAAAAGATAGGAGTGTGACATTTAATCGGGAGAGATGGTGACAGTTGGCACAATACCCTGACCCCATGTAGGAGATTGGGAAAAAGGGAGCTGATGATAAGAAATACAACTCTTATACCTTCTTCAAAATACTTCTCTCCCTGTGTTTGATAACATAGAATTAAATTTACTTAGAGAGAGTTTAAAACACAGCATGGTATGCACAATCTGTGAAAAAATTTACATTGCACACAAGGAAATACTAAAAAATGGCAAATCTCTAGAGATTTTAGGACAAAAAATATTTCCCAAGTTTACTTTTCTTGTTACATAAAGCAATGATTTTGTATCTGAAACGGAATAAGCAAATTAAATCCTGTAAGACTCCGCTTTTATTTTTGCAAGAAATTAAAGCGCAGTCAGTTTCAAAGGCTGTGACTATGGTTTATCCTGCAAAATCTCATTTCTACAGTGTTGTATTTTAGGCATTTGAAAAGATAGTATCCCTATAGATCGCTCATTGCTATATAGTTTTTTAAACAAATTTTCTGATTATTCTCTTACTTTTTGTTAACTATAAATCTATCAAATCAATACCCCAGTCCATCCAGTCCTTCAGATTGTCAGGAACACTTACTAGTCAAAATTTGTTTGCTTTCGTGATCAACTGAGAATGTGCTATATCTTAAAATATACACAAGTTCCTAATCATACCTTACACCTCCTTCTTTCTCCTGATCTTCATACTTTATTCACTTCCTAACTGCTAGCAATTTCTCTCCCTGGCTCTGCAAATATGCCAAAACCCATTTTTTTTTACTTGCATTTCATATTGCGGTTTCCATACACCTTATATTAGCTTACTTTAATTTATCTAAAGTGGTTAAAAAATTATGTAAATATTAAATTGTCATACAAGTCAAATCTGTTGTTAACCACTGCTGTGACATTATCACTAATTTGGTAGAATTATGTAAACTAACAATACTTTTTTCAGCTTCAAAAATAATACAAAATGAAGAAAATATTTTTGAAATACTTCACAGCTTTTCTCCCCAGAAGTACATCGAAAATAGGCACCAAACCAGTTGGACTTTGCCATTATTCAATGCCACTAAATAAGTAATAAGTTAAAGAAGTAAATATCTATATGATACACTGTCCAAACCATTCTGTTGGTGTTGCAGACAAGGTTTAGATCCCTAGGCAAAAGTCTTTGAGTCCATATACTACATGCATGTAACTCTTGTAATAGACACTTTTTTCCTTCTGCAAACCCATCAATTACAATTACTTACGTGCGCACAGTCCAGTGCCCATCAGTGTATCAGACTTGCAAAGGAGTCACTCTGGACCAAACAGTCACATCACAGCTTACCAGAGGCGCCGGAAGCTGTTGAAGACAGGGGGGGGGGGGGGGGTGAGAAGGGAACCTAGTGATCTAAAAAGGGCAATTTTTTAAAACTGTTTACTACCACAACATAGGTTCACTTGGAGGACATTTTAAGCTTAGCCAATTTCTCTTTTGGTGCTTGAATTAACATTTCCTGATTGGTCTTGCCTATCCCATGGCTGTTAATTGTATATTAGTCCTAGTGAGAATAAATGTGATCATACTATAGATAATTTGAGGGGACCCATGTAAGAGATGCAGCATTTAGGAACTGTCTGTATCCATTAGTGGCATGAGGGGCAATCCTTGAGTACATTTTCCATTACCCATCCTTAGATCCAAGTTCTGTTTGAATATGGACAGGGATGAGCTTTGTTTTACTTGAATGGATAGTCTGTTCTGGATCAGTGGGATCCCGTGTGATATATATATCCATATCTCCACAACATTCAGTTTAGATACCTGAACTGAGTATTTCTGATGCTGTTTGACTTGCTGATGTTCAGTAGGTCCATCTGTATTAGGTTGGAGGATGCCTTGTATGCCAGACGCATCATCTCTAAGCACTCTGTAGGATACTGAGTATAGTGATAAATCTTTGAGGTGGTCCATGCAAGACCTATTGTTTAGGGCTTGTATCTTTTTAGTAAGATATCTCTATGGGTATTCCAATTGTTGCATGAGTCTGGATTGATACATGCCAAAGTGGGCATTATACAAAATGATTGACCTAATGAGGGCTTTGTAAAGGGGGGAGAGTAACATCTCTAGATCTGGTCACAATCAATTTGTTTATAAGTTGTGCAATATAGAAAGACTTTCTTATGACTCTGGGCACATATTGGTCAAAAGTTAGGTCACTGTACACACAAGTTCCCAAATGCTAAACAACTGGGTCAGTTCTCAGGGGGCATTCTCAATTTGGCAGTTTCCTGCAGTAGATGACTTCCTAAAGGATATGATAATGTATTTCTTGGAGTTTGGTTTCAGTTCATGATTCTGGCACTGGTTATTGTTTGGGACAAACCTTCCTGCATGATGGTTAAGTCATTTGGGGATTCAATAACTGCTCCTAGCTTGCAGTCATCTTAAACTTAGTCGGCCAAAGCCCTTTGCTATTTCCTTTTACTTTTGAGATGTATATGCCAAACAGAAAAAGTCTCAGCACCAAACCCTGGGGGACTCCACTGGTAACTGGTCTCTTCCCCAATTTTGATCTTCTGCATCCTGTGAGCAAGCATACATGTATGCATTCTTTGATTCACATTCCTGATTGTATTAACTGATTGTATTAAATTAAATTCCTTGTATAATACAGCACCACTTGTTAGAATGTGTTTTAAATTTGTAGTTTGGAACAGTCTTCTAGTAAGCAATGAAGCAAAATGTATGAACCAATAATGAAAAAACTACGCATTTCAGGAAATTTCAACCATAAAAGGCCACTCAAACCTCTGTCATTACAATCCACCGATATCAGTAAATAAGCCACATTCTCTGCAGAAATCATCTAAATAATTCCACATTAAAGGGATCTGTAACTAATGATGAAGAGGTTGCTGCTAGCAAACAATTTTATATTTCATTGTTTCATCTACAAATAAACTGCCTGTTGCCCTTGAAGAATAAATTGCCTATGCTACATTAAAAGAAATGATGAGCTGGTAATTTTGCAATGGGGAATGGATGGCAAACTGATAACAGAAACATAATTACTAGGTAACTCCTCCAAAGGAGGACATTCATAGAACTGCAGCACCCACTCCCTTTAAAGTACAAGACAGTACAGTATCAGCGATCCATCTGTATACTGTGGGAGTAGAACCCACAGCCTTCTGCATCAAAAGCAAGTATATTACCAGTTGTGCTACTAACAGTGCAAATGACTTGGTATAAGCACTAAACTTCTCTTCCTCTGAAGCTCTCAGCTCCTTGTGAAATCCACTTGACACTCAACTAAATCTCTCAACTTTGCAGCACAAGAAATCTGGAAAAAGCCAACATTTATTTGATTGGGGGGGGGGGGGGGCCAAAACCAGGCACACATTTTAAATATTGTTAGTATAATCTTAGAAAGTTGCTAAAATAAAGGGTTATGTGTTACATGTGTTTCCTGAAAGATAGGAAGACTGAAACTTAAAGGCATATCATTCTTTAGTGAATTCAATTCTCACTGATTTGCCAGAAAATAACAAATTTTAAGAGGAACAGACCAAAAGTATGAGCGAAATATTCTGTGAAAATCTGGAGAGTTGAGAGCTATGGGACTCAACTCCCTGAATCACAAGTGGTGGTTTGGGTGGAGAATTAAGGATCTTGTTTGAGCCTGAGTAACACTAACCACCAGGTATACCTAACTGGGGCATTTTAAACACACACACACACACACACACACAAGCAGCATAACTCCTGCAAATAAAAGAGGGTTCCATAATATCAAAGAATTAGTATTGATGTACCAGAAACAGCAATGTCCACACAAAATAAAATAAGCAATTTCTGCAGTGTCACAAGCCCCCATGTATCCCTAGTCACTAGGTTTAGCAATAGCACCTATGCATAATGCAATATAAATGACAAACATGATATGAACAAAATTAACATTGACAACAGCTTACTACAGTCTTCTGGGTGTACAAAATGGCAATAACCTGAAATCTGACCAGCAAATATCATAAGCCATAAAAAACGCAACAAACATTCAGCTCCTTCAACAGAACTAAACACTACTAGACAGATGGAAGACAAACAGCATTTGTCTACCTTTTTTATTCCCTACTATATGTAAATTCATACAGACCTAAATTCCACTCTTGCAATTGAACTCTCTACCTGCTACAAAAGATAGACAGATTTATGCCAACCATAAGTATAGGACTCCTCAGTGCAGAGCTCAGAAAGAAACAAACATGCTTGAGCTACCCAGTTATTAAACACACACGACTAATTACTACACACAGTCATGCACCAAAAAGTGCAGCAGTAAAAGATTGCCTGCAGCACTACCAGCCAGGTAGCGATCTTTGCTCAACCAGTAAGCTCTCAGTAATTACAGCAAAGTCTAACAACTCATCAGAAGAGTCACCGACATGCTATTACACATGGAAACTCTGGAACATCATTTCAACATAACTAAAACAGACCATGAAACTTTCCGCTTTCAAGACCCTTGCTGAAACAATCCCTAAATGTCATGTGGTCATACATGTGCTCCTCACCTGGGTGACTCCATTTTCTTTTGTCAGCTCATAAAGTGATAAATTATCCCTTTATAATCTGTATCCCCTTCTAAACAACAAACATTTCGACCACTCATCATTTTATTTCCTGCCTTAATCCCTACTTTACATTACAGTTTCTTTCAGACCTTCACCTTTAGCCAACTCCCTTATTTACTCTTCACCACTCCATGTTCTGTGCATGTTCCCTAGTATTCTTCCCCTACCACCCTTCCTCATCAGCAGTACTATACCTCTGTCCTCCTTGTACTACCTACCACCTAATGCTTCACACTCCTTGCGTCAATTTTATGTATTCCAAACATCTATACTATAACCCTTCCTAACCAGGCTTTGTAAGTCATAAAAGGTGTCTGCTTATCACATATATTGACCATGAACTGTTTGCATACTAATGTTTTATACTTGAAATGAAATTTATTTTTATATCATCAGTATGGAACGTATACCTATTTTATCTTTGTAGTGTGGCGCTACAGTTACTACCATACACTCAAACCAAACCTAGCGCTTCAGCCATGACTGCAAATGCAGTAATGGCACTAAGTAGTAAGGCTGTGACTTCCTTGCAGCTTCATACATCAGTGCTGGTATTACATATGTTCACTGTCAGCATCTGAGATCTTGCCTTTTTAATGGTTTACATCTGAGGCAACTGCCCCCTTTGCCCTATGTTAGCTACAGTTCTGGCTGACATTATATTATTGGTATCTACATCTTCCCCAGGCTTCATATGTTTCAGCTTCCCTGTATCATTTTAACACATTCATGTGCTGTATCTGTTGTCTTTTTAGTTTGTCTTATTTTGTAGTTCATTTCAAAAGAGAATTAACACTGTCTCCTGTTTTATATTCCAACTATGGCATTTTTGTTATACATCTCCTTATGCATCTGTTGTGTCCTCCGTACGAATTCCTCGAGTATTGACATAATTTTTAAATCTTTCATGTAAGTTTGCAAAGCAGGTCATCATAAACTCCACTCCCCCATGTTTCATTTGCTACTGCCAGTAAGCCACAAAATGTCAGCCATGCAGTAACCAAAACATGACACAAGTCTTGTTCAGGCTTGGGACACTTCTCTTACAGCAGAAACATAAGCAACTAATCACAGATCTTATAATCCTGGTCTGTGGCCTTTAGTATCAAATTCCGTTTAAAGGTGCTCCACTCACCCATCTGTCCAAGTGGTATACTGAAGTTCTAAACTTTCATACTGTAAAACACTGTCAAGGCTGCAGCACTAATCTAGACATAACTGGGGTTCTGTGGTTCATCAGAAAGTCTTTGGGAATCCATAGCATACTGCTCAACCTTTTAGAGCAAGAAATCTGAACAAAGCCATAAATAATGGGGGGATAAAGGCCCAAAAATAGGGATACTTTTTAAATATTGATCTTACTGGCTTAGAAAGTTGATAGACTTAACAGGTTTTGCATTAACATGAGTTTTCTAAATATGAAGTCTGAATCTAAATGTCTGTCATTTTCTGACTTCAGCCCTCAATGATTTGCCAGAAACCCACAATTTTATGAGAAGCAGACCAAAATATGAGGCAAAAATCTGAACATTCTGTGAAAATCTGAGGTATTACCACAACTTGACCACTAGTTATTCCTACGTGTGAAACCCTTTCCACCATATTTCTGTTTCTGACCATATAAATTCACCTTGCAGTATAAACTGGCAATTTCCTACAGTTTCTCTAGCCAGCTTGGTTGACATGGGCATCCTGATGCAGTGTAGTAACTGCCTCATGTACACAGCCATATACTTGTAATCCACACTAACTTAACATGTGAGGAATGCAACTTCATTAAAAACCTTGAAGCAATACTCTCTTACATGGCAGGCAGTACATCTGACACTGAGCGGGTCATCAGCATACACACCTCACCACCTACTCCACCCAAACCCACATCATACATACGCAGATGTCCTTGCCACAGACTTGCCTAAACACCAGAGACCTCCCAAACACAAACATGCTACACATAGTACTTCCTCTGCAGAACACAGTAGTTCATGCGACAGTGTCTCACCTGTCAAGCCCATAAGGCTAAATACTAAACCTAACATATTAGTCATAGGAAACTCCATCGTGAGACACACAGATGTGTCTCTCACTAGGCTGGAGAAGGTCAGCTGTCTGTCAGGTGCCAGGATCTGCCATATCGCACACGCATTCAAGTCCGTCAACAACAGGTACCGTTATGACTCTGTCATAGTCCATGTTGGTGTGAACAGTTTGAGACATACCTCTCTGGACTATATGAAGAGAGACATGACTGAGCTCTCGGACTGTGTGTTTCAAGCAGGTATGTCTTTAGCCTTAAGCAGTATTTTAACTTCACCTAGAACAGGATCATAGGAAGTTACTAGGCTATTAGCCCTGAGGTCCTTGCAAGCTTAGACAAGAATTCAGCCCATGTTCCAACAAGTCAGCACCCTATGCCACTGGGACATAGGTCGAATACCAGGGGTGTATTTTCTGTTGCCCATCCATTTATTCTAGTTGCACTTAAAAAGGTTTAATGAGGTGCACTGCTTTTCGTGGAGAAGGAGTCTATTCCACAAAAGGGGGAGTCTCTGGGACACAAATCTGCCCTGCCAGCAAGTCCTATTGATGTCGCAGACCAGGTTGAGGTCTTGTGTGTGGGTTACTTGAGTGGAGCTTGACTTGCAGATATGCAGCAGTCCCATCAGGGCGGGGTCTGAAATTGCTGTGTATGCCAGACAGAGGTCATCTCTGAGGAGTCTGTAGGAGACTGAGTAGAGGGGCAGGGCTTTTAGCCTATCTGTGTAGGGTAGATGTTTGAGGCTGTGGATTCTCTGGGTGAGGAATCTCTGTGATCCCTCCAGCTGCTGCATGTGCTTTGTGAGGTACATGCCGAAAGGGGCGTTGTATTCAATAATCAGTCCTATAAGGGAAGAATACAGGGATGTTATGACCACCTTGTCCCTGGATGAGATGCCCTTACTTATGAGGTGGGCCATGTAGAAAGCTTTCCGTACAACGGATGCATTATGGTGGTCAAAAGTCAATATACTATCAACCTGGGTTCCCAAGTCCCTCACGAATGATTGCGTGCTTAGTGCCTTATTATCAATGTGATAATTTGTGAGAACATCATTCTTCCCAAAAGGGATGATGATACATTTTTTGGCATTCAGTTTGAGGCCATGTTTCTGGCACCAGTCATTTGTTTGGGTGCGACCGTCTTGGAGGATGTTCACATCACTAGGGGAATTGATGACAGCACCCAGCTTGCAGTCATCTGCAAACTTGGTCAGCCATAGCCCACTAGATTTGGTCTGCACCTCTGAGAAGTATATCCGAAATAGCAGCGGCCCCAAGACCGATCCCTGAGATACCGCTTGTTACAGGACTACTTGAGGTGGATTCTCCTATTTTGACTAGGTGGGTTCTATCAGTGAGCCAGTTTGCTACCCCTCTGGAAACATACGGATTGATGCCTAATTGAGAGAGTTTATCTGTTATACCTGAGTGGGGGATAGTATCAGAGGCCTTGGCCAGGCCAAGGTAGGTGATGTGCACCGTCTTACTCTCGTCTATGGCCTTGGTGACTGTCTCAAAGAAGTCGACCAAATTTAACAGGCATGACCTCCTCTTGACAAAACCAAATTCTGTGGTATCAAGTGTCTGGTGGTTGCCAATGTCTTTGTTAATAAGGTCCATGATAATCCACTTCAATGGCTTGCAGATTAGGCTAGTTAGACTGATAGGTCTATAATTTCCTGGATCGGTGGATGCTCCACCTTTGTGCAGATGGATGACAGTAGCTGTCCTCCACTCGGCTGGGACAAAACCAGTACTCAGGCTTTGGTTGAATAGGGTGCCTAATGGTGCTGCAAGTTCCTGCCTGAGTTCATGTAGGATGCAGCCTGGGATGTTATCGGGTCCCATGGAGGCTTTATTTTTTTGCCTTTGAGAGGGCAGTGATGACTTGTTCCGTAGAGATAAGAAGAGGGGGGCAGGTACTGAGGATGTCCTGTTTTACTGATGGGGTTTTCACTGAACCTGTCTGCCAGCAAGTTGGCTATATCTACAGGGTTTCTGTATATGGTGCCCTTGCCCACCAGTTCTGAGCAGATCTGGGTGCTTCCCATGAGATTGCGGACATATGTGAAGAAAGCCTTATAATTGTCTTTAGTGGATGTGGCCACTTTGGACTCAAAAGTTTTCTTTGGAGGATTTCACTTTTGCTCTTATTTGCTTGTTCAGGCTAAGGATAGATTGTTTCCATTTATGCACCTGTTCCTTTTTGGTCCTGGACAGCAAATGTTCGTGTTTCACTGTTGCAGTCATTACATTTGGGTAATCTGCTGGCAGTTTGGCCTCAGTCGGCCTGATTAACAAAGTCTTGGGTCCTGCGTCAGTTGCTGTCCCTTCTTCCATGATGTCAGGGGTATAAAACATGCAGCTGACGCCATTACATCAGTCTTTCTTGCCACGGGGTGCCCGAAGCAGAAGCAGTTTCCAAGTGCCGGTCGGCCGACTCCTGAAATTTTAATTTTCAAGTTTCAGATCCGAAGTCTTCTACTAAAAAGCTAAGTACCCCGTTGGGGAAACTTTTTCTTGCTCCTTACCGATGGTAAAAGTTAATAATTGCATTACTTGTGAGAAGCAAATACCTCATAAAGATTTTCATTTGTACTGTATTCCTTGCCTAAGCCCTGACCACAACATACCTTGCTGTCGATTTTGTGCTTTATTTAATCAACGCACTATCAAACGTTGGTACATTTTTGCTTCTAAATATTTTGGCTCCCGCTTTAATTATCCAGAAATGTCATCGGTTAGCAATCCGACTACCGGAATACTTAAAAAACGCAAAGAAAAAGACAGAGACAGGCTGTTGAGGTCCAAAACTGCCGACGCTTCTCCTAAGCCAGTCACCAGATCGCCGGTACTCAGTGAGGCGCTTTCGCAGCCCCTGATACCCGCTACTTCTGATTCGCAGGCCTCTACTGAGACCCATTCGGAGTCCGGTATGCCACAAGATGCTTCAATTATGGAACCCGTGAGGATGTCTCTACCTTGGATGGGTCTGGAGCCGCTGTGCAGGCACCGGCTTCTGAGGGTGTTTTCAGGCCTACAGATTTGTATATTAGACCGACGCCATCGTCAAAACTAAGGCCAAAATCTCAACCTATGTCTAAATAACCGACGCCTGGGCCACATGTGCAGGCCCCTATGCCTAAAAAACAAATGTGGCTGAAGATTTAATTACTCAGATCAGGGGTAGCCAACCCCCCCCCCCTTCTAAGAGGCCTAGGCAAGACATTGATTATGAATCTTCTGAACAGGATTCTGTTTCTTCTGACTCTTCTAATGACCAGGAATTGTCTTTACCTACTTATGAGGACTCAGATGCAGAAGATTCCATTCCTTCTGCTTCTCTCCCTGAGGATTTTTCTTTTGGGGAAACTTTACATACCTTAAGGGAATAGTTCCACTGGGAAAGTCAGGATTTCTCTGAATCTAAAAATAGACTTAGGGATTTTCTTCTTCTTCCTCAGCATAGGCCTTTGGCTATTCCTCCTGTCCTAGACATTGTGGATGATGTTTTTTCAGAATCTAGTATGGCTCCTGATTCTCTGCCTCTGGCTCCTTGTAAGCCAGACAGATACTATAGGGTTCCTGACTCCCACAAATTTCTTTTCAAAAATCCTGTTGCAGATCCTGAAACCATTTCTCAGGGTCCTAAGGGCATTAAGGCTTCTACTGCTGAAAATCCTACCCCTTCTGATAAGAGATTCCAGGGCGCTGGATAGATGGGGTAAGAAGGTTTACACTTCTGCAACCTTGGCAATCAGGGCTTTAAACTGTCAATTTCATATGCTAAAATATCACCAGCATATCATGGGACTGCTTAAACAGAAAATGATGTTAATTTCTGACTGTGTGGAAAACAAAGATTTACAGGATTTATTGCATTCAACTGAACAAGTTGGAAAACTTACTTTGCAATGTGGTTTTGCTTCTTTGGAAGCCTCTTGCAGGGCTGCTGTAACTGGGTCTGTGCTAAGATGGCATGCTTGGCTCAAAGAGCAAAATCTGCCTGATCATGTTAAAGCAAAATTGTTGGATGCTCCTTTACAACAGTACCGGCTCTTTGGTAATAAGGCTGAAGAAGTTTTAAAAAATATGGAAGATAAAGCTAAATCTATGCAAACTGTGAAAGATTTCTTACAAGTACAACCTCCAAGATTTAGTAGGCAGTGGCCTACTAAGAACTGGTCCTTTCCAGTTCCTTCGAGAGCCACTCAAGCCAAACCCAGATATTCCAAAGGCTCCAGGTTCCAGTCACAAGGGACTTTCAGAACAAAACAATGGGGTGCCTCCTCTTCCAAATCTGGAAACAACAAAACACCTCCCTATGGTAAGCAGTCTCAATGACTTCCCTTTACACTTACCAAGCACTTGCCTTTTAGCCGCCCCTTTGGGGGGAAAACTGGCTCTTCATGCAAGAAACTGGCAACCTATAACCCAGGACAAATGGGTTTTAAATATAGTATCCCAGGGATACAGATTTCATTTCCACACGTTGCCAATGCCAAACGGATGGCCAGACCTGCCCCCAAATCAGTGGGCAGAGGCCCAGAAACAAGTACTTTCCCTCATGAACATGGGAGCTATTCAACCAGTGTTAGAAGAGGAAAAGGGACAAGGTTTCTATTCAAGACTTTTCCTGGTACCCAGAAAAGACAAATCATGGCATCCGATTCTGGATTTATCTACTCTAAACACCTTTCTGGACATTCCAAAATTCAAGATGCTGACTCTTCAACAGTTACTTCCTATGCTAGGCAAAGATGCTTGGTTAGCAACTCTAGATTTAAAAGAGGCTTACCTGCATATCCCAGTCAGGGAATCTTGCAGAAGATACCTCCGCTTCAAAGCAGGCTACTTCCATTACCAGTTCCCTGCACTGCCCTTTGGCTTATCTACTGCGCCCAGGGTCTTTACAAAGTGCCTGGCTCCAGTAATTGCATTTTGCAGCAAAGAAATATTCAAGTGTATCCATACCTGGACGACTGTCTAATTCATGCAGAAAACAAGGACACTCTTCTAAACCATCTGGCATTTCTAAAAAGGGTTCTAACTTGTCTAGGGTACACTATAAACGAAAATAAATCACAACTGGTACCCTCTCAAAAAATTACATTCCTGGGTGCAAGCTTGAATACAACTGCCCAGATGGCTTTCCTTACGCCAGAGAAGCAAATTCATTTGGTGACTTACTTCAAACAGGTGGCCACAAAAAACATGCTTTCTGCAAGGCAAATAATGCAAGCCTTGGGGTTCATGGCCTCCTGCATTCTTCTAATTCCATATGCAAGACTGCATATGAGGAAACTTCAGTGGTACTTAAAAAGTCTATGGAGTCAGCATTGTCACAGCCTGGAAACAATGATTCCTATCATTCCTTGCCTGCAACTAGAGTTCCTATGGTAGGCAGAGGCCTGCCACCAAAACAAGGGACTGTCATTCACACCACCCCCTGCCGCCCAAACCCTAACTACAGACACATCAGACTATGCTTGGGGGAGATATCTGGCAGGGAAGTGCATTCAGGGCAAATGGAGCCCTAATCAAATGCACCTTCATGTCAATCAAAAAGAAATCCTAGCCATACAGAATGCACTGACAGCCTTCAAGGACTACCTTCATCTAGGACAGTTAATGATAAAGACAGACAACACTATGGTTATGTGGTGCATAAACAAGCAGGGGGGTACACACTCCTACCCCCTTTGCAGACTAGCCATGGCATTGTGGAACACTGCCTTGACCTATCAAGTACAACTACAAGTGCAATTCCTGCCAGGAAAGCTAAATACTCTGGCAGATGAACTAAACAGAAATCTCATGGACCCACATGAATGGAAACTGGAACCATGGATTTTCAACATGTTGACACGCAAATGGAGAAGCCCAGGCAGAGATCTTTTTGCCTCACCCCACAGCTGTCAGTTGGACAAATTTTGCACAAAAACTCATCACAAAAAAGCCTGGAAAGTGGATGCTCTATCCTTCAGCTGGAAAAACCTATCAGTCTGTGCCTTTCCCTCTCTGCCTCTGCTCTCCAAAGTTCTACTAAAAGTCAAACAGGACAAACCAAAAATGATTTTGATTGCTCCAGACTGGCCTCGCCAAAACTGGTACCCACTCCTGTGCAGTGTGTCACACCTTCCACCGTGGCACCTGCCTCAGACACCTTACTTACTGCCTCAGCAGAACAACCAAATTCTGCACACGCAGCTCCAAACTTTGAATCTTGCAGCATGGCTAATCACCTAAATTCACCCTTAGCATCCCTCAGCAAACCTGTGATGGATGTCATTTTGGAGGCGAGAAGGCCTAGTACTAGAAAATCTTATGTTGATAAATGGAAAAGATTCTGTGCCTGGAATCAGTCTCAAGGGATTAGCACAGCAGTGCCCAACATTCCTCAGATTTTACAATACTTAACTGAGATGCTTCACAAGGGCCTGTCCTTTTCTTCCATAAAAATCCATGCCTCAGCCATTTCAGCTCATTACAACACAGAACCTCCCCTCTTCCCTCATCCTCTGCTAAAGCAGTATCTCAGAGGTTCCAAAAACTTAAGACCATGCAGGAGAGCTCCAACCCCTGCCTGGGACCTCAATTTTGTATTGGAAAAGCTCACTCTCCCTCCTTTCGAGCCAGCTGCTACTGCAGACTTAAAATTTCTCTCTTGGAAAACAGCTTTCCTTTTAGCAGTCACTTCAGCTAGAAGGATTTTGAATTACAGGCTTTTATGGCAGTGCAGCCTTTCATCATTTTTCATGCGGACAGGGTATCTCTCAGGACCAATCCATCCTTCATGCTTAAGGTAATATCTATTGTGGCTCTTAATCAGACCATTCATCTGCCAACTTTCTTTCCCAATCCACAGAACAAGGGGGAGTGGATTCTGCATTCATTGGATGTATACAGACAACTTAGATTTTACTTAAACAGGACAAAATTTCAAAGAAAATCTGAACAACTGCTGTGGTGACATTTGCTGTTGGGGCAGAGGGAAAGGCTATTTCAAAGGAAACCATTTCCAAATGGATAAGCCATTGTATTTGTTTCTGCTATATGCACCATGGAAAAACTATCCCCCAGGGGATCAGATCCCATTCCACCAGGGCTGCATCTACTTCTACGGCCTTTCTCAGAGGTGTTCCTACCAGGGCCATTCTAGAAACTGCTACCTGGAGCTCCGTTCATACATTCACCAAACATTACCATTTACCATTGTTCTCTAAATCCAGAGCTGGCTTTGCCACTGCTGTCCTGCAGGGCCTTATTGCTGGTCCTAATGCTGTATAATTCCCTCCACCCTACCATAGCTTTGGGAATCTACCCAGATGTAATGATTGCAGCAGTGAAACACGAAGAACATAGTACAGTTGTGTACACTTACCATAAATGTAGATGTTCGAGTGTATTCACTGTTGCAGTCCTGGTTACCCTCCCTCCAGCCCCCTATTTTTCTCTGGCTATACCTGTACTTTCTTTCACTATGCTTAAAAGCCCTTTTGGTGTATTTGCTTTTGGGATTGGAGGTATATTTTTTGTGTTTTTTAATTTATTTGCTCCCCATTTGGGGGGCACCTGACATCTGGGGCAAGAAAAACTGATGTAATGGCATCGGCTGCATGTTTTATACTCCTGATGACCTGACCATGGAAGAAGGGACAGCAGCCGACGCAGGACACAAGACTTTGTTAATCAGGCTGAGTCAGGGCAACCTGCCAGCAGATTACCCAAATGTAATGACTGCAACAGTGAATACACTCGAACATCTACATTTATGGTAAGTGTACACAACTGTACTTTTCTTGCTTTTATTATAGAGTTTATTTATTGTAGATGTCCACCAGACAGGTTTACTCTTCCTTGAGGAGGAGGATTTTGTCCTGTCTAGTATTCCTGATTCCGTGCAGCTGTATAAATGCTCATATAGTACTTTGGTGAAAGTGTGGAGGGGGGAGGAGGCTGTGAAGTTGTTTATACCTTCCTTCAGGAGGTTGTAATCAGTTTTGGAGAAGTTTTTTTTTTGTTTGACCCTAGCTAGGGGGGGCCTGGGGAGATGGTGACTTCGAAAGTGACTGCTTTGTGATCGGATCTTACCAGGGATGATGACACTGCAGGGATGCTGCAGTGGTTACTCATGTTGGTTAATACCAAGTCCAGGATATTTTCACCTCTTGTGGGGGTGTCAACCAATTGGTCCAAGGCATTTGCTTTAACGAAATCAAGGAATCTCTGGGCATTTGTGTTTTGGCATGAGTATTTCTTCCAGTCTATGGTTGTATAGTTAGTCACCCAGGATCAGGGTAAAGGGTTGACTCTTGATAGATTCGAAGAGGTCCAGATAGGTGGAGTGGACATCTTGAGTCTGAGTTGGAGGCCTGTAGCTAGCTATGATTTGAATAGGGGTCTTGGCAGTTAACTGCACTTGGAGTATTTCCTGAGCATCATACTGTTTGACTACCCAAGAGGTGTGCATGTCTTTTATATATATTGTAACTCCACTTCCTTTTGTTTTGCTGCCTACAGCTTGTTGTCTGAATGAATGACAGGATGAGTAACCTAATATGGCTGGGGTGCTCTCCGCAGCTTTGAACCAAGTTTCTGTGACTGCACAAATGTCATTGTCTTCCAGGGTTAAGAGTGCTTGCAGTGAGTGCAGTTTCATGTTTAGACTCCAAGCGTTTAGCAGCAAGATCTTTAATTTACATGTTGATGAAATTTTCATGTTGATAGTTTTGACCTCCTGCCATTGCCTAAAAAAGGTGCTATGGGGGACGCAAGAACCTTTGCCAGGAGCCTGAAGCCCAAGGGAGATAGGTGCAGGCCTTCTGTGGCATAGCATCGTGGCTTGTCACTCATCCCAGGCTGCCAAGGTACTGGATCCCCTTTGAATGACACCAGAAACTAAGCCAATTGTTACAAGTCAGATATTTTCTGTTTGTATTGAGGCATCATTCTGGGTGATGGTAGAATGCTGCTTAAGGCTAAGGACATACTTGCCTGAGGCACATACTCGGCGAGCTCGATTGTCTCTCTTCATATAGTCCAAGGAGGTACTTCTCAAGTCATTCACTCCAACATGGACTATGACAGAATCATAACAGTACCTGTTGAGAGACTTGAGTGCATTGATGATGTGTATGAAACCCCAATACAAACAGAAAATGATTGAGTTCAATAATTGGCTTACTTGTTGGTGTCATTCTAAGGGAATCCAGAATCTGTCAGCCTGGGATGACATGATCGACATACTTCGATGCTTTGCCAGAGATGGTCTTTATCTGTCACCCCATTTGGATTTCAGCTACTGACTAAGGCTGTCATCACCCCCATACTGCCTTTTTAGGAAGTGTCAGAAAGACACCGCTCCCAATGTAAAAATACCAACCAAAAACAACCTCAAGGTCATGTTGCTAAACGCTAGGAGTCTTAACATGAAACTGCACTCATTGGAAGCAGTCCTCACCCTAGAGGGTGCAGACATTTGTGCAGTCACAGAGACCTGGTTCAAGGCTGTGGAGAGCACCACAGTCATGCCAGGTTACACCTCCTTCCACACATTCAGACCACAAACTGAAGGCAGGAAAACTAAACAAGGCTGTCTATCAATCCTCATCAAGGATAAATACACCTCGAGATTGGTCAAACAGTATGATGCCCTAGAAGTACTTCAGGTGAAATTAACTGTTGGTAGGACACCAGTTCAAGTCATTCAAGTCATTGCCAACTACAGAACCCCCTCCATGAATCAGGATACCCACTGTGCCAATTTGGATCAACTTGAGTCTATCAAGATACATCCTAACACCATAGTTTTGGGCGACTTTAACTACCCTAGCATTGGCTGGATGAATTACTCATGCCCAAAATTTCCTGCCCAAAGGTTCCTTGACTTTAACTCCAATGCCATGTACCAGCTAGTTGACACCTCCAACAAGGGGAGCCAGCATCCTGGACCTGGTGATTACAAATATGGGAGACCATTATAGCTCCCCCACTCTGAGTTCATCCCTGGTGAGATCTGACCACAAATAGGTTCATAGGTAGGTACTAGACTATCTGCCCAAAGGCATTTATAAACCTAGCCAGAATGTGTTTGCTTTCGCCGCCTCCTTAGATTAGTTCCCTGTGCCTCTGTCCAGCAGAGCCATTGAAGTGATCCCTGGGGTAAACTTTGTTTCCCATCCACTCGTCAAGGTTTCTCTTGAAGAGGGTTAGCGAGGAACTCTGCCTGATGTAGATTGGAATCTTTTTCCAGAGCATGGGAATTCTCTGGGACAGGAATATATCCCTCCAGCACGTCCTATTTATTGTCGTGGTGAGGTTTAGATCCCTGGAGCGTGTGGCTCGAGGGGATATGGTTGTCTTTAGGTGGAGCATGTCCATCAATTCTAGGTTGGACATGGCCTTGTATGTCAGGCAGAGATCACCTCTGAGTAGGCGGTATGCAACCGCGTACAGCTGGAGTTTCTTCATTCGAGCTGCATAGGGCATCTGCATGAGGTTGAGGCCAGTGATCCTCTTGGTGAGGTACTTCTGTGGTCTTTCCAGGTGTTGCAGGTGTCTTGTAAGGTACATCCCAAATGGGGCATTGTACTCTATGATGGGTCTGATGAGTGATGCATAGAGGGGCCCAATGACCTCTTTCGATCTGGATGCAAACCCTTTTGTGATTAGGTGGGCCACATAGAAGGATTTTCTAACCACTTTGGCAATGTGATTATCAAAGGAGAGGTTACTATCTACTTGGGTCCCCAGATCCCTATTACGTCTTCTGTATTTAGGGGGCTACCCCCTATGTGGTAGTTTGTGGGTACTTTGTTTTTTCCCAAAGGGGATGACTATGCACTTTTTGGCATTTAGCTTGAGGTCATGGTTTTGACACCAGGTATCTGTCTCAGTGAGACCCTTTTGGAGGATGTCTGTGTCTGCCGGAGAGTCGATTATAGCCCCTAGTTTACAGTCGTCTGCGAACTTGGTCAGCCATAGTCCTCCTGTGCTTGCCTGTACCTCTGAGAAGTATATGCCGAACAGGAGGGGTACTAAGACTGAGCCCTGGGGAACACCACTTGTAACCAGTTTAGAGTCAGACCTAGCTCCCGCAACTCTTACCATGTGTTACCATCAGTTTCATTTGCAGTAACTATCATACCTGACCCTCTTCTACCAGCAACTAGACTAAAAAAACTTCTCCAAAGTAGATTATAACCTCTTATGGGATGGTATAAATAGCTTCATTGCAACTCTCCCCTCAGACAGAACTGGTAACTATGCTAAGCTCAAATCCAGTGCCCTATACAAGCACCTGTATAATGGCATTGACTTGGCAGTACCTGTTAGGACCAAAACAAGCTCTTCAAGAAAAAGCAAACCTGCCTGGTGGACAACCATCATTAACAGGCTTTACAATAAAAGGAAGAAACTGCTGTCCAAGAGTAAGAAGGAGCGGGCTCTAAAATGGAGACACTCCCTCCTCAATTTAAATAAGCAAATAAGACTTCTTGTGAAGTCCTTCAAGTCAAACTATGAATCCAAGCTAGTTTCCTCAACTAAGGACAACCATAAGGCATTCTTTAGTTACATCTGTAACCTAAAAGGTAAGGCTTAGATTTGCACTGAACTGGTAGTTAAATGGTAACACATACACTTAGCCGGTGGACATAGCTAACCTGCTAGCCAACAGGTTTGGTAAAAACTTTACTCCCCGGTCCCCGCCACATGTATTTCATGACATCCATACCACCTGTCAGCTGCCTTATATCTCTAAAGAACAGGTCGTAAATGCCCTCTCTTAAGGCCAAAAACACAGCATCAGTGGGACCCGATAACATCCCAGGCTGCTTCCTACATGGGCTCAAACAAGAGTTAGCATCGTCATTGGTTACTCTTTTCCGTCATAGTCTGAGTACTGGCTTCATCCCAGCTGAATGGAAAACCGCCACCGTTATCCCACTGCACAAAGGTGATGCTTCTACTGACCCCAGAAACGAAAGACCTATTAGCCTGATTAGCTTCATCTGCAAGGCCATGGAGAGAATCATCATGGATCTTATCAACAAAGATGTAGGTAATTTCCAAACACTAGATCCTACTCGGTTTGGATTTGTCAATGGGAGATCATGCTTGTTAAACCTGGTGGACTTCGAGATAGTCACATGGGCCCTGGATGAGGGGAAATCTGTGCATACAGCCTACCTAGACCTGGCCAAGGCATTTGACACTAGCCCTCGCTCAGGCATCATTGACAAACTCTCCCAACTAGACATCAACCCTTATCTAGTAAGGTGGGTTGTGAACTGGCTCTCTGATAGAACCCATGCAGTCAAAATAGGGGAATCTACTTTCAACAGCAGTCCCTTTACCAGTGATGTTCCACAGAATCTTGCCTGCGACCTCTACTGTTTGGAATCTGTTTCTCCAAAGTACAAGCTAAAACCAAGGGTCTGTGGCTGACCCAGTTTGCTGACTACTGCAAACTGGGTCCAGTCATAGAAGCTCCAAATGATGTCAACATCCTACAAGAAGGTCTTACGTAAATAAATGATTGGTGCCAAAGTCATGACCTCAAGCTCAATGCAAAAAAATGTATTATCCCTTTCAGCAAGAGTGATGTTCCTGCAAATTACCACATCAATGGCAATACCCCAAGTACGCACTCAGTGGTGAGAGATCTGGGCACTCAGGTTGACAGCAACCTGCGTTTGATCACCATGTCTCCAGAGTAATAAGAGGGGCATTCTGTATGGTTCACCTCATAAGTAAGGACGTTGCCTCAGGAAAAAATTATCACCTCCTGGTACTTTTCACTCAGGCCAATAATTGAGTACAGTGCCCCTTTTGGCATGTGCCTTTTAAAGCACCTGCAGCAATTGGAGACACCATAAAGGTTCCTCACAAAGAAAATTCAAGGTCTTCAGCAGCTATCCTATGGGGATCGGCTGAAATCACAGTCACTTTATTCTGTTTCATACAGACTACTTAGTGGAGGTCTCTGCCTTGCACATAAGGAGATCTCTGACCCCGCTTTATTGGAAATGCACTTCCGCAAGTCAAATGGCACATGGGTTACTCGCTCTAAAGACCTAAACCTGGTATATGACATCAATAGAACCTGCTGAAGGGACAGATTTGTCTCCCAGAGGTTACCACACCTTTGGAATAGACTTCCACTTCACATGAAACGAAGCATATCATTGGCCCACTTCAAACACAATCTGGACAATTGGATGGGTAATCGTAAATTCGCCCCAGGTGTTCTACCTGTGTCCTTCTTGGACAGGGGTAGTAGGTGCTGATCATGGTAACAAGGATAACATTTGGCTAGGCTTTTAAGGGCCTTGGGCCATTAGCCTAGTAACTTCCTATGATCCTAGGTGTGTCTGCAAAGAACATGACACTAGACCTCACTAACACATTTGTATAGCTCTCAAAGTTTTACCGCAACAACGCATTTTGACATTTATTGCCAGTGTAATATACTGACAGATTCTGCAGGCTTTTTGGTCAGTTTGTAAAAGTGGAGAGGTTAAATTTCTCCACTCACCTTACAGGTAGTTTTTTTTGGGGGGGGAGGGGGGAACAACCCCAGTTACAATGAGAACTAATTCAACAATCTGTGGGTTATTGGGTGGGTGGCTAAAGTAGCCTCTTTCAATGTATAGCAGCAGCTGAAGGTGGCTTTGGCAGTAGAAGACCCGCAGTTACACACACTCCACCCCACTCCATCATAACGGGACTTGGCTCCTTTAAGTAAGCAAATGCTGTCAATTATTCTCCTTATGAAAAGGAGCAACTTGTGATGCTAGCTGAGCTCTTGCACATCTCACTTTTTAAATCTTTATGGCATTTTAATGTTAACACCCACCACATGCCTTAATGTAACATTCTGTTCTCCCCAAGAATTATCGGGTTGCTAATCATAACCCTTACTTAAATTATTTTCAAAATATTATGAGAAATTAGCCAGGCTAGCCAGTTTCTGCAATCTTTAATTTTATGGTAAATTGCTTGACTTGACTTAGAGACATTAACAACCCGTTTATTATGTGAGACAGATCATAAGCACCTGTGTTATAGGTTCATAGGTAGGTACTAGGCTATCGGCCAAAGGGCCTAAGCAAGCCTAGCCAACAAGCATGTTCTTCGTGTTTCACTGTTGCAGTCATCACATTTGGGTTATCTGCTTGCAGTAGCGCTTAGTCGGCCTGATTATCAAAGTCTTGGGTCTTGCGTCGGTTGCTGTCTCATCTTCCATGACTTCAGGTAGTCAGAGGTATAAAGCATGCAGCCGACGCCATTACATCAGTTTTTCTTGCCCCAGATGTCAGGTGCCCCCTAATGGGAAGCAATTAAATATATATACAAGGTTACACCTCCAACAAAAAAGCAAATACACCACAAAGCTTTAAGCCTAGTAAAAAGGAAAAGCGGTATAGTCAAAAGAAGTCAGGGGGCTGGAGGGAGGGTAACCAGCACTGCAACAATGAATACACTTGAACGTCTACATTTATGGTAAGTGTTCACAACTGTACTATATTCTTCTTGTTTCACTGTTGCAGTCATCACATTTGGGTAGATTCCGAAAGCTAAGGATGGGAGGAGGAAATTAGATAGCATTAAGATCAGCTGTAAGGCCCTGCAAGACTGCAGTGGCAAAGCCAGCTCTGGATTTAGCGAAAATTGGCAAATGGTAATGCTTGGCGAAAGTATGTAGAGAACTCCAGGTAGCAGCCTCTAGGATGTCCCTGGTAGTGACACCACTGAGAAAGGCTGTAGAGATAAATGCAGCCCTGGTTGAATGTGGTAGGTTTTCCATGGTGCTTATAGCAGAAATGAATGCAATGGCCTATCCATTTAGAAATGGTTTGCTTTGAAATGGCATTCCCCTCTGCCCCTGCAACAAATGCCACGCAGCTGTTCCGATTTCTGAGAGGTTTAGTCCTGTCCAAATCTAAGTTGTCTGTACACATCTAAGGAGTGCAGTTTATGTTCCCCTTTGTTCTGTGGATTAGAAAAGAAGGCTGGCAAATGAATGGACTGATTAAGAGCCACACTGGACAATACCTTGGGCATGAAGGAGGGATTGATCCTGAGGGACATCTACATTTATGGTAAGTGTGCACAACTGTACTTTTCCTGGCTTATGCCACCCAAGAAAGTTAATTCCCTGTGCCCCTGTCTAGCAGAGCCACAGAAGTGACCCTGGGGGGGTATTTCCTATTTCCCATCCACTCATCAGGATATTTCTTGAAGAGTGCTAATGAGGAACTTTGCTTGACATAGATGAGTAGCTTGTTCCAGAGTATAGGAAGTCCCTGGGACAAGAGTCTATCCCTCCAGCATGTCCTGTTTATTGTGGTGACAAGGTTTAGGTCCCTAGTAGCTCGGAGGGATTGGGATTTCTGTAGGTGTAGCATGTCCAACAGCTCTGGGTTTAACATAGCTTTATATGTTAGGCGGAGATCTCCTCGAAGTAGGCAATATGCTACAGAGCAAAGCTGGACTGTTAGTGTAGGGGGATCTGTTTGAGGCCAGTAATCCTCTTTGTGAGGTACTTCTGTGGCCTATCCAGCTGCTGCAGATGTCTTGTGAGGTGCATTCCAAAAGGAGCGTTGTACTCTATAATGGGTCTAATGAGTGCCGAGTAGAGGGAACAATGACCTCTTTTTTCCTGGATGAGAACCCTTTTGTGATGTGTGCCACATAGAAGGATTTCCTGACTACTGTGGCAATGTGATTATCAAAGGAGATGCTACTGTCCACCTGGGTCCCAAGTCTCTTATCACACATTCACCGTTAAGTAGACTGCCGTTTATGTGGTAGTTCATGGGTACAGAGTTTTTGCCAAAGGGGATGACAATGCACTTTTTGGCATTGAGCTTGAGGCCATGCCTCTGACACTGGGCATCTGTCTCAGTGAGGCCCTTCTGTAGGATGTCGATAGCATTTGGGGATTCTGTTATGGCTCCTAGTTTGCAGTCATCTGGGAACTTCATTAGCCAGAGTCCTTCTGTGTTGGCCTGTACTTCAGAGAAGTAGATGCCAAACAGGAAAGGTCCCAGGACTGAACCCTGTGGTACTCCACTTGTCACTGGTTTGAAGTCAGATTTGGAGTCTGCAACTTTTACATTGTGGGTTCTGTCAGTGAGCCAGTTGGCAACCCATCTTGTGACCTAGGGATTTATACCTAGTTTAGTGAGTTTAGCTATAATTCCAGAATGGGAGATTGTGTCGAAAGCCTTGGCGAGGTCAAGATAGGCTGTGTGAACCACCTTACCCTTGTCTACGGTGACTGCCTCAAAGAAGTCGATCAGGTTCAGAAGGCATGATCTGCCTTTCACAGATCCGAACTGGGTGGGGTCCAGAGTTTGGAGGTTACCAATGTCTTTGTTTATGAGTTCCATGATGATACGTTCCATGGCCTTGCAGACCAGGCTCATCAGGCTAATAGGGCGATAGTTCCCAGGATCAGTGGTGCCTCCCCCTTTGTGGAGTGGGATAACTGTTGCTGTGCGTCATTCAGTGGGCTTAAATCCTGACTTAAGACTATGACTGAACATGGTGCTTAGGTGGGGAGTCAGTTCGTTCTGAAGTTCGTGTAAAACACAGCCTGGGATGTTGTCCGGTTCCATGGATGCTGTGTTTTTGGTTTTAGAGTGTGCAGCTTTTACCTGCATAGATGTGATTACAGGGGACTCTGTATTCTTCCTGTATAGATATGGGCCCTATAGGGGGTTAGAGGGGGGGTAAAGTTAGCACTGAACCTATCTGCCAGGATGTTGGCAATATCGGTTCTGTAATTTTTGTGCCATTGTGCTGTAACTCATAGCAGATCTGGGTGTTGCCATTGAGATTCTTGCCATAGCTATAGAATGCTTTGTGGTTGCACTTAGCATCAGTGGCGAGTTTCTCATTAGCTAACTTCTCCAAATAGAGGGCACATAGAAGCCAGTTGCTTTACCACCAATGAGTATGGGTGAAAGACAGAATAGCTCATAATGGACAGAGGACAACCAATTTTAAGACGCACGACACCCTCCTACAGACAGTTTGAGACAACAGTCGCCTTACCGTTTTGGAATTAATAGAAAACGTGGATTACTAACCCGCTCGGTAGTGCAGCAGCAACTTAATTTACTCAACAGGTTATTCCCAACAAGAGAAAACAAGAACACTTTCTCATTAGAAGTAAAGTATACACTTACCATTTTGGCTATATATGCTATCCTCTCAGCTCTTGCCTCACAAAGTACTACTTATTTAGCACAAATAACTTGTGCTTGTCTAACCTTTAAACTGAGGCTTTGAGAAGATTTGAAATCATGACACCAGCATACAAGACCACTACTGTAACCTATGTGCTATAAGACCTGAGAAACCATTACTGGGATCCAGACTCATATCAACGCATATTCCATGTAGTCTATATTCAGCACGAAAACCTATCCTGCTGTCTTAGGGTCACCATCAAGTTAGTCAGTGAACTAAAAATGATATAGTAAATATTTAATTATGCTTACTGTGGATTAAAATTAGTGTTTAGCATCCCATCTAATTTATTTAATGTGATATGTAAAACAGTGAGTCACGTGTTTCAAGTTACAAGTCACTCTCACTCGCTTTACCATTTACTTTATCTTGAACTTCTTAGCAAACCATTTTTAAAATTAAATGTAAACACAAAGTTACTGAGCTAAAAACACATCATTATATCAAAGACAAAAATGCCTACTACATAGAATAATGGCAGATTTACCCCAACATGAACACAAAAAAAAAAAAAAAAAATGAAATAGATGCTCAACATAATTGAGACGAATCCCCCACACCCAACACATACGTTCATAAACAAAGCCAGTACCAGGTAACCAACAATAGGCATTAAAAAAACACAATTTCTAAATTAAATGTGAGGTCTGGGAAAAAACTACTGCAAACCAGTGCAGATTTACACAGTAGTAATCATCACATTTCCAAACTGTTCAGAAATAGGCAGACTGCACATTTGTCTCAGTCAATGGTATTTGCTTGTTGTGCAGCATAACCATTTGCCCAAGGAAATTCATGCTGTTAAAACTAGGAATGTAGCAACCATTTGAATTTAGCAGTGTTACTTACAGCTTTAATTTATAAATTGGAAAAAGGCAGAGTAGGCATAAGTCACACTATTCTCAATGAAAGTCATCACTGAGATTTAGCATGTTAATACCAAAATAATAATTGTGTATTATACCTTCATAAAGTGGTGGTTAATTTAACAAAGCAGGCAGTTTTATAAGCAAAAAATGTTGCTGCGCATAGTCATGTTTTTATCTCCAAAGCAATCTCATTACAGGAGGTAGGAGATAACAAAATAAAAATGTCTTCTGTGCTTCAGCAAATAGATCATATAGGTGCAACAACATTTCCTGCTTGTGGATCCCAATTCTGTGTTTGATTAGGTTAAGCGCTGTCGTCAGGCATAGTATCGGGTGAAGTAAATAAATGTGGTGTAGGCTCTAACAAAACAGTGTTACTAGTTGCCAATGTAGCACCCTTTAATGCAATGGTTAATTTAACTGCTAACTGAAAGCACTCACATTATATTACTAAAAAAAACACGCACACACAAATTATCAGCAGCTAGTTTTACATATATGTAGGAAAAAACTTATGTCAATGGAGAATTGTGATACACATATACCTGTTGTAAAAGAAAATCTTCACTCCAGAACACTTGCGGGATAAGCAGGTATGGTACTAATCCCGTAACAAAACAGATGCGTCCAGCAACTACACTGAATAGAGTAGTTCCCACATACATATAGGCGGTTTTTGTGCAGCAGCTGATGAAAAAGTGAAAAATAACAGGTGCTGTTACTAAAAGGTTTGAGTGCCCATACAGTCTCTGCAGCTCTGCAAGAGTGTTACATGCTTAAAGATGGCTCACAGTAGTGGAGCTATAAGAACGGCTAATGAAAAAAATAATTGAAATCGTGATTTAGGATAGGAGAAGGAATATGGTACAGTGCTACATTCAAAAGATGGCAGAAAAAAGGACCCCGGAAATGAGAAAACAAGTGAAGAAACATGTAGTTGTCCTTTAACACTTGAATGCTTCAGGGCTACACCTTCTGAGCCTTCACCTTTGGGTGTTATTTCTGCTTCCTTGGAAGTTTATATACTGCTTGGAATTTTCCCAGTGATACATCCATTAAGGTTGATTCCCAGTATCAGCTATAACAGATGTGTGCTTATCCAGTTAAATTTATAAGTATCAGAGGTACTGACTAAGCTATTGATCTTTGAAGATTTTCAGAAGCCTAGCCTTACATTCTTGTGTTATTTTTTAGCTCTTACATTTTGCATGCAAATAACCCAGAGGCAGGCAGAGCAAGGATACTTAGGGGCATTTACTTGTTGCCCTTATACATGAGAGAGACGGGTGCTAAAGCAAAGGAGAATTTCCAGTTTCCTATCCATTCATCCAAATTGTATTTGGCTAGAGTAAGAAAAGTACTTCACCTTCTGTGGAGTGGAAGATAGTTCCATAAAACAGATGTTCTCTGTGATACGTACCTATTCTTCCTCCATGTTCTGTTTATGTTGCAGAACAGATTGTTATCCCTTGAGTGGGTGTTAACATTACCATTGGACTTACAAATGTTTAATAGTTCTGACAGGATAGGGTTTGTTGAGGTTTTGTATGAGATGTAGTGGCCATCTCTTAGTAGCCTGTGTGATACTGAAAAGAGGGTCAAGGCATTGAGATGGTCTGCATAGTTTTTCCTGATGTAGGCCCTTGATTTTTTTACTGAGAAAGCATTGTGGTTGTTGCATTTGAAAAGTGTTTGGAGAGGTACATAATGAATGGGGCATTATTGTCAATGATTGCCCTGATGAGAGCTGAGTAAAGTGGAATGATTAAATTCTCGGACCTGGACCCCACACCTTTAGATACAAGATGTGCAATGAAAAAGGACTTTTTTAAATAGTTGATATTTGGTGATCGAAGGACAGTTTGTTGTCCTCAAATGTTCCCCGATCCCTGACTACGAGATCAACTTTCAGGAGTATGTTGTCAGTGTGATCGCCACAAGGGAAGTTATGCTTGCTGAAGGATATGATTACATATTTCTTTGCATTTAGTTTTAGTGCATGGATTTGACATTACTGCTTTGTTTGGGAAAGGCCCTTTCAGAGGACTTTTGTATCCTCAGGAGTGTTTATGATGGCACTAAGTTTATAGTCATCTGTATCCCTGGTCAGCCATAAACCCTTATCGTTTGCTTTGAACTTTGAGAAGTAAATGCCAAAGAGGAGTGGCCCAAGTACTGAACCATGGAGTCCACTATTAATGACAAGTCTTTTGTACGAGATAGAGCCACTCACTCAAATTTCCATGCTTTGCAGACTTGCTATGCTAGCTTGGGATATAACTTTATAGCACAGTCTCATTCTACAGGCATTCTACACGCCATCATAGCAAAATGTTGTGGCAGACAAACTGAGCAGGACCAGGGGAGACCCTACAGAAATGGAAACTAGATCCAGCAGTCTTCCAAGATTTGAGCCATCTGTGAAGAGTTCCTCAAGTAGACCTCTTTGCTTAATCTCTGAACAATCAACTGGCAAAATTCTCTTCAAGTACTCCATGCAAGAAGGCCTGGAAGGCAGATGCCTTTTCTTTTCTTTGGGCAGGAATGTTCTTGTATACCTTTCCGCACTTTCCACTAATGTCCAGGGTACTTCTGAAGGTTTAGAAGGAATCCCCAAGATCATTGTGGTGACTCCCTTCTGGCCCTGGCAGCCATGGTTCGCCCTTCTTTTGGAAATGGCTAGGGGCAATTACTACAAGCTTCATCCCAGAATGGATCCACTCTCACAAGAACAGGGGTGTTTGATCAATCACCTTCAATTGCCTGGTTGGATGATAGGGTCTTAATTCTTTTTAGGTACCTGTTTTCTGAGGACATGCAACAGGTACTAATGGAGACAAGAAAGCCTGCTACTAGAAAATCATAAATTAGCAGCTGGAAAAGGTTTTCTAGTTGATGCCAACAACATAACCAGCACCCAGTCAGGGCTAGTTGTTCTCTGATTTTACAATATTTGTATGAGTTGCTGTTCTATGACCTTTCTTATTCTTCTATCAGGGTTCATTTATCCGCAATTTCAGCATGTCTGAACATGGATCTGTCTCTTGCAGGGCAATTGCATATTAAAATGTTTTTGAAAGGGGTTTTCCGTAAGAAACCTCCAAGCAAACTGTTGGCCTGTCCTTGGGTCTGAATTTTGTGCTAGAGAAGCTAACACTTGCTCCATTTGAACCAGCTAATCTGGCTGACTGGAGGTTCTTAACATGGAAAACATTTTTATTGAATGCTCTGACTGCTGCAAGATGGGTGTCTGAGTTGTGAGTTCTTATGATGAGTCATTCCTACCTCATTTTTCACAAGGACATGGTTTCTTGGAGAAGTAATCTTTTTATGCCAAAAGTGGTATCATAGTTTACTTTGTCAAACTGTCTGTCTCCTTTTTTCTTTCCTGAACAGAAAAATAAAGGAGAAGGGATACTGCATACCTTGGGATGTCCACAGACAACTCGGGCACTGTCTTGACAGAACTTAATCTTTCATATCATTATATCATTTGTCATTTCTTGTGAAGGTAAGAAGAAGGGACAACCAAATTGTTGTCTAAGGCTATTACCTTTTGTTATACTCATCATGACAAATCTATTCCAGGCAGGGTCAAGGCCCACTCTACAAGGGCGTTGGATTTTTTTATGGCTTTTTGGAAAGGGTTGGATTCTAGAACTGTTCTAGAAGCTACTGTTTGGTCCTCTGTGCATACTTTTATAAAGCACTACATAAACTGGTTTCTTTGTCTTTGTCATGCTTTGCTAGGAGCATTCCCCAGGAGCTTTTGGACTCTTCTCCTTCCACCCCCGAAATATAGTTAGGTATGGTAATATACCCATGTAACTAAGGCTACTTCAGCAGTGATCAATATAAAGAACATAGTACAGTTGTGTAAGTTGAGCTGATCATAACAGTAGATGTTCAGGTGATCACTGCTGCAGTACCTGCTCTCTTCCTCAATTCCTTTTTGTTTTTCTGTTGTGTTTTTTATGCCAGGGTGTGGACATTTGTTTTTTTTTTTTTTTTGTTCCTAGCATTGTCCTTTCAGGGCTCAGCCTCCCTCTCTGCTGGCAGGAGATCCCTGAAGGCCTTTTTGCCCAATCTTGTCTTCTAATCAGCTCAGCTTGAACTGCTTTGACAGTTTGAGCACATTGAAGGTGCCCAGAAACTTTGGAAGATGGCCGAATGTTCTATCCTTGGGCAGGAGTGAGAGAGGGAAAGACATCCAGTCACCTCTGCACTTGCCTTGCTGTAAGTTGTTAGGGCATAGTAACTCTTTTAGATTCAGATAGGAATATAGTAAAGTGTAGCTTACATGTTTTCGTTATATCTTTGAGACTGTTCTGCAATGTTGTTTTAAATATTTCCTGTGATTTTGAACGTTGATCGAACTGATTACTTACTGAGTATGGTCTTGTTTTTTTATTATAAACCTTTTAATTGTGGCTGCTCTGTTTAGAGATATTTAAGCTCCTAGAGTACTTGCATATCTATATGCTGGCACTGTACAGGCCACTCCTAAATAGCCTTGCTCTTGGTCAGACTAAAATTTGAATTGAGAGTAACAGTATACAGTAGGATTGGACACCATTGTTAAGGGCTTTAAAGTAGCTGGTAAGTAGTGGCTTGAGGCAGTGGAAACTACCTTATAGTCTAGTCAGAAGGGGACATGGGTAGTAAACATGTGCCAGCCTTTCCCAGGAGAGAGAGATAGAGTGTGTGTGTGTGTGTGTGTGTGTGTGTGTGTGTGTGTGTGTGTGTGTGTGTGTGTAAATCAAATCGCAAAGAGTTTGTGTGACAGCTACTTCGGCAGTGACATGAAGCACTGGTTGAAAAATGTGTATGCTGGTGGTCTTGGCTTGGCCACTCAGCTGAGATCTCAACTCTATAGCTGTGCCAGTGGGGAGTTTTACTGGGGATCTGTAGAAAGAGGGAGAAACCAGCCCCAGACTGACTGTGACGTCTGTGTGGTCTTAAGGGAAATTGCACTTTACTGTGTGTGTACTTGACATCCTCCTAGTGTGTACATTCCCCACTATTGCCAGTGGTGAGGATTGATGCTCCTTGATGACTGAGCCAGTGCAGGGGCAACACACCTTAATTGGTTGGCAGTGGTGGGATATCCACATCACATATTAATTGGCTTGTAGTGGTGATCTACATATTAGGATTCAGTGGTGTGGATATTGAATTCCTGTAGCCCGTAAACAGTGGTCACTAAGGAAGGTGTTTGTACTCTCAATCAGCCACACAGTGGACATTCAGAGTTTAATATCACAATTTTTTTTTTTTTGTTAGCTTTGTTAGTCAGGGAGAGCTGGCAAGCATGTCAGCAGAGGAACATGGCAAGCTGACAAGGAACCAGTTGGCTGAGATGTGCTAGGCTAAAGGGCTGGTGCATGCCAACCTGACTAAGGCAGAAATTATTGTAGCCTTGGGCACAGTTGCATTACAGACCAGCAATCAGGAGGACAACCAGGCTGGCCTTGGAGATGTACCACTCTCAGAAAATGGACAGTTCAACCTTTCCACAGAGGACTTAAAAATCCATTTGGAGTTAGAGACTTGAACTGGAGGGAAAACATTTGGACATAGTGGCAGCAGGAAGACTGAGACGTCTGGAAGCTGAGGACAATGAGAGGCAGAAGCAACACAAAAAGGAGATGCTGACTCTTTGCCAGGGTCATGGAGGTAATGGAGAAGTGAATAACCAAACCCTAGAAGCCACAAAGGTCAATACATTTCTTCCACAATTTACAGAGAGTGATAATTTTGATAGTTTCATTCATATGGTTGAAAGGGTATGTAAACAGTAATGCTGACCAAGGGCTCTGGGTACGGTTCCTGTCCCCCTTAATACATGGTAAAGCTGTAACTGCTATTTCTAAATTGATACTGATTGCTTAAATTATAATACTGTAAAAATTGTCTTTTAGAGTGCTTTAAGTTAACACCTGAAGCTTATTGGAAAAAGTTTTGTGAACATAGACGCAAGGCAGATGAAAGTGTGTGTGAATATATTGCTGAACTAAGCACTTATTTTAATAGGTGGGTGAGTGGAAGTCAGGTCACCACTTTTGAAGGGCTGGCAGACCTTTTGGTTAGGGAAAAAGCCCTCTGTACTTTGCCTGAGGACATGAGAATCTGTTTAGCTGATAGACATTGCAATACTGCAAATGAGCTGGGGAAGAAGGGAGCCCTATACCTAGCAAGCAGGGCATCGTTGCACAGGAAAGGGACATCCAATGCTGCTCATGGGTCTAAGGGAACCCATGGTGGGCAGCCCAGACTCCCCAACAGAGTCCGCCAGTAGCAGGGGAAGCCACTAGTCCAGGTACATGTCCAGGACCAAGGGTCAAATGTTTTAAATGCAACCAGTGGGGCCATGTAGCTTATAGATGTTCAGTCCAGGTCCAAGGGTCAAATGTTTTAAATGCAACCAGTGGGGCCATGTAGCTTATAGATGTTCAGTCCAGGTCCAAGGGTCAAATGTTTTAAATGCAACCAGTGGGGCCATGTAGCTTATAGATGTTCATTGAGGTAAGGTAGGGAACAAAATGTGGGAGAGCCAGTAAGTGGGAATGACAAAATGTCAGCAGTAAGTTGTCTCGAGACAACACAGGTACCAAACTACCACAAGAGGTTATATCCTATTTTAGTGGATGGGAAAGAGGCCACTGCTGAGAGATGCAGCTTCTGACCTAACTATTGTGAAGCCTGCAATGATTAAAGAGGATCACTACTTGCTTAGGCAGTCTACTCCAGTCAGAGCTTTAGAAGGGACCCCATTCCAAATACCTTTGGCTAGGGTTCACCTTGACTGGGAGGGTGGAAAAGGAAGCCAGCAAGTAGGTGTGTTTGAGGATATCCCTGCAGATTTCCTGATACGGAATGATTTTGATACTGCACTACCTTGTGTGCATGCAGTTATACGCAGTCAGGCTTGGAGACAAGCATGTGGGTCTGGTAGCCGGGGGAGATCCAGACAGACCACACACTTGCAGCCAGGACTGGTGAAGTGGTTACTTCAGGGAGGAGAGCTGTCCAGTAGCAGTGAGACTGAAGGTGAGCCACAGCTGCTTGTGGGTACTGATGTTCCCTTGGACAGAGTGACTTCAAGGGCAGAGGTGAGTAATATTACCCAGGCTGACAGTGAGGCACTGCTGTCAGAGGATGCCAGACTTCCTGTGGAAGGGTATCTGGAAAAGGTTACAAAGAGAGTTGAGACAGACTCAGCTCTCAGGACCTACATTACAAGGCCTGAGGGAAGTACCCAGTGAGGCACCTGATTCTCAAGGGAAAGAGAAATCTGTATACTGGGACAGAGGGTTACTATATAGAGAGTGGACCCCTGAGGGAGGGCTAGAGGGTGAGAGAATACAACAGTTGGTAGTGCCCAGAGCATACTGTCTGGCACTCCTAGCCATAGCCCATGATATTCCCTTTGCAGGTCATGTGGGCACAAAGTGTACAAAGAGATGTATTATGCAGAACTTTTATTGACCTGGAATGTCCAGAGATGTAAAAGGGTACTTGCAGGAAATGTGAATAGTGCCAAAAGGTAGGCAAGGCAGGAGACCAAGTGAAAGCCCCTTTGATGCCTTTGCCTGTGATTGAGAAGCCATTTCAGAGGGTAGCTATGGATATTGTGGGGCCTCCGAGTACCCCAAGTTCCACAGGTAAGAAGTATATCCTAGTGGTAGTAGATTATACTACCAGATACCCTGAGGCAGTGGCATTGCCCTCCATTGAGCCAGAAAAGTTGGCAAATGTTTTGTTAGAGATTTTTAGCAGGGTAGGTTTTCCAAAAGAAATACTGACTGACAGAGGTGCCAATTTCATGTCAGACCTGTTAGCTTATCTGTGGAAGTAATGTGGGGTGAAACACTTAAAAACCACCCCTACCATCCCCAGATGAATGGTCTTGTTGAGAGGTTAAACTCTACACTCAAGATGCTTCTACTGGCATTTGCAGACTAGTTTAAAAGGGAGTGGGACAAATATTTTCCCCATCTGTTGTTTGCTTACATAGAGGTGCCCCAGGAATCCACAGGTTTTTCTCTGCCCTTTTGTCTTTGTTCTTAAGGGAAATTTTACTTTACTGTGTGTGTACTTGCCATCCTGCCAGTGTGTACGTTTCCCACTGTTGCCAGTGGTGAGGATTGCGGCTTCTTGATTACTGGGCCAGTGCTTGGGCATCACAGTTAGTATTATTATTTGGTCAAAGAGATGCAACGAACTACAAAATTATTCTCGTTTGGAACAGATGACCAAATAATGCTATCAGGGAAAATGCAATCACAAGAAATAGAAGCAGGGAAAATGCAATCACAAGAAATAGAAGCAGGAGCAGTCCCCAAGTGTAAGGGAAGTATTAAAGATTACAGCACAAGTAGATTTAAGAGAGAGAATTTGCACCAGAAGGGATGTCAGGGAGATTTTAGAGAAAATGGAGTACATGGTGGGTGAAAGTGGAAGAGTCGCTAGAGTAAATAAGAAGAATGGACCCTAGCAGATAGAGTAGAGGTGGAATGTGAACCACACAAGATTAGACAAAATGAGTAAATGACAGATGCACCCTTTAAATACTTTAGAGGATGTTGATTGTTAAAGGTGAGATATTTTATAGGAAATACATTGTGAAGTTGAAAGTGTAACCATTGAGAGTGAACTGAGCCTGGCTGTAAATATGTGGGGTGACAGTATTATAAGAGAGGTTGAGCCTGTCACCAAAGGAGAAGAGTTGACATGGTGTGTGAGGACTGATAGTGACTGTAACATGTTGAAAATTAGAAGTAAAGGTTTGTCTTGCTTAAAAAAAGAAAAAGAACACGTAATAGAAATTGTTATTTTGATTGTTGTAGATTTGGTAATGTATGCCCCAATTCTTCAGTATCCTTGACTTTGCCTAAGATTTTTGGTCTGTGCTTCATAGAATGTGTGGTTTTCTAAGAAGTCTTTCAAAAGTACAGTCCACTCATTGTGGGGGGTTTGGTCTTGCTGTAGATGAATGCCACATACCTTGTTACTATTTGCTAAGTTTAAAGTCTAGTTTACAAGACTAGTGTGTATTTTATTGGAATGCTTATTCCTTCATTACTGTGGGCATGGAACAAAGTTAAAAAGTCCCTGATTTTACAGAATGTCTCTGACTTTGTGTCATATCAGTGGTCTATTCCACATAAAACTTGTGGTTTCATGGCAAGGCATTGAAGATTTCATTCACTATTTAATGACAGACTTTTGAGTTTTCACATTTACTGTACACTAGAAAATGCATGCAAATGTAAAAAAACAGTTCTAGCAACTTTGCAAGTACATTAGAGCTTTATTATTTTGGGACTTTGTCCCTCATTATTTTCTGGCTGTATTCCTGATTGTTGTGCTAAAAGGTTGAGTGGTATTATTTTTGTCCTAGTAAATGAGGTGTACACAACATAGTGGTTATTAGTTCTGAATGGGGATGGGAACTGCCTGTAGATGAAAGTATTGTACCCTCTTGTTTACACATTAAACGGTCTGGTTTTGTATGACTAGTATGCATTGGTATGATGTTAATTGCAGTACTTGTACTGCAGTGTGTTTTTGTGAAGCAAGACTTTAAATGCGTTCTTGTGTGTGATTAATATGTTTTTATGACAGTTGGCCATCTGAGGCGTACACAGTCAGCAATGGGGCTGTTAATAACTACTGAATTGGATGCCATCAAATTTCATCTGGTTCAATGTTTAGTTTGTTGGATCTGACCTTGCAACCTTATACCAGAGTACTGGATCTGAGAGCTCTAGTTCCTTCCTTCTGATTTACCTCAGATCTTGTTAGCCACCTGTTCAACCAAGTGTGTCCTCCTAGAGCTCTAAGTGTTCACAGTAAGTCAGAGCAGAAACTTTAATTTTTTTTTCTCCTCCTGCCTTTCCATATAGTGTTGTTACTTAGGATTAGGTTAGGTTTTAGGTTTAGTATAGATAGTTTTGAAATTTTATAGTTTGCACAAGTGTGATACTGTATAGAAGTTTCTTGTAGTGTTGTTCCTTAACTTTCATAGCTGTAGATATTTAGATTACAATCTGTCTTAGATTAAGTATTGTACTTTTCTGATATTAGTGTGTAAAGTATTCCCTATACATAAGTTTATAGTACCTACAATTAGTATAATTGTTGGTTTGTTAGTTTTCTTGTGTGTGTGTGTTGTTCTGACGTCTGAGAAGCCTACTGGGTTCAAAAAGTTTTCAGCTTGTGGACACAAAATTCCTCTCCAAGACCCCCATTCACTTTGTGTCTACTGTTTAGGTGCTTCTCATTTTCAAGATAACTGCAATATTTGCTCTGCCTTAGCATCCAGAGCCCTGCAAGGCAAGAAAGAAAATTGGACTCTCAAGGGTTCACTTCCCCATCAGAAAGGGGTCCACCACAATGTCCTCTGAAACCAGACAACAATCTACATATCCTTCTACTGAGAAGAGGAAGGAAAAGGCGAAAGATGAGTCTAAGGAAAAGCACTGGGAAAAATTGTCAGATGGTAAGAGAGAGGAGAAAAAGGTCCCCAGATTCATCTCATCTCCTGGGTCTGGCACCTAAGTCATCAAGGCAGTCAGATCCATCTGCAACTCTGATCCAAACTCCCTCACTACAACCCACCTTTTCCCTAGAGCTGGTTAGCCCCTGGTTACATTCACCACTACTTCAGCACAAACTACCTTCAAGACCTACATTTGTAGCTTATTCGTTGAGTCTGGTAAGTCCATCAGAAGTTTTACCAATATGGACATTGAGATGATGAGAGAGTTTTTGAGGCAAAGATTTATCTGGGTGTCCTCGCAGCACTGTCCCCCAGAGAACAGCTAATGGACCATTGGACCACATCCCACCTCTTTCTGACACCATCTCCTTTCTCAGCACCAGTTCTCATGGGTCTGAACCCCTGTGACCTGATAGCCCAGAAAATGTTGGCTTCGACTTCTTCCCCTACTCTTTAAACTCTGATGCTTTTGGGTCAAGATGAGTCCTGGAGCCAAAGTGTTGCGATTGATAGCTCTGACGGTGGAGTCTGCTCTGAATTTTTTGGAGCCATTCCTCTTGCTTGATGCTTTGGCAATTGACAGGTCGATGACAAGGTCCTCCTTGGAACTGACCTTTATTGGAGTGAGGAAACTCCTTGAGTCAGCTGACAGAGGTAGTGTCTCCTTTAGGTACAATAGCTGAGTTGAGTTTCAAGGCTGTGAAAGGGGCCTTGGCTGGGTCAAGAAGACAAGTGTGTCCACAGACTTTGTCCTTCCTGACTCTCAGTTGACCCTATGCCTCATTCTTCTTAGTCAAGTCAACAGGGACAAATGGACCCAATTCGCTTCAGGGCAACTCAATGTTCGAGCTCTGTCAGATTCTGAGATGTCACCATCAGAGCACCCGAGACACATTCTGCAAAAGCGAACATGCAAATGGAAGCATATAGACTTCTCTCCTGAGTCTGTCACTGAAGGGGAGAACTTAGATGAAGGAGAAGGATCTGCAAGATCCACTTCCTCCCAAAAATGTTCCTCTGTTCATCCCCCTAACAGAGTCCATGGTGTTGGACGTACTAGGGAAACAGACTTATGCTTCATTGATCTTCACATTTAAGAGTGCCAAATTATCTAATACATTTGACATGTTTCCAAAGGGACTTGATTTGCAAGGTTTCAAAATCTCTTTTGGGTAATTTACCATCAGACATCCAAAAAACGATGGACGCAGAAATGCCTACCCTGCAGTCAGCATCTAATGTGGTTATGTGGCTGCTATCAAATGCATCTGATAGCTCATCATGTGTCTACATGCCTGGATGTGGCTATGCAATTTTGCAGAAAACTTCAAAGTATTCTTTATAAATGCCCATATGATGGAACAAAGAAGATAGTAAAGCCCTTTCTGCCATGGGAATCCATTTTTCTACTCCACAAAGGTCCTTTTCTAGGAATCAAAGAGGAAGGCAATAAAATGTGGTTCAAAAAAATCACAGAGTTTTCACCACACCACTCCTGGGGGATAGACCACTTTGTGGTCGAGGAAATTCGAATGGACGCCACCCAAGAGGCAGAAATGGAATGCAGAGCCAAGGTTTCCGTGGCCCTTTCACTGAGAAACCTTACCAGCATCCCTGAATGGTTGTGCAGCTGTTGCACTCTTGAGGCATTTGGGGGATGTGTAACCTTATACCCTTTAGCCTGGCAAACTATAACATCTGATTTATGGTTGCTAAAGATAATAACTAGCGGCTATACCATACCCTTGTTGTCTCCCCCAAAGCAAAGATTGAAGATTCCCAGTACGCCACCCAATCATTTGGAATACGCAGTAACAGAAGTGTTAAATTTGCTAAACAAGACAGTCATCCAGCCAGTCTCTCCAGACCAGTTAGAATCCAGAGTCTATTCAGCATTCTTTTTAGTTCTAAAGAAGACAGGGGACCTCAGACAAATTTTGGATCTCCACCACCTCAATCAGTATGTCAAACAGATAAAGTTCCAGATGGTCATGTTGCAGTCCAAACTGCCTCTACCGAGGAAAAATGATTAATTGTGCTTTACAGATCTCCAGGGCACCTGCTACCACATCATGATTCGAAGGCATTCCAGGAGATTCCTCCATTTCTGGGTGGGAGCCAATCACTATAAATTCAGAACACTGCCATTTAGTCTCTCTACAGCCCTGCTTGGGTGTTCACCAAGAATATTATGGCAGTGGATGCAGCTCATCTGCAACTGCAGGGGATCCATGTCTTCACATACTTAGATGATTGGCTCCTAACTGCTACTTTCATGGATCTGCTATTGCAACACCAGACATTCCTTCTCAGTCTTGGACCATTTGAGGATAACAGTCAATCTCATGAAAAGCAAACTGCCACTCGTAGCAAATAGAATTTATAAGTTGTAGGATAGACACAGTTCAACAAATTGCAAAACTATCCATTACAAGGGTCCAGTTTTTTTAAGACTTTTGTAGCCGTTCAAGTGATTTAGCATCCCCACCCACAGCCAAGACTGATTCTCAGCGTGTTAGGTCTGATGGCTTCATATTAATCCCATTAACAAGATACCACATGAGAGTACTACAGCGGACACTATCCTTCCAGTGTTCACAGAGCATCCACCTCACTCATGTATGCAAAAACCATAATCAAGCTGATGAATCACTTCTGTGTCAGTACTAGAGAGCAGACCCTTTTGTCCACCTGTTCCTTAGGCCACAGTAACCGCTGATGCTTCCCTTCTAAGGTGTGGGGGCATTTTGAAGGGAAGACTGTGCAAAGGACCTCATCACCAGCATAGGCCAAACTTCACATCAGTGTCTTGGAGATGAGAGCAATCATCTTAGCATTCCAGGCTGTTCAGGACTTCCTGTCCAAGAGTGCGATTTCCATTCTGATAGGCAGTAGGTTAGTGGTATGGCACAGCAACAGTCAAGTTGGAACATGTTCAAATCCTCTTTGCTGAGAAACCTTGTGAGTGTGGCAATGGGTGATGCCTTCCCATTGCTTCCTTTTAGCAATGCACATTCCTGAGACATCAAATATACTACTGGACAGTTTGAGCAGGAATATCCTATTACCTCATGAGTGATCTGTCAAACCATGGCAGTAGATATCTTCAGCCACTGAGGCCAACCTTACTGTAGTCTCTGTGCCTCCTACCTAAACAAAAATCCAGCAGTTACTTTGCCGTCATCCATCCACAGGGGCAGTCATCGAAAGATGCTCTAGTCCATATTTGGCCCCCAGGTCTCCTATACACCTCTCCACTAATACATCTTCTTAAAAAAGTATTCAAAAAGGCATAAGGTGAAAGTCCAAAGTGATCCTCATTGCCCCATTCTGACCCCAGCAGATATGGTTCCCATTCCTTTAGCCTCAGTTACTGCGTCCACCATGGGTGCTGTATCCCATCCTGGAGCTACTCGGTCACCTGTCCAGGATGCCTCTACCAGATTTTTGGACCCTAAAATTAACTGCATGGTTTCTTCAATTTTAACGATAGCCAGAGATGCCAGGCTTTCCTCTCCAGTTGTCTATATAATATCTTCTTTTCAAAAGGACTCAATAAAAAAGACTTGTAAGAGCAAATGGGGAAAAAATTTTACTTGGGTGTTGTGAAAGGGTCTGGACCCTTTCTCAGCCCCTCTTCTATCGCTACTGGAATTTCTTTCAGAGCTTTTTCTGCATGGTTGCTGTTACTCTACTGTAAAAGTTCAGATGGACGCCATTGCAAATTTTCACACAGGACATAATGATTCATCTATTGCTTCACTTAGAGAAGCCAAAGATTTCCTCAACGGAGTTTTCTTGTTGAGACATCCTGTTTGAGATACAGTCCCAGCATGGAATGACTGTTATTAACTGAAAAACCTTTCGAGCTTGTAGCCTTAGCTGATTTGAAGATGCCCTTCCATGTCACTGTTGCAGTATTCTTAAACTGAAGGGATGATCTGCCAAGATTAGCCCGTCTGGCCAGTATACCAAAGCTTTTAGATCTTGTAGGATGCGAATACTCAGAACTTCTTTGCCACCAATCTGAATGCCATTTTTGAATGTTTGTCTGAACGCCCTTCTGCTGTGCTGATTAGCAAGCCATCTTCAGATAAGTGCCCCATTGGAGTTTCTTCTCTTTTCTTCTCACATTTGGTGTTACTTGTGTTCATGTCACCCAAGAAGGGAAAATGTCAGTGTGGGAGGCAGATTCCCCATACAGACAGTCACAACTAGTGTCTCATTTTGCCTAGGCCCTTCCCATGACTATACACAGTGCTCTCTCCCAAGCATTTGTCCCTAAGACCTTCTGTGTTCACTTATCTTCCCTCTCCATATATCTTGAGATCCAGTGTCTTAAATTGTTGGGCCAGGGTGCTATGGTGGAATCCTACCATCCTAAGGGATCACAGTCATCCAAGAAGAAGCAAAAACATAAAAGGGCGACAGGCTGCCCAGAACACAAATCCACATTTATTTTAAATATAAAACACACCATTAAGTGCTTTCGCCATCCAATCAAGACTTCATCAGTTTGTGTTCTGGACAGTCTGTCACCCTTTATGTTTTTGGAGCTTTAGTTTGTGTTTGTTCCTTGGCATCCAAGAAGAAGGCCACAAAGTCTAGGTCTGATCAAGTTGCTGTCCAGCCTTCACTGGACATTTGTCTAGAAGCTAGTGAAAGCCCTGAAGACCATCTTTTGCTGGCATTGATCAGAGTTCTTGCACATCCTCAGAGGCTTTTCAAATGTCTGATCCAGACCCTGAAGGAGAACAGTGACTGATTATTTCTAAGGGGAATTCCTCAAATCTTAGTCTGGGAAGATATTCCTGTTACATCACTGAATCCTGCCAAGGGGCCCAGCCATCGAGGGTTGTTAGGCTGGACGTCCTGCTTAAGAAAAAGCAAAAAAAAAAAAAAAAATGAAACACAATGCCCCTATTGCTAAGGATCTCCAATGTGAATGGCAGGATTTTACTCCAGACATGTTCAGTGCCTTAATGGTCTTGAACCCTCCTCAAGGGGTGTCAGTCCCTCTTCCTCTCTGGTCTTCCACACTTGTTAAGAGGATCAGGGAACCAGATTTCCCAGATGATGACATAGAATTTGGAGAGGAATCCTTGACTGACTTCTCTCAAATTCCTTCTCTTCTAGACTATGGCTCAGAGGAAGAGGATTCTTTGAGCTCGGATTCCCCATTGGAAGAATTAACTTTTGGGGATGCTATTGCTCCTGTGATGGAGTACATGATTGCACCCTGGTCTCTTGACATCCAAAAGAAATACCATGAGCTTCTGCAGATGTAGTTTCCTAAGACATCTGCAGTTCCATCTGTGTTGGCCACTCTTTTGAATACCTTCTGTTTTGCCTCTGTAGCGCCTGACTGTCGGCCTCTGGCCCCTAAGAAATTGTTTAGGTTTTTCAAGGTGTCTGAGGACTGCAAATTTTTGTTTGTGTCCTTCTGATGACCTTTCTGTGGTTTCAGTATCAACTGATAAGCCTTCTAAATGTTTGCCTTCCTCTAAGCTCCTTCCTTATGATAAGGATAATAGAGTTATGGAAAGGTTGGGTACAAAAGTGTGTACTGCTGCCTTGTCATTTATGCTATTAATTACCAAACCCACATGACCAGGTATGTCTTGGCTCTCCTTTTTAAGGTAGCTAAAGTTCTGTTTGATCTTCCTGATTCTGAAGGGAAAGCTTCAGCTCTTTCCCTGCCTGAGTCCACTTTCCAGGTCATCACTCCATAAAATGCAATTACAATGTGGCTGATGCCTCTTCCATGGCTGCTGTCTTTGGTTCTGTGATGAGGTATAATTCTTGGCTTTGCCTAATGATATTAAAGCCAAACTTTTGGATGCTGCTCTGGATGACAAAAATCATGTTGGCACAGATGCAGCTGATCTGTTCAACTCCCTCCAGAATAAGGGTAAGGTCATGCAGGAACTTGAATATATTTTTGTTTCCCTTATGCCCAAATTTCAGAGGAATTACCCTTCTGAATTCTGCCTTAGTCTGTAAGCAGACTCATTAATCTCCCAAAGGTGCATTCCTCCTCCTACGTCCACACAGACTCCTACATCTCAGAAGCCTTCCTTTCAGGGCAAGCCTGCCTGTTTGACATTTTGCATCCTCTTTCCCTTGGCCAAGTCCCCTTGTCTCTCTGCCTTTCTCTGTCTCTCCCAGATTGGCAACAAATCACCTAAAACTCTTGGGTGCTGTGTATCATCTGTCAAAGGTATTTCATGATATGGACACACACCCCTCCCCTTCAGGCATTCCGCCACCTCCTGCAGAAGGTTTTGCAATCCCTTTTAGACCAGGGCACCATTCAACCTGTTCCACCCACCCAGGTGGGAAAGGGGTTTTACTCTGGGATGTTTTTGGTTCCTCGGAAGGAGGGGATGTGGAGACCAATTCTGGACTTTTCTCTTCTCAACACTTTACTCAAGGTCCCTTCTTTCAGGATGCTGTCTCTTCAGACTTTTTCCTTCTCTTCTCCTTCAGGCTTTCTTGGTGTCTCTAGAACTTGGGATGCCTGTCTTCATATCCTTATTCAACCTTTGTTCATGAAAGTTTTACATTTCTCTGCTTCTTACTCTCATTTTCAGTTCTGTGCTTTGCCCTTTCTATTTCCCCAAGGGTATTCACAAAATGCCTTGCTCCTGCCATTGCCTTTTGCAGGCTTTGAAGGATACAGATATTCCCTTATCTAGATGACCTGCTGATTCAGGTTGTTTCTTCCAGCAGTCTTTTGCAAGATCTTCACTTTACCACTTGTCTTTTACAAAGTCTAGGATTCAACGTCAATCTCGAAGTCTGTGCTTATGCCCTCCCAGGATCATATTTTTCTAAGTTGTAGGATTCAGACCATTCCCATGTTGCCCTCTCTTTCTGCTCCCAAGGGTTTGTCTCTGGCAACCTTTTTCCAGTCTCCTCTTCCTGTGTCTTTTCTTATGGCTAGTGAATTTCTCAGTATTCTGGGGTTCATAGTCTTCACCATTCTCGTCATGCTTTCTCCAACCAGGTTTCATAGTAGGAAGCTCTAGTGGTACCACAAAGCAGTTTGCCTTCTACATTGCCACCCTCTGGAGTTCCCTATGACACTGCTTCCTTGTCTCAAACTCAAGCTATAGTGGTGGATTCAGTAGCTTTCTATCAATCTAGGACTTTACCGTTTCAGGCTACAGTTCGAAACTCCAGGGTCCCTGGCCTGCTCATTAGAAGTCAGACCATATGAACATAAAAGAGATGAGAGCTCTGCTTTTGCAAACTTTTCATCCCGCTTTTCTCCCACTCCCTCAGTCTTCATGGACAACACCACTGTAATGTGGTGCATCAGTAAGCAGTGGGGTACGAAGTTTTATTTCCTTTGCAGATTAGCTCATCAGGCATGGGATCTAGCTATTTTGGATATCAAATGACTCTTCATGTGGTTTGCATCCATTCAGAGGCAGTTTAGTGCATACTCTCTGAACAGGTCCAAAACACAGGCTCATGAATGGATGCCTCACGGGATGTGTTTCTGGATCAAGCCCATCAATGGGGCATTCCTCAGGTAGATCTTTTTTCCCCTCCCCTCTGAACAGACAACTTCCTCTTTTCTCTTTCAGAGTACCAAGTCCTATAACATGGAAAGTGGATGCCCTGTCTTTTCCTTAGCAGGGAATGTTTCTTTATGCTATTCCTCCCCTTCCTCTGCTACCATGAATTCTGTACAAGATCAGGCAGGGACTCCCCAAATTTTGTTGGTGACTCCCTTTTGTCTCAGACAACACTGGTTGCCTCTTCTTTATCATTTGGCAAGGAGCAGTCATGACTTAAGTTACCTCGCTAGGTGGATCTTCTCACACAAGGCAAGGGCCCTCTTATCCATCCTTATAGGTTCATAGGTAGGTACTAGGCTATTGGCCCTAGGGCCTATATAAGCCTAACCAAAAAGGTACCCTGGCTATTGCCACCCAAGAAAATTATTTTCCTGTGCCCCTGTCGAGCAGATCCACAAAGGTGATCCCCGGGGTAAATTTCCTGTTTCCCATCTAATCATCAAGATTTTTCTTGGAGTGCTAATGAGGAGCTTTGTTTGATATAGATAGGTAGTTTGTTCCAGAGTATGGGAAGTCTCTGGGGCAGGAATCTATTCCTCCAGCATGTTCTGTTTATTGTGGTGACAAAGTTTAGGTCCCTAAAGCGTGTAGCTTGGAGGGATTGGGATTTCTTTAAGTGGAGCATGTCCAACAGCTCTGGGTTTGACATAGCTTTGTATGTTAGGCAGAGATTGCCTCTGAGTAGGCGATATGCTACGGAGTAAAGCTGGAGTTTTTTGAGAGAGTCTGTATAGGGCATCTGTTTGAGGCCAGTAATCCTCTTTGTGAGGTATTTCTGCGGGCTTTCCAGTTGTTGTAGCTGTCTTGTGAGGTACATAACAAAAAGGGTGTTGTACTCTATAATGGGTCTAATGAGTGACTAGTAGAAAGGAACAATGACCTCTTTTTTCCTGGATGAGAAACCTTTTGTGATGTGGTGTGCCACTTAGGATTTCCTGACTACTGTGGCGATGTGATTATCGAAGGAGAGACTACTGTCCACCTGTGTCCCAAGGTCTCATCACACTTTCGGTGTTAAGTAGGGCTTTAGTAGTTAAGTAGTTAGGGCAGCCCAGTGGTGCAGCGGTTAACGTTGTCGCCTCACAGCAAGAGGTTCACCGGTTCAATTCTCGGCTGGGGTGCCTTCTGTGTGGAGTTTGCATGTTCTCCCTGTGTTCGCGTGGGTTTCCTCCAGGTACTCCGGTTTCCTCCCACTTTCCAAAGACATGCATCTGGAGCATTTCTCCCCGGGCCTCCGCTGAAAACAGGCTCTGTGGAACCTAGTCGGACTTTCCTGGTCAACAAATGATAAATAAAATAAAAAAAAATAAATAAAAAAAAAAAAAGTAGACTACCACCTATGTGGTAGCTCATGGGTACATAGTTTTTACCAAAGGACGACAGTGCACTTTTTGGCATTGAGCTTGAGGCCATGGCTTTGACACCAGGCATCTGTCTCAGTGAGGCCCTTTTGTAGGATGTCCACATCGTTAGGAGTTTCGATTATGGCTCCTAGTTTACAGTCATCTGCGAACTTCGTTAGCCAAAGACCTTCTGTGTTAGCCTGTACTTCAGAAAAGTAGATACCAAACAGGAGGGGACCCAGGACTGAACCCTGTGGTACTCCACTTGTCACTGGTCTGAAGTATGATTTGGAGTCTGCTACTTTCACAGTGTGGGTTCTGTCAGTGAGCCAGTTGGCAACTCATCTTGTGACATAGGGATTTATGCCTAGTTTAATGAGTTTATCTATAGTCCCAGAGTGGGGGATGGTGTCAAAAGCCCTTGGCGAGATCTAGGTAGGCTGTGTGAACCACCTTACCCTTGTCTACGGCTTTGGTGACTGCTTCAAAAAAGTCTATCAGGTTTAGGAGACATGATCTGCCTTTTACAAACCCGAACTGGGTGGGGTCCAGAGTTTGGAGATTACCAATGTCTTTGTTTATAAGTTCCATGATGATCCGTTCCATGGCCTTGCAGACCAGACTCGTTAGGCTAATTGGGCAGTAGTTCCCGGGGTCCGTGCTGGGATAACCATCGCTGTGCGCCAATCAGTGGGCACAAAGCCTGAGGTGAGGCTATGACTGAACATGGTGCTTAGGTGAGGTGCCAGTTCATTCTGTAGTTCGTGTAGCATGCAGCCTGGGATGTTGTCAGGTCCCATGGATGCTGTGTTCTTTGCTTTGGAGAGTGTGGTTTTACCTGTGCAGCCATGATTACAGGAACTTTGCATTCTTCTGGTATAGAGATGGGCCCTTTAGGGGGTGAGAGGGGGGTAAAGTTAGCACTGAACCTATCTGCCAGGATGTTGGCAATATCAGTTGGTTCTGTATATTAATTGTGCTGTAACTCAGAGCAGATCTGAATGTTGCCATTGAAATTCTTGACATAGTTATAGAATGCTTTGTGGTTGTCTTTAGAATCAGTGGCAATTTTGTTTTCATAACTAGCTTTGGAGGAATTTATGAGGGATCTCAGCTTCTTACTGAGGCTGACCAGGGAGATGTTCTTCATGTTTCACTGTTACAGTCATCACTTTTGGGTTATCTGCTTGCAGTAGCCCTCAATCGGCCTGATTAACAAAGTCTTGGGTCCTGCGTCGGTTGCTGTCCCTTCTTCTATGATGTCAGGGGTATAAAACATGCAGCCGACGCCATTACATCAGTCTTTCTTGCCGTGCGGTGCTCGAAGCAGAAGCAGTTCACAAGTGCCGGTCGGCCGACTCCTGAAATTTTCGTTTTCGAGTTTCAGAACCGAAGTTTTCAACTAAAGCCAAGTACCCCGTTGGGGAAACTTTTTCTTGCTCCTTACCGATGTCAGTAAAAGTTAATAATTGCATTACTTGTAGAAAGCAAATACCTCCTAAAGATTTTCATTCATATTGTATTCCTTGCCTAGGCCCTGACCACAGCGTACCATGCTGTCAGTTTTGTGCTTTATTTAATCAGAGCACTATCTGTCGTTGGTATATTTTTGCCTCAAAATATTTCGGTTCTCTGTTTAATTATCCAGAAATGTCATCGGTTAGCCATCTGACTACCGGGATTCCGAAAAAACGCAAGGATAAAGACAGAGACAGGCCGCCAAGGTCCAAAACTGCTGACGACGCTTCTCCTAAGCCAGTCACCAGTTCACCGGTACTCAGTGAGGCACTTTCGCAGCCCCTGATACCCGCTACTTCTGATTCGCAGGCCTCTACTGAGACCCATTCGGAGTCCGGTATGCCACGAGATGCTTCAACTATGGAACCTGCGGATGTCTCCACCTTGAATGGGTCCAGAGCCGCTGTGTTCCTCCAGTATTAGACATTGTTGTTGTTGCTTTTTCGGAAACTAGTTTGGCCCCTGATTCCTTGCCTCCTGCTCCCAGAAAGCCTGACCGATATTACAAGGTTCCTGATTCACACAAGTTCCTTTTTAAAAATCCTGTTGTGGATCCAGAAACTATTTTACAAGGACCCAAGGGCATTAAGACTTCTACTGCTAAAAATCCTACCCCTTCTGATAGAGAATCTAGGGCGCTGGATAGATGGGGTAAGAAGGTTTACACTTCTGCAACCTTGGCCATTAGGGCTTTAAACTGCCAGTTTCATATGTTAAAGTATCAACAACATGTTATTGGATTGCTTAAACAGAAAATGATGTTGATTCATGACAGTGCGGAAAATAAAGAATTACAGGATTTAATGCATTCTGCTGAACAGTTTGGAAAACATACTTTGCAATGTGGATTTGATTCTTTACAGGACACTTGCAGGGCTGCTGTTACTGGTTCTGTGCTCAGGAGGCATGCTTGGCTTAAGGAGCAATCTTTACCTGATCATGTTAAAGCTAAATTGTTGGATGCTCCCTTAAATCATGACCGCCTGTTTGGCAACAAGGCTGAGGAAGTTCTTAAAAAGATGGAAGATAAAGCTAAATCTATGCAAACTGTTAAAAATTTCTTACAAGTTCAGCCTCCTAGATTTAGTAAGCACTGGCCCTCTAAGAATTGTTCCTTTCCAGCCTCTTCAAGATCTTCTCAAGCCAAACCCAGACATAGCAGAAACCCCAGGTTTCAGTTCCAGGGGACACACAAGACTTAGCAGTGGGGGGTTTCTGCACCCAAGTCAGGGAGTAGTAAGACTCTCCCCTATGGAAAACAGCCTCAATGACTTGCTTCTAAAACTTCCAAGCACTTCCCAACTGAATGCTCCTTTAGGCGGAAAGATTGGTCTGCAGGCCAAAAACTGGGAACTCATTACCCAGAACAAGTTAAATATAGTGTCCCAAGGATACAGATTTCACTTCCACACCTTTCCAGCACCAAGCAGGTGGCCAGATCTACCCCTAAATCAGTGGGCAGATGCCCAAAATAAGGTATTCTCTATCTTAAGCATGGGGGCTATTCATTTGGTACCAGAAGAGGAAAAGGGACAAGGGTTCTATTCGAGACTTTTCCTGGTACCCAGAAAAGGCAATACATGGCAACCTATCCTGGACCTTTCCACTCTAAATACCTTTCTGGTGATTCCAAAATTCAAGATGCTGACTCTTCACCAGCTGCTTCCTATGCTAGGCAAAGATGCATGGTTGGCAACACTAGACTTAAAAGAAGCATACCTGCAAATCCCTATCTGGGAGTCTTGCAGAAAATGCCTACGCTTCAAAGCAGGCTACATGCACTATCAGTTCTCTGCACTGCCCTTTGGCTTATCTACTGCTCCCAGGGTATTCACAAAGTGCTTAGCTCCAGTAACTGCATTCTGCAGGCAAAGAAATATACAAATATACCCATATCTGGACGATTGTTAATTCAGGCAGAAAGCCAGGACATGCTTTTGGATCATCTGGCCTTTGTTAAAAGGTTACTGACTTGTCTGAGGTACACCATAAACAAAAAGAAATCACAACTGGTACCCTGTCAACAAATTATATTCCTGGGAGCAAGCTTGAATACAACTTCCCAGATGGCTTTCCTCACGCCAGAGAAACGGATTCATTTGACAGCCTACTTCAAAAAATTGACCACAAAAACCCAATTATCTGCAAGGCAAATACTGCAAGCCTTGGGGTTCATGGCCTCCTGCATTCTTCTAATTCCATATGCAAGGCTGCATAAGAGGAAACTGCAGTGGTATCTCAAAAGCCTATGGTGTCAACATTCACAGGAGCTAGAGGCAATAATTCCTATCATACCTTGCCTACATTTAGAGTTCCTTTGGTGGGCAGAGGCCTGCCACCAAAACAGAGGACTACCATTCACACTACCCCCTGCCACCCAAACCTTAACAACAGACACATCAGACTATGCAGGGGGGGCCCACCTGGCAGGGAAGTGTATTCAGGGCAAATGGAACCCAAGTCAAATGCACCTGCATATCAATCAAAAAGAAATGTTAGATGTACAGAATGCTCTGACAGCCTTCAAGGACCACATTCTTCCAGGGCAATTAATGGTAAAGACGGACAACACCACTGTTATGTGGTACATAAACAAGCAGGGGGGTGCACATTCTTACCCCCTCTGCAGACTAGCCATGGCATTGTGGAACACGGCTCTAAGCTATCAGGTACATTTACAAGCTCAATTCCTGCCAGGGAAACGAAATACACTGCCAGACAAACTACGCAGAAATCTCATGGACCCACACGAGTGGAAACTGGAACCAAGGATTTTCAACATGTTGACAAGCAAATGGGGGAGCCCAGCTAGACCTGTTTGCCTCCCCCCAAAACTATCAGTTGGACAAATTCTGCACAAGGACTCCCCACAAACAAGCCTGGAAAGGGGATGCTCTGTCCTTCAGCTGGAAAAACCTATCAGTTTATGCCTTTCCTCCTCTGCCTCTGCTCTTCAAAGTACTACTAAAGATCAAACACGACAAACCAAGGACGAGTTTAATTGCACCGGACTGGCCACGCCAACACTGGTACCCCCTATTGCGCAGTGTGTCACTGTTGGCCCCATGGCACCTGCCTCAGATTCCTACTCTATTGTCTCAGCAGGAGAACCAAATTCTACATCTTCAGCTTCAAACACTGAATCTAGCAGCCTGGCTAATTACAAAATTTCTCCTTTACCATCCCTCAGTAAACCAGTGATGGATATCATTTTAGAGGCAAGGAGGCCTAGTACCAGAAAGTCTTACGCTGAAAAATGGAAAAGATTCTGTGCCTGGGACCAGTCTCAAGGGATGAGCACAACAGTGCCCAATTTACCTCAGATTTTGCAATACTTAACTGAGATGCTTCATAAGGGCCTGTCTTTCTCCTCCATCAAAATTCATGCCTCAGCCATCTCAGCTCATTATAACACAGAGCTCTCATCCACTGATTAAGCAGATCCTCAGGGGGGTCAAAATTCTATTACCACCCAGGAGAGCTCCAACTCCAGCCTGGGACCTTAAATTTGTATGGGAAAAGCTCACCCTTCCTCCTTTCGAGCCAGCTGCCACTGCAGATTTAAAATTCCTTTCTTGGAAAACAGCTTTCCTTTTAGCAATCACTTCAGCAAGAAGGGTATCTGAATTACAGGCCCTCATGGCAGTGGAGCCTTTCAACATCTTTCATGCGGACAGGGTGTCCCTCAGGACCAATCCCTCCTTCATGCCCAAGGTGGCATCCAGTGTGGCCCTTAATCAGTCCATACATTTACCAACCTTCTTTCCTAATCCACAGAACAAAGGGGAATGGATTATGCACTCCTTAGAGGTGCACAGACAACTTAGATTCTACTTGGACAGAACTAAACCTCAAAGGAAATCTGATCAACTGTTGGTTGCATTTGCTGCAGGGGCAGAGGGGAAGGCTATTTCAAAGCAAACCATTTCCAAATGGATAGGCCATTGCATTATTTTTTACTACAAACACCATGAAAAACCTATCCCACAGGGGGATCAGACCCCACTCTACCAGGGCTGCATCTACCTTTACAGCCTTTCTCAGAGGCGTCTCTACCAGGGACATCCTAGAAGCTGCTACCTGGAGTTCTGTACATACTTTTCACCAAGCATTACCATCTGCCAATTTTTCTAAATCCAGAGCTGGCTTGGCCACTGCAGTCTTGCAGGGCTTTTTAGCTGGTCCTAATTCTATTTACATTCCTCCTCCCATCCTTAGCTTTGGGAATCCACCCAAAAGTGATGACTGCAACAGTGAAACATGAAGAAAATAGTACAGTTGTGTACACTTCCCATAAAAGTAGATGTTAGAGTGTATTCACTGTTGCAGTCCTGGTTACCCTCCCTTCAGCCCCCTTCTTTTTCTTTTTTGGATATACCTCTACTTTCCTTTACTGTCTTCAAAAGCTTTTTGGTGTATTTGCTTTTTTGTTCGAGGTATAACCTTGTATATTTATAGATTTAATTGCTTCCCATTAAGGGGGCACCTGACATCTGTGGCAAGAAAAACTGATGTAATGGCATTGGCTGCATGTTTTATACCCCTGACGACCTGACGTCCTGGAGGAAGGGACAGCAACCAACGGAGGACCCAAGTCTTTATCAGGCCAACTGAGGGCTACTGCAAGCAGATAACCCAAAAGTGATGACTGCAACAGTGAATACACTCGAACATCTACATTACTTTCCTTCATTCATGGGATTTTACTATTTTTTTGCAACAGTTTCTTTCTTCTGTTGTAGAGTTTGTTTATGGCAGGAGACCACCAGATTGGCTTTCTTTTTTTGGAGGATCGCATCTTGGTTCTGTTAGGGATAGCACGATCCATGTACTCATGTAAGTGCTTATGAAGTGCATTTGTGTAGGATTCAGCAGTCGTATCTCTATTGTCCGTCTGCATGGCTGTCGTGACGTTTGCAACTTCTGTCTTAATAAGCAAGAAGTTGGCTTTGGAGAATTTTTTTTACAGTGGTTTCACTAATGGGGGTGAGGGCTGGATGTGTAGGGTGATTAGCTTGTGGTCAGATCTGACCAATGAGGAATTGACCTCTGGTGTGGAACACCAGTCGCCCATGCTGGTAATGACCAGGTCTAGGATATTGCTGGCCCTGGTGGGGGTGTGGTAGGTTGATGCAAGGCGTTGGAATTTATGAATTCCAGAAAACGTTGAGCAAAAGAGTTGGTGCATGAGTAGTTTTCCCAGTTAATGGTGGGGTAGTTGAAATCGCCCATTATTAGGGTGTTGGGTTGTACCTTAGTATTTTTCAGTGTGTCAAGAAATGATGAGTGGGAATCCTGGGGCATGGTGGGGGATCTGTAGCAAGTTACAGTTTGGATTGTGGTCTTGCCCAGAGTTAGTTGCACTTGGATAATCCCGGATGCATTATGCTGAGCAACTAGCCTGGAGGTGTGGATATCCTTAATGAATATGGACACACCTTCGCCTTTGGTGTTTTGGTCTAGGTTACATGGCCGAAAAGTGTGGAATGATTTATAGTCTGGTAGTGCAGGGGTGCTCTCTGGAGCCTTGAAGCAGGTCTCTATCACTGCACAGATGTCAGTGTTCTCCATTTTAAGGAGTGCCTCGAGTGAATGCATTTTGAGGTTTAGACTTCTAGCATTGAGTAGCATTACCTTCAGATTTTGCTTGCTTGTACCTGTTACGGTGGTGAATTTGTCATTTGAACCTTGCCTAAAAAGGCACTATAGGGGTGGCAAGAGCCTTAGCCAGTGTCCGGTATCCGAAGGGTGACAGGTGCAGGCCATCTCTGGCAAAGCATCGTGGTCTGTCAATCATGTCATCTCAGGCCAGGCAGACAGGTACTGGATCCCCTTAGAATGACACCCGAAGCTTAGCCAATTGTTGAAGTCAATCATTTTGTCCTTGTACTGTGGTATCATTCTGGGTGATGGCAGGATGCTTCTCAGGGCTAGGGTCATACCTGCCTGGCCTACAAGATCGGAGAGCTCCTCCATGTCTCTTTTCATGTAGTCCAAGGAGGTACATCTCAGATCATTCACACCAACAAGGATAATGACAGAGTCATATTTGTACTTGTGGAGTGGCCTGAGTGCGTGAGTTATGTGGTGGATCCTGGCACCCGACAGTAACTTTCTCCTTGTTTAGCTTGGTGAGTAGAACATCAGTGTGCCTGACTATAGAGTCACCTATGACTAGAGTGTTGGATACGTTCTTATGCCTTATGGGATGTGGTTGAGTGGCACACTGAGTTTGTGGGCTGTGTGTCATTTGGGTTGTGTTGCGGGGTGGATGTTGCTTGCGTTTCTGCTTTGGAGGTCTCTGTTGCTTGAGCAGATTTTTATTGAGAGTCTCCGCGAATGTAGGTGTGTGTTTTGTGTTTCTGTGCGTCTGTTTTGTGGTGTAGGTTTTGAGGGACTATGTGATGAGTGTGGTGTGGTGCAAGTGTTTACCTTCTCCTCTTGACTGTCTAGTCCAGTCTTGGGTGAAGAGAGCTTTGCTTCCAGTTTTGCTATATAAGTGCATCTCTCACAGGTTGTAGTGTTGGGTGGTAGGAGGAGAGGGTTGTCTGTACATGAGGCAATTGCTGCATTGCCTTAAGATGCCCAGATTCATACTTCCCTTATCTGTCCACTCTTCAAATGACACTGTGGGGTAATAGGGTTTCAGTCCCTTTTAGGCACCTCTTTTCTGAAGACATGCTTTGGGTTCTGAAGGAGGCCAGGAAACCCATTACCAGAAAAGCATCTATGTCTAAATGGAAAAGACTTTGTTTGGTGCCTCTACCATCAGGATCCCTTTTCAGTAGGATTCCGCTGGTTCTCTCTTATTTGTGCATTCAGCTCCATGCTGGCTTAGCATGTTCTTCAGGTAAAGCAAACCTGTCTGCAATCTCTGCCTGTCTGCCCTTGAACCCTTCTTGGGCCTCTATTGTTTTGATGTCAAACAGTTTCTTAAAGGCATCTTTCATGTCAGGCCCCTGAGAAAGCCTATTCCTCCTCCTCCTTGTAACCTCAATTTTGTTCTTGAAAAATTGACTCAGGCTGCTTTTGAACCTGCTAGTTCAGCTTCCTTGCAACTTTGTACTTGGATGGCTATTCTGCTGTTGGTCCTTCCTTCTGCCAAGATATTGTCTGCGCTTCAAGCTCTTAAGGCCATTCCTCCTTTTTTAATTTTTCACTGAGACTGGGTGTCTTTTTGTACTAATCCTTTTATGCCCGAGGTGGTTGATGAGTTGTTTTTTAATCGGTCTATTCAACTTCCTTCCTTTTTTTCCTTCTCTGCCATCTGCCAATTAGAAGTTTTCCACAATTTGGACCTGCACAGACAGTGCAGATAGTATTTGGATAAAACAAAGTGTTTTTTTTGCAGATTTGAGCAACTTTTTGTTTCTTTTCATCCCAGGACATTAGGTTTTGCTGTTCCCAAACAAACCATCTTCTCCTTGATCTTTAAGGCTATTTCCTTTTGTTGGTCCTTTTCATGGCAGATGTTTTCATCTGTAAAGGCATGTTCTACTAGGGCAGTTGCCTCTTGGTGCCTTTTTCTAGGATTTGGACACCAGTTCCATCCTTCTGGCTGCTTCTTGGTCCTCTGTCCATGCTTTCACTAAACATTATAATTTGGATGTTATTTCCAAGGCCAGGGCAGGTTTTGCCAGGGCTGTTCTACATGGGTTTGTAGAGGGCTCTTCTGGGCTTTCCTCTTCCCAGACTTCTTAGCTCTTGTACTCTCCCTTCAGTGAAGAATACAGTGATATGGAAGGACATAATACAGTTGTGTAAAATTTGTAACAGTAGATGTCCTTCTCTTCACTGTTGCAGTATTCAATCCCTTCCTCCTTCCCTCCTGTCTTTTGATACCCTCCTGGCCGAGGATTTCCCGCTTCCTTTTCCATTCTGATTTTTTTTTTTTTGGGTGTACATGTTCTTGGGGGTTTTTTGTTCTTCCTGGGGCAATTCAGTTCTGTGCATTTGCATCTGTACGTCACTTGTATACCTTATGTGGTGAGCATATGTGCGATGTATGGTGCCAGTAAGATCTAAAGGTGCTGGTATACTGGCTGGATTTTGGGTTATCCTTGGCACGAGATATCTTCATTGAAGAACACTGCAACAGTTAAGAGAAGGACATCTACTGTTATGGTAAGATTTTACACAACTGTACTTTCCTTTCTTGGAAGACCATCTTTCAGATTGCTATTACTTCTGCTAGACGAGTTTTGGAGCTGCAAGTGCTCTTGTGCAAGCCAACATTTTTCATATTCCACAAGGATAGAGTTTCACTAAGGGCAAATCCTTCCTTTCTTCCAAAGGTGGCATCTGAGACAAATTTAAATCAACACACTGACTTACCTGTATTTTTCCAAATTTTGTGCAAAAGGTGAACACATCCTTCATACATTAGATGTCCAGAGAGAGCTCAGATTTTACATACATTACACAAAAGACCAAGGAAAATCAGACTGGCTGTTTATCTCTTTTTACAAAATAAAATTAGGACAAAAGGTGTCAAAGGTCATTCTTTGTAAGTGGCTGGCAGATTGCATTTTATTTGTTTACAAAACACGAGGGTTGCCTTTGCATTCAAAATCTAAAGCTTATTCCACCAGAACACTGGCTATCTAGACAGCATATGCAGATAAGAGTTTCTATCAGTGACATTTGTGCAGCAGCAACTTGGTCAGCAGCTCACTTTTGTATCTCATTATAAATTGGATTTACAATCCATAGCTTGCATTTCCATTAGCTATGCCATTCTTAGGAATATACTTCCTTCAGTCCACCCAGGCCCTGTTTTGGCAGCTTGGGAATCTGTCCCAAATATTGAATTATATGAAAATATACAACATCGGATACGGAACTTATGTACTTACCATAGCGATACATCTGTGTTCTCATTTTCATCCAGTTCAACATCCTTCTTTTGATGTTCTTCGTGTTTCACTGTTGCAGTCATTACATTTGGATAATCCTGCTGGCAGGTTGCCCTCAGCCAGCCTGAATTCCAAAGTCTTGGGTCCTGCGTCTGCTGCTGTTACCTCTTCCCTGACGTCAGGTCGTCAGGGGTCTAAAAGAAGCAGCCAACGCCATTTTCTTCAGCCTTTCTTGCCGCACGGTGCCCGAAGCAGAAGCAGTTCGCAAGTGCCGGTCGGCTGACTCCTGAGATTTTCGTGTTTGAGTTTCAGATCTGAAGTCTTCAATAAAGCTAAGTACCCTGTTGGGGAAACTTTTTCTTGCTCCAGACCGATGTCAGAAAAAGTTAAAAATTGTATTTCTTGTAGAAAGCAAATACCTCATAAGGATTTTCATTCTTACTGTATTCCTTGCCTAGGCCCTGATCACAATGTTACTGGTTGTCGGTTTTGTGCTAGATTTAACCAACGCACTATTAAGCGTCGGTATGATTTTGCTTTTAAACTTTTTTGGACGCCAGTTTAATTGTCCTGAAATGTCGCCGGATAGCCATCCGACTACCCGAGTTTACAAAAAATGCAAAGAAAAGGATAGAGAAAAACAACTGAGGCCCAAAACCAATGACGAAGCTTCTTCTAAGCCAGTCGCTGGTTCTCAGTGAGGTGCTTTCGCAGCCCCTGACCCCCGCTACTGACTCCCACGTGGAGTCGGCCATGCTGCTGGATACTCAAGGTATTGGAGCCCCGGACGCTAATCCCTCAGATGGGTCCGGAGCCGCTGAGCAGGTACCGGCTTCTGAGGGTGTATTCAGACCTAAACATCTTTACATTAAAACGACTTCAACTTCAAAGGCAAAGACTAAAGCACCTTCTAAAGCAAGGAAACAAACTCAAGAGCCAAGTGGACAGGCCTCTATGCCCAAAAAACAGATGCTCAAAATGGCCGAAGACTTTATTACCTTGATCAGGGGTTCCCATCCCCCTCCTGATAAGAGGCCTAGGCAAGACACTGACTATGAATCTTCAGATCAGGTTTCTATTTCTTCTGATTCCTCTTCTGATCAGGAATATTCTCTTCCCCCCTACGAGGATTCTGATGCTGAAGAATCTATACCTTCAGCATCTCCTCCTGAGGACTATTCCTTTGGGGAAACCTTGCATACCATGAGGGAGCATTTCCACTGGGAGAGCCAAGATTTTTCAGAATCTAAAAAGAGGCACGGATTTTCTTTTACTACTTCAGCACAGGCCTCTAGCCATTCCACCTGTGTTAGACATTGTAGATTGTGTTTTCGGAGTCTAGTCTGACCCCTGACTCCTTACCCCCAGCTCCTGTTAAGCCTGACCGATATTACAGGGCTCCTGTCTCTCTGACAAATTTCTTTTTAGAAAACCCTGCTGCTGACCCAGAAACTATGTCACAGGGTCCAAAGGGAGTTAAGGCTTCCACTGCAAAAAACCCGACCCTCTCTGACAGAGATTCAAGGGCACTGGATAGATGGGGAAAAAAGGTTTACACATCTGCAACTTTGGCTATAAGGGCCTTAAACTGTCAATTTCATATGCTTAAGTATCAGCAACATGTCATGGGATTGCTTAAACAGAAAATGTTAAATTCAAAATGTGCAGAAAACAAGGAAATGCAGGATTTATTGTATGCAGCAGAACAAGTTGGAAAACATACTTTGCAATGTGGTTTTGATTCTTTGGAGACCTCCTGCAGGGCTGCAGTTACGGGTTCTGTAATTAGGAGGCATGCTTGGTTAAAGGAACAAAATCTGCCTGATCATGTTAAAGTTAAATTACTAGATGCACCTTTACAGCATGATACTTTGTTTGGTGTTAAGGCAGAAGAGGTGTTAAAGAAAATGGAGGACAAAGTTAAATCTATGCAAACTGTCAAAGATTTTTTACAAGTACAGCCACCTAGGTTTAGTAGACACTGGCCTACAAAAAAAATGGTCCTTTCGTGTGTCAGACAGACCTCAAAGGGGCAGATCCAGACACCCTAGGGGCAGATCCCAGGCGCAAGGTTCTTAATAGGCCCAAGCAATGGGGTGCTTCTACCTCCAAAGCTGGAGAAGATAGATCACAAATATACAGAAAACAGTCCCAGTGACTTCCCCCTGCCTGCACCAAGCACTTATCTTCGGGCAGCACCCTTAGGGGGAAAATTAGAACGTTTTGCTCAAAATTGGCACATCATAATCCAGGACAAGTGGGTTCTAAACATAGTGTCACAAGGCTACAAGTTCCATTTCCATACTCTGCCAAAGGCAAACGGCTGGCCAGATCTGCCAAAAAATCAATGGGCAGAGGCACAAAAACAAGTCTCATTCCTCATGGACATGGGGGCCATTCAACAAGTACCAGAGCAAGAGCAGGGACAAGGATTTCACTCAAGACTGTTCTTGGTACCCTGAAAAGACGAGGCCTGGAGGCCGATACTGGACCTATCTATTCTGAACACTTTCCTGGATATTCCAAATTCAAAATGTTGACTTTGCAGCAGCTTCTGCCCATGCTGGGCAAAAATGCTTGGCTTGTGACTTTAGACCTAAAAGAGGCATACCTGCATGTTCCAATCAGACAGTCATGCAGGAGATACCCAAAATTCAAGGCTGGTTCAATGCATTACCAATTCTCTGCACTGCCCTTTGGCTTATCTACTGCACCCACGGTCTTTACAAAGTGCCTGGCACCAGTAATTGCATTCTGCAGTCAAAGAGGAATACAAATATATCCTTACTTGGATGACTGTCTCATTCAAGCAGAGAACAAGGACATTCTTCTTCAACAAGTGGCATTTATGAAAAGACTTCTAACATGCCTAGAGTACACAGTCAACAAAAAGAGATCAAAACTAGTACCCTCACAAGAGATAACATTCCTGGGTGCAAGCTTGAATACAACTGCCCAGATGGCTTATCTCACACCAGACAAACAAAGGTAACTGACTACCTATTTCAAAATGTTGGCAACAAAGGCCCAGTTATCTGCAAGAAAAATTCTGCAGGCTTTGGGCTTCATGGCATCCTGCTTCCTACTAATTCCATATGCAAGACTGCATATGAGGAAACTTCAATGGTACCTAAAAAGTGTTTGGACTTAACATTGCCACAGCCTGGAAACAGTCATTACTATCATTCCCTGCCTGCAACAGGAGTTTCGATGGTGGGCAAAGGCTTGTCACCAGAACAAGGGACAGCCATTCATATTACCTCCAGCCAGACAGATACTAACAACGGATGCATCAGACTATGCCTGGGGAGCCCACATGGCAGGAAGATGCATTTCAGGGCACATGGTCCTCAAACCAAATGCATCTACTTATCAATCAAAAAGAGATGTTAGCTGTTCAAAATGCCCTGACAAGCCTTCAAGGACCTACTTCATCCGAGACAAGTACTGATAAAGACAGACAACACCATGGTCATGTAGTATATAAACAAGCAGGGGGGCACACATTCTTACCCCCTTTGCAGACTAGCCATGACCTTGTGGGGACACAGCTTTGACTTGTCAAGTACATCTGCAGGCACAATTCCTGCCAGGAAAGGAAAATACTCTGACAGGCGAACTAAGCAGAAACCTCATGGATCCCCATGACTGGAAGCTGGATCCACAAGTCTTCAGCATGATAACAAGGAAATGGGGATGCCCGAACATAGATCTATTTGCCTCTCCTCTCAATTACCAACTAAAAAGATTCTGCACAAGGACTTATCACAGACAAGCATGGAAAGTGGACGCCCTATCTTTCAGCTGGAAAAACCTATCAGTATATGCCTTTCCTCCACTGCCTCTCCTCCCCAAGGTACTCCTAAAGGTCAGACAGGAGAAGCCAAAGATGATACTGATTGCCTCAGACTGGCCACGTCAGTACTGGTATCCAATACTAAGGAACTTATCTCTATACCCAGCTTGGACCTTACCTCAAATACCTCGACTATTGTCCCAGCAAAACAATCAGATCATGCACAGCCAACTCAGGACATTAAACTTGGCAGCATGGCGGATGATGTAGTCATACAAAAAACACCTCTCAGTAAAGCTGTGAGGGATGTCATTCTGGAAGCCAGAAGGCCTAGTACTAGAAAGTCTTATGCTGGAAAATGGAAGAGATTCTGTGCCTGGAACCAGGCACAAGGAACTGATACAGCGGTACCAAATATTCCTCAGATTTTGCAATACTTAACTGAGATGCTGGACAAAGGCCTGTCTTTTTCATCAATTAAAGTTCATGCCTCTGCCATTTCGGCTCATTACAATACAGAGCCACCACGTTTTTCTCACCCTTTATTAAGGCAGTACCTCAGAGGAGCCAAATATTTAAGGCCCCCCAAGGAGACTACCAATACCTGCATTGGGACCTCAGCTATGTCTTGGAAAAGCTCACCATGCCTCCTTTTGAGCCAGCTGCTACTGCTGATATGAAGTTTTTATCTTGGAAAACAGCTCTGCTCTTAACAATTACTTCTGCAAGACGAGTTTCAGAGCTACAGGTGCTCATGGCTGTGGAACCTTTCATCATTTTTCATCCAGACAGAGTCTCCCTGAGGACAAACCCAACATTTATGCCTAAAGTAGTATCCAGTGTGGCTCTTAACCAAGTCATCCATCTGCCAACCTTTTACTCAAATCCACACAACAAGGGGGAGAGAATTCTGAATTCTTTGGATGTACACAGACAGCTTAGATTCTACTTGGACAGAACCAAAGCTTTCAGGAAGACAGAGCAATTACTAGTGGCATATGCTGCAGGATCACAAGGAAAGCCTATCTCAAAGTACACTATGTCTAAGTGGTTAGGCCACTGCATTCATTTCTGCTACTTACACCATGGCATGCCAGTGCCTAAGGGCATTAGGCCTCATTCCACCAGAGCTGCAGCCCACCTCAGCAGCCTTTCTCAGGGGAGTACCAACCAGAGACATTTTAGAGGCGGCTACATGGAGTTCAGTGCACACCTTTACAAAGCATTATCATCTGCCACTCTACTCTAAATCCAGGGCAGGCTTTGCCACCGCAGTTCTGCAGGTCCTCATAGCCGCTCCTACTGCTGTCTAGTTCCAGCCTCCCAACCATAGCTTTGGGACTCTACCCAAATGTAATGACTGCAACAGTGAAACACGAAGAACATAGTACAGTTGTGTACACTTACCATGAATGTAGATGTTCGAGTGTATTCACTGTTGCAGTCCAGGTTTACCCACCTGCCTTCCCCCTTTTTTCTTTTGGATCTTATCTTTCCTTCTCTGATTTATACTACCTATGTGGTGTATTTGCTTATAGATGAAGGTAAAATTTATATTGGTGTATTTTTGTATATATATATATATATAAGTTTGGCTACCCTTTTTGGGGGCACCTGACATCTGGGGCAAGAAAAACTGAAGAAAATGGCGTCGGCTGCTTCTTTTATACCCCTGACGACCTGATGTCAGGGAAGGGGCGACAGCAGCCGACGCAAGACCCAAGACTTTGGAATTCAGGCCGGCTGAGGGCAACCTGCCAGCAGGATTACCCAAATGTAATGACTGCAACAGCGAATACACTCGGAACATCTACATTTATGGTAAGTGTACACAACTGTACTTTCCCTCTTCCAAATTGCCATTTCATATCATCTGGGGCTCAGGCACACTTTGAGTAAGACCCTGTCTGTTTATTGGACAGCATGTTCTCTAGCTCTGAACTTTTATGAATCTTTTTTTCCATTCTATAATATTTGGTATATATAATTAGAATACTCAGCAAACTCGGAGATAAATCAGTTAGAAGGAGGGAATTGTGTGAGTAGGGGAGGAGTCAGAGCTCTAGAAACCAGTACTCTGGTATAAGGCGATTAGGTTAGATCTGATCAGAATCAACAACCCAAACATTGAACTGGACAAAAATGAGACCTAGACCAGTAGATGGGGAATAGGACATTTACACCGAGCTTGGCAATGATGTCCTTTATGTACAACGGTAGCTTATAAATGCTTGGCCTTGATTGTCCTGTTTGGATACAGGACATCATTATTCTTTTGGGAAAACATGGCTGGGCTTAGAAGGGCCCCCCCAGGTTGTTAACTTAGTAACAGTCTATGAATTGTAACAAAATGTGAACTCAAAGTATAAGAGGGAAGGGCCTACAGCAAACAGTGAAAATGTCTGCATGAAATGCAGGTCTGTTATTAAGGTAAGTACATAACTTTCATTTATGGCCACTTCTGTGGATGAGAATGGCTGACCTTGGCTGTCAAGATCAAGTTAAAAGTCATTAGTTTGTCTTTGCAGGACCAGTATGCATTTGTGTAAAGCATGTTGAAATATTTTACTGTAGACATTTTGTTTTTCATTCTCTTGTCATTTGATGTTTTCACAGTCAAGTTGCAGTAATTGATGGGTATGGACACTGATGGATTATAATCAGAAAGATAAATACAGAGAAGCATGTGCATTTGTGTGTGTGCATGCCTCCCAAAAAGTGTGCGCGTGTGTGTGTAAGGAGGGGGGGGGGGGGGCTGTGGTTTGAAAAACACTAAAGGGTTGTGTTGCACTTTACCACTGGTCCAAGAGAAGTCAGTGTTTGTCTCAGCTGGAGGTTCATTTTTTGAAATATAATATCTGAAGGGATACATAGCAAAATCTGAAGGTATAAGAGGGGGCTGTCCTAGTCTTAAATCCCGATGGAAAGCTGCCTTATTTATCACTGGGCATGGTGAGTACATTTCTGTGTACAGTACTTAAATGTAAGTGTCAGAGGCTACTTTAGTCTATTGCATTGCTTTTCCAGCAATAATGCTGGCCTATTAACTGGACCCATATTTTTAGTCATAAATGTTAATGCACTGCATTTCAAGAAAAAAGTCTATTAAGAATTGTGGCTTTCATTGGCATTGGAAAACAGCTTGAGATTTATGGTCAAGAGCAACAGAGAAGCTTGGTAATGTTCTCTCCTTACCTTGGTGTGGAGGAATGTTAAATAATTTTCTCCTTTTTTTTCCTTGAACAACATCATCTGCTGCCCATTGGTGATAAAGTTTCCAGACAGTTAATAAATGTTTATTTGTTTCAGCGGGTTGACTGCTGTGCCTCGTGTTTCAGACATTCAAGTAAAAGCCTTTGATATTGAGTTCTAGCATTCAAGCAGAGTACTAGGGCACTGTGACCAAAGAGTGAATCTTTTGTGATCAACACTCATAAGAAGATCACTATGAATGCGAAACAGCCACATTTGAAAAATAAATCATTAGTGTGTTTTTGTAGAGAGGCAAGCCTCCTTTCACCCCCCCCCCCCCGTGTAAGTGCCTTTACTCCCATACCCATGCTTCACAGTATCTTGGCGAAATGAGTAATTTTTGTGATAAAATAGTCTCAGTCATAAAATGTAGAATCTGAAACATAGTACAAAGGATTAGTCCAGATAAAATTTAATCTGATGTTAATCTTCTTTCCATTCATCTCTGATGGGTTCAGTTCCGAGCCCTCGGAACTGAGTATGCCTTTTTACCAAGCTCACACCAGCCAAGAAACTCTTGAGCTAACTCTCTACCCAGAATGCCCTTCTCACTGTTACCTCAGATCTCTTTTGCCGCATAGCCATAAAGCCACGTTTCAGCTGAGGTCTCAGCTAAGTGAAACTTTTTTGATATTTGTGTGAAAAATTTTGGATATCTTCATATTTTATTAAGCGATTAGTTTTTCCTAGTGTCTTCTTCTGTCTGACCTTGGTTTTTCCTCTCTACCCGTAGTTACCATTGGTACACTTTCAAGTACTATTGTTGGTACGGCCTTCCTCCCTTACCCTTGTGGTATTTCTTCAATACCATAGTTGGTATTGTTTAACCTGTTAGCTGTCTTTTATTCAGGCATTTCCTTTCTTTTGTCTATCATACCAGTGTATTGTTATATTTGTGACTTTTTTGAATGGAGTTGACTTAGATTACAGTTGGATTATACAGTTGCCCTGTGGTGATTTTTCTCTATCAGGATGTCTGATATGAAGGGTACTTCAGGTTTTAAGCATTGTACTTCATGTAAGCGAAAATTATCTAACAGTGATTTTCATGATGACTGTGTATACTGTTTGGGAGTGTCCCACCTTTTGTTGCAACCTCCATGTGACAGTTGTCAGAGTTTGTCAACGCACTCTTAATGAGCGCAAAAATAAACTCATTCTGAAAGGGTTACTCAAGTATCCCTTCTCAGAGGCCATTTCTGCGATGGAGGTCTCATCCCCTCCTCCTAAGGACAAAAAGAGATCCCACTCTGTTCCTTCTTCACTATCGAGTGATCAGAGCAAGCCTGGAAAATCAAAGGTCCCAAAGTTATCTTTGGAGCATAAATCAGGCCCTTCGGCTCCGTCTTCTTCAGCTCCAACCATCACAAAACCATCAATACGGTGCCTGGTTCGGCACCGATCATAGACCTTACTTCACCTATTTCAACTTCGGCACCTGTGGCCACTTCGGCGCAGGGCACACTTTTGACTTCGTCATTAGTTTCTATTTTGGAACCGACCGTTTCAGCTCCGAGTGCCACTTCAGCACCGAACGTGGTACCAACCTCACTGGGTTTGACTCCTTTACTTCTGGTCTCGAAACTAGAGACTTTGGTGCCAGCAGACCTTGCACCACAGTCCCAATACTCCCACTCCGTAGATCCATTTCTGGGCCAAGCGTATAGCCCCTTCATAGAATGTCCTGTCTCCCCATCCAGAGTATCTACTAGATCCACCAGGAGTCTTTCTGAAGACGAGCTGCGTCTTGTAGACCAGCTGTTGTTAGCCAGGGGGATTCCCTCACTTTCTAAGACCCATCCACCTGCAGGACTTGGGTTGCCTTATCCACGGACTCCATCTTACACTCCTCCTTCAACCATCTCTGTTCCGAAGCCTTCTGTTCCAACATCTTTTTTGGAACTCATCACCTCAGCGCCTATGGTGCATCTCACGCCGGCTCTGAGTTTGTCCCTTTGGTCTTCAGCTCCCGCTAAACTGGTCCTTCCTCAATCTGGGGATTGGAGGGTGGGTGCGTCGGCCCAGGGTACGGAGCCACCTCTCTCCTCTGTGCTGATAGCCGTGTCCATGCCGATCCTGCTTGAGGCTCCATCTGTGGGGGTGGGTTCATCGGAGAGGAGTGTGACCCCGGTCCCGAGGTTGTCTTTCTTGGTTCCAGGCTCCCATCCCTCTTCGGGCAGGCCTGCCTTCTGTGCGATGGAGAGGGCTCTTGCTTCTGGCAGCACTCCTTCGATGTCGGAACCCCAGTTTTCACCCCTGAGCTACAGTTGTCACAGTCCACCCCCCCCACCCCCGGGACACCGAGCAGAGAAGCCACAGGACACCCCTGTTCAGGGTGCCTGCTATTCTGAGTCCTCCTCAGAGATCCCCACTGAGGAGCCCCCTTACAAGAAGACGTGCAAGAAGAAGCACATAACTCACCTGAGGAGCTCTTAATGGAAGACATGAATTAAAATGATAGTGAAGGGTCCCCACAGTCACCTCCTGATGATGTCTCCTTCAGAGACATCCTGGAAATGTTAAAGCAGAGAGGTGACTGGAAGCCCTCCAACACTTTGTCTGAGGAGTCTGTGTTCCTGCAGGCTTTTTGCGCTCGGCCTTCTACCTCTTGGGTGACCCCGCCTGCTGACAAGCTCATCCAGCTCGTCGTGCAGTGCGCTTGGAAGAACCCTGATTCCATTGAGGCAATCCCTCGGAGGCCAGACAAAATTCTTTCCCCTCCCGAGGAGAACCTGCATTGGTCCAAAGGGTTACCAGTTGGTGCTATGGTGGTGGCAGCAGCCACAAAAAAGGACTTGGGTAAGGAAAGTCCCACTGTCCACCCACCCAGCAGGGAGGCCCGGACGGAGGACAGACTTGGGAAGTGTTTTTTTACATCAGGGACCTTTACCATACATTCCCTGAATTATTTGGCACATTTTACGAGGCTCCAGAGGGACTTGATCTCCGAACTCTCTTAGATGTTCGCAGGACAGTTGTCTGACGGTCAGGGACAAAGTGGCATCGCAGCTTGCAACCCTGGAATCAGTATCCAACTCATCCATGAGGTTGCTGTCACATGCAACCAAAGGGGCGGCTAGAGCAGCGGGTTTGGGCATTGTTGTGAGGTGTCATGCCTGGATGCGCATTTGTGACCTCGCGGACCCCTTCAAGTCTTCCTTTCTGAATGCTCCCATTGAAGCATCATTCCTTTTTGTTTCCAAAGTGAAGGGCACACTAGCCAGGTGCAAGCAAGATGGAAAGACCCTGTCTACCGTAGTCCTATGGTTTTCCAACCCTCAACGTACCTTCTCCAGGAATCAGAGGAGTGGAAAGATGTGGCATAAGAAATCTCAGAGTCCCGCACGTGGTGATTATACTCCCAGAGGCAGAGGGGGTAACTATTCCAGAAGATGCCCCTATAGAGGCAGAGGGGGTCCTCATAATCAGGGCTCCAGGGATTCCTTCTCTGGACAGCCTTAGCAATGCTCCTGAGGAGCAGCCCAATTGCTTACCTCTGGAAACAGTTGAGGGTCGTTTCTCTCTGCACCAAGCTGCCTGGCAATCCATCACCACCGATCGTTGTGTGAAGAGCATTATCACCTGAGGTTACACCATTACCCTTTCTTGTCAGCTAAATTTCCCATGAAAACTTCCCGATGTTCCACCTAGTCAAAGGGAAGAATCAGCTTCAGAGATTATAAAGCTGTCTCAAAAAAAGAGTCATCCAACCAGTCCCACCAGACCAGCGTGGATTCGGATTTTACTCTAGATTCTTTTTGGTGTCAAAATAGACAGGGGACTGGAGACCCATTTTGGATCTCAGCAGCTTAAACAAGTCTGTCACCCAAACCAAATTCCAGATGGTCACGGTTCAGTCAATTCTCCCCTTTTTAAGAGAAGGCATTTAGATGTGCTCTATAGATCTCCGGGATGCGTATTACCACATCAAGATGGACAAATCCTCCAGGAGTCTGCTTCACTTCTGGCTAGGAGCCAGTCATTATCAATTCTGTGCCCTGCCATTCTGTCTCTACAGCCCCCAGAGTGTTCACGAAATGCATGGCAGTGGTAACAGCTCACTTGAGACTAAAAGGATTCTGGGTGCTTCCATATCTGGACGACTGGCTCCTTACCACCTCCACCGAGCATCTTCTGGTAACAGCATTACATTATACTCTTTCTCTGGCAAAATTGTTGGGAATAACAATACGCTGGGAGAAACCAAACTTTGTTCCTACACAACAAAGAGAGTTCATTGGAGCAGTGTTCAGTACTCAGTCCTGTCTGGTATCACTCCCAATTCACAGACTACATTGATTGAGGTTTCAACTCCGGGTGATACTCTCACAAACAACAGTTGCTGCAAGGGAAGTTCTTCAGGCCCTAGGTTGTATGGCAGTGTCATTCCCAATAATGCCTCTAGCAAAGCTACACATGCGGATTCTGCAATAGCTGCTTCTAGGTCAGTGGTTCCCAAACTATCACCCCCTCAGTTACGAGATTTGAATAACCAACTCCTGCAAACAGGACCTGCTTTGGTGAATGAGGTCAGGCATAGAACTTTGGAGTCGTCCATTTCAATCTCCTCAGCCCACAGCCGTTGGGACCACGGATGCTTCCCTGATTGAGTGGGGGGGGGGCATTTCCAGGGAACGACTGTCCAAGGCACATGGTCCACCTCAGAGGCCCACCTGCATATCAGTGTTCTGGGACTGAAAGCTGTGCTGTTAGCATTGCAGGCTTTCCATTCGACTCTCCCTTCTGGGACAATTGCAATTCAATCAGACAATATGTCAGTGGTCTAATATATCAACAAGCAAGGATGAACCAAGTCCTATCACCTATGTCGAGAAGCCATGAGAATTTGTCAGTAGGCGATAGCTTCCAACCGCTTTCTAATAGCAATGCATATCCCGGGGAGCTCCAACGTGATTGCGAACAAGCTGAGCAGATGCATCCTCATGCCTCACAAGTGGTCCCTCAACCCCGAGGTGGCGTCAGCAATCTTCAGCCACTGGGGCCAGGCCCTGCTGCAATCTTTTTGCCTCCCCATCAAACACCAAGTGCAGCAGCTATTTTGCCCTACTTCCCCTGGAAGGGGAGTCACCGAGGGACGCTCTGGTCCATGGGACTTCTTTATGCTTATCCTCCCATCCCTCTGATCCCACAATTTCTAAAGAAAGCTCTTCGGTTGAGATGCAAGGTGATCCTCGTAGCCCCATTCTGGCCTTCGACAAGTTTGGTTCCCCATCTTTTGGCCTCACTTAATATGCCCACTGTGGATTCTGGACCCTCTACCAGATCTGATTACTCACCCCAAGGGTTGAGTCACCCAAATCTGTCCAGTCTCAAGTTGACAGCTTGGTTTCTCCACTTCCACTAGCCAAGCTAATCTCTCCTCGCCTGTTCGAGACATCATTCTGACCTCTCATAAACCATCCACTAGAAGACTGTACCAGGATAAATGGAAAAGATTCTCCATCTGGTCCAAGGATAACATGCTGGACCCATATTCAGCCCCATTTACTGAAGTGCTTCAATACTTGGCTAGTTTTTTTGATAATGGAGCCTCTGCCTGTACCATATGTACCATATCTAGTGGTAATTTCCAATTTCCACAGTGGTATAGATGGCACCCCTCATCAATCTCCGCATTTGCAAGGCTTTCCTCAAGGGGACTTCTCATATCAGGCCTCCTGTCAGACAGCCCGTGGAACCATGGAGTCTCACTCTAGTCCTTCAGTCTTTGACTCAGAAACCTTTTGAACCTGCTGCGAAGTTTGACCTAAAGTTTTTGTCTTGGAAATCCTTGTTCTTGAAAGCCATCATGTCTGCCAGAAGAGTCTCAGAGTTGCAGGCATTGTGTATCAAGAGGCCCTATCTGGTATTTCATAAAGACAGAGTATCCCTTCTGACGAATCCATCCTTTCTCCTCAAAGTTGTTTCTGAATTCTTCATAAACCAGACCATTGACCTACCAGTGTTCTTTCCAAATTTTGCCAATAGAAGAGAGTACTGCCTTTACTCTTTAGACTTACATAGACAATTGAGATTTTATCTAGACAAGACCAAACCTATCCGTAAATCTGAACAGCTTTTCATCTCCTGTTCTGGGCCCAGAATGGGAGAGGCTGTTTCCAAGGTTACTTTATCAAAATGGCTAAAGGACTGCATACATTTCATCAATTCCCTCAGTAATGAACCTATCCCAAAAGTTAAAGCTCACTCCACTAGCTCTATGGCAACATCTGTAGCTTTCTATTCCAGGGCTTCCATGGATGACATCTGTGTAGCAGCTAGTTGGGCTCATACCTTTATTAGTCGTTACAAATTGGACCTGGTCTCCAGAGGGAGAGCTGCCTTCAGCTCAGTGGTACTCAGGGAATGTTCTTCCATAAGGGCCACCCATGGACCTCAAGGTAGCTTGGGATTCTGTCCCATCAGTGATGAATGGAAAGAAGATGAACATCATCAGATAAAGAAGTTATGTCTTACCATAACGTTCCATCTGTGTTGTTCAACTTCTTTCATTCATCAATTCCCATCCTCCTTCCCCCTCCAAAGGCTCCTGGGGGATGCTTTGGGTCTAAGTGGTGCCTTAGGGTAGTTGTGCAGAAGTGGCCTCTGCTTTACTTCCTTTTCTCTAGCAAACTTGATCTAAGGTAACAGGGAGAAGGGCATTCTGGGTAGAGACTTAACTCGAGAGTTTTTTGACTGGCACGAGCTTGGTAAAAAGGCCGACTCAGTTCCGAGGGCACGGAACCGAACCCATCAGTGATGAATGAAAGAAGATGAACAACACAGATGGAACGTTATGGTAAGACATAACTTCTTTTTTATTTATTTTATATTTGTTGACCGGGACAGTCCGACTGGATACATGTCCATTTTCAGCGGAGGCCCGGGAAGGAAAGCTCCAAACAAAACTTACAGAAAAGTCATATAATCAATACATGTTACATACAATTTATAGATTCTGTTCAATCAAGCAAGTTATGCAATCTGTCTTATTAAAGTTACGCAAGTATATAGACTAACAATTATGGCACAGATTTTATGTAACATAAAGTACTGTTTAGCACACAATTATAGAGAAGGACCTAGTCAGGATTAGAACAAGGACATAGCCAGTATGTTTCAAAATATTGTTTGAGACTTTTTTTTTTTAATTGAGTTGGTGAGGATTCTAGAGTAAGGACAGCAGGAAGAGAGTTCCAAGTTTTGCCAACAGAGTTGGCAAACAGGGAGTCCTCAGCTGAGTTGTTGGTTTTGTATGTTTGAACCAGCAGTCTGTTAGATGAGCGAAGTGGCCTAAGGTTACTATAGGGGCTGATGATATTTTTAAGTGCAAGTGTATTTTCAGGTTGGTTGAGTACTTTATATGCCACTATGAGCTGCTTGTATTGTAGTAGGCTAGGCAATTCTATCCACCCTAGAAGATTTAGGTTATGACAGTGGTGTGTCCTGTATGCCATGACAGTGGCAAATCTTGACTGTGTTGCAGGAATATTAACTGAACTGGAAGTTTTGACTCTGCTCTTCAGTTAGAACCACCCACCCTCCCTGTTTTTGTTTTGGTGTTAATCTTAGTGGCCTTGAAACTGCCCGCCCCTCTTGTACATTTGTGTTTGGATACTCCTTCTGGGCCCATCTCATTTGCTCACTCAACTGAGCGCAGTGAGATCATATTCTGATTTCAGGCTCTCCTACTGTGTACAAAGAGAGCATCTGGGAAACAGAAAAAAAAAATTAAGCTCGTTTCTTGCCTTTCCTATTAAGTGGTATAGACTATTTGTAGGCTTCTGAGCCCCCAAGCCCTTCTGTGTTGGAGGGAAGCCTTCTAGCTTAGTTTTTTTTCTTATAACTGGCCAGTTTTCTAGTTTCAGCACTCAAATCTGTTTCTTTGATCTCAGCACTTGTTCAGAAAATAAATAAATAAAATTTCATCTGCTTTTACTGTACTTGTGTTTCTACCTACTTTATTTTACTTTTGCATCATCTTAAAAGTACTCAATTGTATTTATTACTGCTTGGTGTAACTCATTCTAAGCCTTTTAGTTTAAACACTTGGGCTTCGGACCAGTTGTTTTGCACTGAGAGGGTTTGTGGTCTGCACTGTAGTGGCAGAACAGGTAGCTCACATCCTTCTAGGTTGGGAACTGCTGATTGAGGGCTCAGTGTCTGTTATTCTAAAAGTGTATTAATTCTGGTTTAAGCACTTGGGCTTTCAGGCCAGTTATTTTACATTAAGAGGGTTCGTGGTCTGCACTCTTGTGGGAGGAGAGGCTGGACTCTGCCCTTCTGAGCTGCGAATTTCTAGGCTTATAGTGCATGCATATCTGATCTGCTTCTTACTGAAGTTGGTGCGCCTTGTTTGCTGTGGCATAGACTGGATTCGGGCCTGCTGGATCTAGCTTTGTTTGTGTAACTTGAGCACTAATCCAGGCATTCTCTAAAGTATTCAATTGTATTTATTACTGCTTGGTAGTAACTTGATTAAAGTGTAGCTATCATTCTAAGTCTTTTGGATTAAGCACTTGGGCTTCAGACCAGTTGTTTTACATTAGGAAGGTTTGTGGCATGCACTGTGGTGGCAGGACAGGTAGCTTTCATCCTTCTAAGTTGGGAACTGCTGATTGAGAGCCCAGTGGCTGTTATTCTTAAAGTGTATTAGTTGTGGTTTAAGCACTTGGGCTTCAGGCCAGTTATTTTACATTAAGAAGGTTCGTGGTCTGCACTCTTGTGGGAGAAGAGGCTGGACTCTGCCCTTCTGAGCTGGGAATTTCTGGTTAAAGGTTTATAGTGCCTAAATATTTGAACTGTATCTTACTGAAATTGGTACACCTTGTTTGCTGTAGCATAGACTAGATCCAGGCCTGCTGAATCTAGCTTTGTTTATATGCTTGTTTGCTTGTTATTTCCCTGGAATGCTAATTCCACCTAATACGCGGCTTCTCAGTGCTTCTGTGGATCACTAGTGATATTTGCATTGCTTACTGTACTTATTTCCTTGTTTCACTTGAAAGAAAGTTACTGTTTGTCGTTTTTGCATTTAAGTTGCCTGTAACACATTGCACTTAAGTTACCTGGCACTTGCTCACTAAAGCAATTATACAAGTCAGCACAAAAAATTAAAAGCACTACACCCTCACTCCCCACTGGCCCTTGTTTTCAATTATTAAGGAATTCCCAATATTATTCTAGCATGTCCAAAGGTCAGTTGTCAATCTCCTCTCCGGTCCAGCTGGTGAATCTGGGAATCTTGAGGCAATGTTACAACTGCCTCATGTACACAGACAACCCTCTCCTCCTCCCAACAAATTCCAACACATGTGAGAGATGCAACCATATAGCCAAACTGGAGGCTAAGCTCTCTCAACTCAGTACTGGCATAACCAGTCAGGAGGAGAAGGAAACCACACTCACTACAATTCCAGTCTCACATAGACCTACCACAACAGCAAACCAAACACATAATCACACAAAAACATACTCGGAGGCTCTAAGTAAAGATCTGCCTAAGCAGCAGAGACCTCCAAAGCAGACACCCAAGCAACCGCTACCCCAAAACAAAACACATGCAACACATATCTCACAAAGCCAGTGTGCCGAACAGTCATAGCCCTTAAGACTAAACAACACACCTGATACACTTGTAATAGGTGACTCTATCATCAGGCACACTGACGTCCCGCTCACCAGGCTGAACAAGGAGAGGGTCACGGTGAGCAGCCTGTCGGGCGCTAGGATCCGCCACATAACACAAGCACTCAGGTCACTCCAAGGCAAGTACAAATATGACTCAGTCATTGTCCATGCTGGTGTGAATGACCTGAGACGTACCTCCCTGGACTACATGAAAAGAGACATAAAGGAGCTCTCTGAGCATGTAGCCCAGGCCGGTATGACCCTGACCTTGAGTAGCATCTTACCCTCACCAAGAATGATGCCACAATATGAAGACAAGATGATCAATTTCAACAATTGGCTTAAGTACTGGTGTCATTCAAAGGGGATCCAATGCCTGTCAGCTTGGGATGATATGCTCGACAAGCCACGATGCTTCGCTAGGGACGGCTTGCGCCTGTCACCCCTGGGCTTTCGGATATTGGCAAAGGCTCTTGCTACCCCCATAGTGCCTTTTTTAGGCAAGGCTCAAAAGACAAACCCACCTCCATAGGTATCACAAGGGATAAGAAACTAAGAGTAATGCTACTCAACGCCAGAAGTCTAAACCTCAAGATGCACACACTCAAAACTCTCCTTAGCATGGAGAACATAGATATCTGTGCAGTAACAGAAACCTGGTTCAGGGCTCCCGAGAGCACCCCAGCACTACCAGGTTATACCTCATACCATGCTTTTCGGCCCCAAAACTTGGACCGAACCACAAAAGGAGGGGGAGTATCGATATTCATCAAAGATACCCACACCTCCAGGTTGGTGGCAAAGCACGAAGCATCAGAGACTATCCATGTGCAACTAACAGTGGGTAAAACTGCCTTCCAGTTTATAGCCTGCTACAGACCAACCTCCCAAACCCAGGAACCCCACTCGGCCTTCCTGAGAACACTGGAAAATATCAAGGTCTCTCCAAACACCATTATATTGGGCGACTTCAACTACCCAAACATAGACTGGGAGCATTACTCTAGCTCCAACACCCTAGCCCAAAGGTTCCTAGAATTTATAAACTCAAATGCTATGGAACAACTTGTTACCACTCCCACAAGAGGAGAAAACATACTGGACCTGATCATCACCAACATGGGGACTCTATGCTCCAGACCAGAAGTGTATCCCTCACTGGTAAGATCAGACCATAAACTAATCTCACTGGATACTCACATCCCGACCCCACCCCCTGCCCAGAAAACCACAGTGAAAAACTTCTCTAAAGCAAATTTCACACTCCTCAAAACCGAGGAGGAATCCTTCAAAGCCCCCGGGCCTGTGGAAAATACGGCCCAGACCGCAGAATCCTTTATAAACGCGTTCTATGAACACCTTCAGGAATGCATGGATCATGCAATCCCAAATGAAACCAAGACCCAATCCTCCAAAGGCAGACGTCCTGTCTGGTGGACCCCAGCCATAAACAAACTATACAATAGAAGGAGGAAGCTACTAAATGATGGAGCAAAATCCCAAAAAGGGAAGGCATCACTGATCAGTATTAGCAAAAAACTACGGGCACTCATAAAATTGTCTAAGGCCAGCTTCGAGAGAAAAATTGCACAGGACACTAAGGATAATCAAAAGGCTTTCTATAGTTATGTTAGGAACCTGGGTGGTAATTCCCAGATATGCTCAGAATTAGTCCAAAATGACAAAAAATACACTGAACCCACAGACATTGCCAACATCCTAGCTGACAGGTTCAGCGCAAACTTCTCCCTCCCCCCCACCAAAAGGGCAAATATCTGTCCCAGCAGAGTGCTGCCCCCCTGACATCTCAGATGCTCAGGTAAGAGCCGCCCTCTCCAAAGCAAAAAACACAGCATCAATGGGACCAGACGGTGTCCCGGGCTGCGCCCTACATGAAATCCAAGAAGAGCTAAACCCAAACATAAAACTACTGTTCAATCTCAGCCTTACTACAGGATATGTGCCCAAAGAGTGGCGTACAGCAACAGTGGTCCCTCTCCATAAAGGTGGTGCCTCAACGGATCCTGGAAACTATCGCCCCATAAGCCTGACTAGCTTGGTATGCAAAGCTATGGAAAGGATCATCATGGACCTCATAAATAAAGATATTGGGGACCTACAGACACTGGATCCTACCCAGTTCGGCTTTGTTAAGGGCAGATCCTGCCTCTTAAACCTGGTTGATTTCTTTGAAACCGTCACCAAGGCCATTGACGAGGGGAAGGTGGTCCACACAGCCTACCTGGACCTCGCAAAAGCCTTCGATACAATACCCCACTCGGGCATTATAGATAAGCTCACCAGCTTAAATATAAACCCCTATGTCACTAGATGGATTGCAAACTGGCTCAAGGACAGAACCCACATGGTTAGAATTGCTGGAGCCATGTCAGACTCCAAACCAGTTACAAAGTGGTGTCCTATATTTCTCGGAGGTACAGGCCAACATGGAAGGACTGTGGCTGACCAAGTTCGCAGATGACTGCAAACTGGGCGACATAATCGACTCTCCAGCCGACACAAGCATCCTCCAAAAGGGCCTCATAGAAACAGACAACTGGTGCCAGAGCCATGGCCTCAAGCTAAATGCCAAAAAGTGTATAGTCATCCCCTTTGGCAAAAACAAAGTGCCCACAAATTACCACATAGGTAGTAATCCATTAAGTACAGAAGAAGTAATTAGGGACCTGGGGACCCAAGTTGACAGCAATCTCTCATTTGACAACCACGTAGCCAAAGTGGTTAGAAAAACATTTTATATAGCCCACCTAATCATGAAGGGATTCACATCTAGATCAGGGGAGGTCATCGTGCCTCTTTACTCATCCCTCATCAGGCCCATGATTGAGTACAATGCCCCTTTTGGGATGTACCTTACCAGACACCTGTAGCAACTGGAAAGATCCCAAAAGTCCCTCACCAAGAGGATCAAAGGGCTCAAACAGATGCCATATGCTGCCCGGTTAAAGAAACTCCAGCTCTACTCAGTGGCATACCGCCTGTTCAGAGGCGATCTGTGCCTGACGTATAAAGCCATGTCCAACCCGGAATTAATGGACATGCTGCACCTCAGAAAATCCAAATCCCATCGAGCTACACGCTCGAGAGACTTGAACCTCAGCACTGAAATAAATAGGACATGCTGGAGGGACAGATTCATAACCCAGAGGCTCCCTTCACTCTGGAATAAAATCCCAGTCCAGGTTAGACAGAGTCCCTCATTGTCTCTCTTCAAGAGGAATCTTGATGAGTGGATGGAAGATCGTAGGTTTACCTCGGGTATCACTTCTGTGTCACTGTTAGATAGAGGCACAGTATACTAACCTCGAAAAAGGGCATAGCAAAATAAATTTAAAATGGGTGGCGAAAGCCAAACACATTCTGGCTAGGCTTATAAATGCCATAGGGCAGATAGCCTAGTATGAACCTATGAACCTATCTAGCAATGTGGTTATAACAGCTAGAGACTTTACTAAGATCTGATTTGTTCAAGTTGATGAATAAAGGGGAGGCATAAAGAAGGGTAGAGAGTAGATGGGAGCGGGCAATAACAGTTCTAGCAAGTGGAGTAAGGAAAGGTTTAATCTTATAAAGGGAGCCAAGTTTTTTATTAATAGTTTTGATAGTTTGGCTGACATGCATATCAAATTTAAGGTTATTGTCTACTGTAACACCTAAGAGTTTAGTCTGGGCATCTGGGGAAATAATGGTGCCATTATTAGATTTTATAGTAAAGAATAGTGGGGAGGACCTACACGTGGGGGAGAAAAGTAGCAGTTTTGCTTTGTTAGGGTTTAAGATCAGATAATGATTAGAGAGACAATTTTCAACTGTGTTGAAAGTATTCTGGGATGTCAGTAGATTTGTTGGAGAGGTGGCTGAACAAATTAAAGTGGAGTCATCCGCATATTGAATGCAGGTTGCATTTGGGATAACAGTGTGGAGCTCATTAATAAAGACAGAGAAAAGAAAAGATAGAGAAAATCACTTTAACTAAGAGGTCTAAGAGGCTCTGTCTCTGATGGCCCTCCCTGTAAGAGGAAAAAAGACACCTTGTTGAAGTTTCAAGAAGTTTATTCAGTTAAGCAGGTAGATGGACTAGTGTTGTTGTTCCAGACAGGTAACAATTTCAACAACGCTTCTCTATTTCTCCTACAGGCTCCCACAGGAAGACCATCAGAGAGAGAGAGAGAGAGAGAGAGAGAGTCTCCTGGATCTGCTAGGTTAAAGTGATTTTATTTGAATAATCTTTTGTACTCAGTTTCTTGTTAGTCTTGTCACCCTCTGGGTCACAAGTGGGATACCAGACCTGACTCGTGGTTTCTGGATTACCTTTGTTTTAAAATATAGAATCTGGGGATCACAGTTTAGGGATCCCACACAAAAATGTTGATCGCTATTGTGTTGATTACTAGCTTGGCACCCAAGTCCATTTTATCTCAAGCTCTGCAGCAGGCCACCTTCTTAAGCAGACTCACTGCTACATTTCATGAGTTACAATAGGTTCATAAAATGGAGAGTTGTTTGCACGTAAGCAGTTGCACGGCTCAAAAAGGCATGATACAAAAAACAAAAAACAAAAGGAAGAAGCCAGCAAGACCAAACCCCATAAAAATAATTTATTGAATATAATAAGGACAGCAAAAAAGTGCACAAACCGGTTTCGGCTGGTATACACAAACACAGCCTTCTTCAGTGTGAAACAAGTATACTTTAAACATGCCTTTATATAGAGTATGAATCAATCTGATTGGTTATTTAAAATTTGTCATTCAAACCGGGTGGGAAAAGCCCACCCAGCTTAACAATCCATTTTTTCTCTTTTGAATTGAGTAATGCATGCCAACCTGTTTTATTGGATTTTTTACCCCTAATAATGTCAATTATTGTAAACGTGAAGGATGCTGAGGGGATGTATTAAATGATGTTTGTATAAAGCATTGTTGAGTCTGCCCTTTTTTATGTTGCTGATATGCTCAGAAATTCTTAATCTAAGTGGTCTGGATGTTTGGCCTATGTAAAATGCTCCACATGAGCATGTAGCTAAATAAATCAGCCAATCTGAGCTGCAATTTGCAAAGAATTTTATCTCATAGAGCTTGGAGGTATTTCTGCTAGTAAATTCTTTGGTTTTTGAAACTTTACAACAATTGGAACAATGTCCACAAGGGAAACAACCAATTAATATGGCGCCTGTCAGTGTGCTTTGAATAGGTTCATAGTTTAGTGGATTATGTCCATGTTTGTAATGACTGAATGTGCTCCCCAAATTCTTACCTTTTCTGAATGAAAAAGAACATCTATTGGAAATAATAGGGGATAAATCAGTATCATATTGTAAAATGTTCCAATGTCTGTTGACACTCCGAATAAGGTTATCAGTGTTCCTGCCATATGTGGTGGTAAATCTGAGAGATTGATTGGAAGGAGTATTTTTTGACTTATAAGTTAGTAAGTCCGTCCTGTCCAAATGACCCGCATGATGTATGGCGTCAGAGACCTGGCCCATTTTGTATTTCCTGTTCTTAAATCTGTTGATAAGATCTTTACTGTGTTCTCCATATGACACATTATCCGAACAAATGTGTTTCAATCTGATGAATTGTGATTTAGGAATGTTTTTACATATGTATGGAGGATGGAAACTACTGGCGTGTAGGATTGTGTTATATTCAGGATGTTTTCTGAATATCTGTGTTTCCAAAGTATGGTCAGACAATCTATGGATAGATACATCTAGAAATGTGATGTTGTTGAAATCATAATGTAGGGTGAAGTTTATACCCCATCTATTATTATTCAAGTATTCAACAAATTCATACAAGTTTTCAAGATCACCTTTCCATACAGCCCAGCAGTCATCAAGGTAACGTCGCCATATATCTAGTTGTTCAAGATAGATGTTGTGCCCTTTTTTGAGTCTTTTTTTGACTCTAATATATAAAAATTTTTTTCTAACTATATCTATGAATATATCCCAAATTTTATAATTTTGGGGGCAAGGATCCATAGCTAACCTGATATTTTTTTCAGGTCACTCAATGGTCACAATTTATCTCCATACCACATGAGTGGTTTTTTGTCCAACCAGGATTTGATATCCACAGCCCTGGATTCCCTGTAAATCTGTCAGGCCACATTACCATCTTTTATAGGGTACACCTACATTCTGAGGTTGGATCATGTTCACATTTGGAATATATACTTTTTTTGCTATGTATTTATGATTTCATCAAAACATTCTCTTAATGGAGCTAAATTGGACATCATATGATTTCTACATTTTTGTATGATACATTTCCTTCTTATGGACTTGATCATCCTTTGCAATTTTGAGCATTAATCTCATTTTCATTTTTATATTTTTTACTCAACCTCAATTAAGTTTGAATACCAAGGGTCGTTAGAAACACCTGAACTTTTTTGTTGGCCACCTATCGGTGCTATCACTTATACTCAGCATCTATTTTTTGCTGATATTCCATTTATGCTAGCAATGTAAAAACATATTTTTTGATATTAGCATAACTGTTTGGTCTTTATATTTTTGGGACTTTTTATGGTATTGCCTCTGGTGTTCGGATATATGTCAGATAATTTGACTGATTATTCAGCTAAACTAATTTGGTTTCTCAGTGTGTCTTCAGAATATCTATAATCACTTTTTAGAACCCTGAGTTTTGACATAGACATTTATAAGGAACGTAGTCTCTACTTGAGTCTATTATTGTTCCTTTTTTGGACGTAGCTTTTTAGCTATTATTGTCCATCTCTATATATATTATACATTTTTTCTTATAGACCAATATGGATTTGCTTAGTCTTGTGTCCGGACTCTCCTCAGACCGGGAGGATCTGAGTGCTTTTGGCTTGGGTTCAACCCATGATTGTTCCAACAGCACTGAACCATTGGGATCAGAGACCACTTGTAATCTGGCCTTTGAGAAACTCCATAAGCATATAAGGTCTTTACGCTCCAATGTATGGCATGCCAAACTTTTCAAGGCATACATTGCCAAAAATATCACACCTCGAGGCCTAAGGGTCAGAATCCAACCCTTAGTTGCCGAAATAGATGATGATTTATCGTCCGAATGGGCAGATATCCAACACAAATCAAGTATGGCATTTGTTGAAGCACTAAATAAATATTATGAGCGTACAATCGACAAAGAAATCAATACTGTTTTATCTTTGGCCAATGATGTGAAACCTTTTGAGAAAGAGTCTTTTTTTGCTAAACATTTGACCAAAGTGGTTTCTGATCTCAAGATTCTGGAGACACAACTGAAAACTAAAAAAATTCATAAGTTTAATAGAGATATCTCTGATTACCAGGGCAATAATCCTTTTAGCACAATCAAGAAACAGGTAAAATTCAATGTCCCACATAGCCGTCCTACTAAAAGAAAAAGACCAAAATCTATATTGAAAAACAATTGGACTTCTGACACTGGTTCATCTACCGAGGAACCATTTTCTGGCCCCGAGAGTGACGTGCAGATTGCAGCAGGCTCACCCACCCCCAAGAGATCATTGATCAATGTCCCTTTAGGACCAGGTATAAGAGAGGGGGGAGAAAACACAAAGGTGGTGTCAGACATACAGAGTCTTTTACAAATGGCAATGACGAAGTAGCACCACATACATATAACAATGTTTTAAATTTATCTAATTATGATTTGTCACCTTTGGAAATCAATGTTCTCAATAAAGGCTTATCATTTATACCAGGATTTTTTGTTACTGAAGACTCTTTTGCACAGGATGTTTCCTCATTTTGCAGATTATTGAACTTAAGATTGTTTTTTGGTTGTTCTGATGATTGTGAGTCTATACGAAAATTCACATATCATAAGTCTACATTCAACCCCCCTATGCACCCTGCTGTTTTGCAGTTTCAAAATAATGTTCTCCAGGACTTACACTATTCACACTCCCCATTTGACACCCGATCAAATAACCTTACGAGGGCTGAACAACAAGCTATTCAACATCTACAAAATAACCATGACATTGTTTTAATTTCAGCCGATAAAGGGGGTGCTGTAGTGGTTCTAAATTGGGAAGACTATAACAATGAAGCTCTCAGACAACTATCTGATGCAAAGTATTATTCTAAAATGGTAATAAACCCAACAACCAAATTTCAAAAAGAAATTTCTGAATTTCTTACATATGCCAGAGATGCCTCCATCATTGACTCTAACCTTATCCATCAACTTTCAGTACAAGACCCATCCAATCAATACATATATTTCTTGCCCAAAATACACAAGGACCCCAGACACCCCCCAGGGAGACCCATTGTATCAGGAAGGGGATATTTCACTGAACCCCTGTCCCTTTTTCTGACTGAAAAATTGAAACCTTTGTTGACACTCATCCGTTCACGTCTGCAGGATACCACTAATTTTTTACAAATCATTTCAGATACACAACTAGAACCAGAATGGCGCATGTGTACCTTGGATGTTAGTGCTTTATACACCAACATACCACACTCTGGAGGATTAGAATCTTTATCCTACTGGCTACAAACTTCGGGATTATATACAAGTGAATTTAATGAATTCCTACTGGATATGGCTTCATATGTCCTAACCAACAATGTTTTCTTTTATGAAGACGTCTGCTATTGGCAAACTAAAGGTACTGCTATGGGCTCTTCATTTGCACCAATTTATGCAGATCTTTTTTTGGAGAAAGATCTCATATATGACACCAGTAACAACATCTATCTTGAACATCTAGATATATGGCGACGTTACCTTGATGACTGCTGGGCTGTATGGAAAGGTGATCTTGAAAACTTGTATGAATTTGTTGAATACTTGAATAATAATCGATGGGGTATAAACTTCACCCTACATTATGATTTCAACAACATCACATTTCTAGATGTATCTATCCATAGATTGTCTGACCATACTTTGGAAACACAGATATTCAGAAAACATCCTGAATATAACACAATCCTACACGCCAGTAGTTTCCATCCTCCATACATATGTAAAAACATTCCTAAATCACAATTCATCAGATTGAAACGCATTTGTTCGGATAATGTGTCATATGGAGAACACAGTAAAGATCTTATCAACAGATTTAAGAACAGGAAATACAAAATGGGCCAGGTCTCTGACGCCATACATCATGCGGGTCATTTGGACAGGACGGACTTACTAACTTATAAGTCAAAAAATACTCCTTCCAATCAATCTCTCAGATTTACCACCACATATGGCAGGAACACTGATAACCTTATTCGGAGTGTCAACAGACATTGGAACATTTTACAATATGATACTGATTTATCCCCTATTATTTCCAATAGATGTTCTTTTTCATTCAGAAAAGGTAAGAATTTGGGGAGCACATTCAGTCATTACAAACATGGACATAATCCACTAAACTATGAACCTATTCAAAGCACACTGACAGGCGCCATATTAATTGGTTGTTTCCCTTGTGGACATTGTTCCAATTGTTGTAAAGTTTCAAAAACCAAAGAATTTACTAGCAGAAATACCTCCAAGCTCTATGAGATAAAATTCTTTGCAAATTGCAGCTCAGATTGGCTGATTTATTTAGCTACATGCTCATGTGGAGCATTTTACATAGGCCAAACATCCAGACCACTTAGATTAAGAATTTCTGAGCATATCAGCAACATAAAAAAGGGCAGACTCAACAATGCTTTATACAAACATCATTTAATACATCCCTCAGCATCCTTCACGTTTACAATAATTGACATTATTAGGGGTAAAAAATCCAATAAAACAGGTTGGCATGCATTACTCAATTCAAAAGAGAAAAAAAATGGATTGTTAAGCTGGGTGGGCTTTTCCCACCCGGTTTGAATGACAAATTTTAAATAACCAATCAGATTGATTCATACTCTATATAAAGGCATGTTTAAAGTATACTTGTTTCACACTGAAGAAGGCTGTGTTTGTGTATACCAGCCGAAACCGGTTTGTGCACTTTTTTGCTGTCCTTATTATATTCAATAAATTTTTTTTATGGGGTTTGGTCTTGCTGGCTCTTCCTTTTGTTTTTTGTTTTTTGTATCATGCCTTTTTGAGCCGTGCAACTGCTTACGTGCAAACAACTCTCCATTTTAGGAAAGGTATTCTAAATCATCGTGAAAGCTAACACATTTCTGAAGTGTGTTTCCTACAGTTCTTACAGTTTCACTTGAATTTCTTATCTGCATTCAAAGATTCAAAGTTATTTTGAAAGAGCAGACTTTTGTTTATTTTAACTGGAATCATGGGTGATGTGAAATGTGACCAGTAGCAAAAAAACAGACTACTCAGAAAAATCCTCTTTATGATGCATCTTAAAATAGAGCCTAAAAGGTATGAGTTGTCTTTTTTATATAAAGGTAAAAGTATGAATCTTGCAATTTTGTTATAAATAGTATTGTAATGTAAACATAACCTGGTTCAGGAAAATTGTAAAGCACACTTTGCAGGAAATGATGTAAACATATTTATTCTTCTGCAATTGTTTATTAGGACACACCAGAATGTGTAGTGGCAAGTACTGCCTGTGGTATGATGTGGGCTGACCTTATAATGGCATCCTTGGTATTTTTCAAAAAATAAATTTAGGTGTGAATTTTTTTAAGAAGTTAGGATAAAAAAAAAAAAAAAAAAACAGCATCATGCCCCCCCCCAACAAAATACTGCCAAGACACACAAAACTTTGTAAAGCAGGGGATAGCAGCCCACTTACTGGATGTGTGTGTCTGTTTTTCACTGACATTACGTTAATAATGCCAGTGTTAGTTTTATTTTTTTAATACTTTAACCTTAAACGTTTTAATGTTTCAAAAAGTAACGACCTAGAATAGAACAATTAATTAAAAAATTGCCAAACACTTAACTGACAGCCCCATTGGGATGTCAGTCAAGTCAGAACTGTTCACACCTGTGTGTAGTGTATCCTAAAATAAAGTCACCCAATCTTCTTCTTGTCCTCATTTCCTCGGTACGATTTTCAGACCCCCCATACTTATCTGGCCTATCACAGTTTCAACAAACGTACCAGTTGCCATAACAGTATTACAAAATAGCTTTTTAACATTTGGTCATATCATTTAGCATATTACTTACTGTTTCTTCAAAACTGTTGCAGTCTTGATTATTAATTTTGAAAGAAAAGCAATGCACAATTACATTGGAGTTGACACCTTTTTGATTATTTTTTCCCTGGTCTCGTCTAGGTCTTCAGTACAGGGAGCAAAAGCTCTGGTTCATGAGGTGTTTGAAGCACCATTTAGGTACTTGTTTTCCCATGCTCTGCAGTGTTTGTTTATAATGTCAACACATTTACTGTGCTGAGTAGGAGTGCTGAAAAGGTAATGAACACTGCTAGCCAGCTTACACCTGCCTTTCGTTGTTGCTGACTGGCCAAGATATAGGTCAGTTCAGAAAAGCAAACCAGTGGTAAAGACACAGTACTAAGAAGTTCACAGTTTAAAGATAACATAGCAGTGTGGGCTCTTAGTTTAAACCTTTTTTATAGGAAAAGACTTCTGCCCTTTTGTTCTTGGTTTGCTGTAGCTTTGATCAAGAAGAGAAAAACCCTGAATTCAAGGATAACTTTTAAATATTACTCAAATTCACTTAGAAAGGTAACTGAGCAATGTGTTTTGCTTTAATGTGCAACTCAGATGTCTGGCATTACTGATTGAGTGTATTTCTCCTCGGTGATTTAACAAAAGCTCATTTTTTGCAAGGGATAGGACAAAAATAAGGCAAAACCAGGATGTTTGAGAGCTATGCTTTCGGCCAGTTTGTGAAGCACTAAAATAATGCTGAACTACTTTGCTTATCATTTCTGGATGAAGCCAAAAATAATGTTGGAAAAAAAGTCCAAAATCATAGACAATTTTGAAATGTGACTAATTAACTTAAAAAAGTTTGTAGAACAACAAGTTTTGAATCAAAATGCTTTTCTCAACAATGAATATGAAAGTTTTAATATCTGACATTATTGACTGTAATTCTATGTAATTTACCAGAAGATCAAATATTTTATGGACAGGGCAACACTATGCAACAAAATTAGGGACTGTTTAAAGGTATCTATACTACAGTGCCATAACAGCTGTTTATCCAGCTATGATTCCTGTCTCACTGGAGTGAATGTAGAATTTCTGTCCTGGCAGTGTGCCTGGAGGATGTAGCAGATTGTTGGTAGCAACTTTTGCTTTAATTTCCCTGTAAGGCGAAAGGAGAGAAGCAGCACCTGTGAGGTGCAGTACGGAACAACTGTGTTTTTGAGAGGGACCTTTGCTACTCTTTGCAAGGTGAGTGAAAATATGGAAAGTTTATTTTTTGTGCAACTAATCAGTGCAGAGAGGATTAAGAAGGTTATGACTTAACCCTTACTATTTGAATACTGTGAAGCAGTCACTGATTTGGCATGATAGGAGAAGTGGTTTATGCTTGCTGGCGTGTGTGTATATGTATATACACATATAGATGTATGTGCGTGTAAAGAGGGAGGAGGGAGGCATGTACGTGTGTGTGTAAAGAGGGAGGGAGGCAGGTAGAGGGGTGTGTGTGTGTGTGTGTTGTGTGTGTGTGTGAAGAGGGAGATAGGCAGATAGGTGTGTGTGTGTGTAAGTAAAGAGGTAGGGAATCGGGTAGGGGTATGTGTAAGAGGTAAAGAGGTGTGTTTGAGGTAGCTAGCATACCCTTCACCTATCCAGGCTTTTGCAAAATGTCCAGATTTTTTTGCCTCATAATTTTAATCTGTTTTTCATAAAATTGTGTTTTTCTGGCAAATCCCTGGCAAATGATTTAGGACTGAAGTCAGAAAGTAATGGCAGACATTTGAGCTTTAGACTTCATATCCTTCAGAAAATTTGTACTGATGCAAAACAGCTTTCTTTGAGAGGTACTGTGTGTGTGTGTGTGTGTGTGTGTGTGTGTGTGTGTGTGTGTGTGTGTGTGTGTGTGTGTAAGAGAGAGGGAGGTGTGTGTAAGACATAGGTAGCATACCCCTCAACTGTCCAGGTTTTTGCAGAATGCCAAGATTTTTGCCCCTTATGTTTGCACTCTGTTCTGTGCAACTTTCATTTAGCTAGCTAATAAATGGTATCACTACTGTGGTATAAAGGTTTAAAACTGTGTTAGTAGCACAACAGGTAGCATGCTTGCATTTTAATGCAGAAGGCTGTATGTTCTACTCCCACAGCATGTAGATGGATTACTGATACTGTGTTGTACTTTCAGGGGGTGGGGTGCTGAAGTCATGAATATGCCCTCCTTTGGATGAAATGCCTAGTAACTATGAATCTGATTTCAGTTTGCCATCCATGCAATATTACCAGCTTACCATTTTTTTCTTTAACACAAGTAGGCAATGTATTCTTCAAGGGCAGCAGGCACTGAATTGGTATGTAGATGAAATACTGAAATATGAAGTTGTTAGCAGCAACCTTTTCATTGGTTACAGATCTCTTTAAGGTGGAATTAGTCAGACGACTTTTACTTCTGCAGAGATTGTGCACAATGACTGATATTGGTGGATTTAATGATCGAAGTTTGAGTGGCCTTTTATGGTTGAAATGTTTTAAATTGGGCAGTTTTTTCATTATTGGTTCATATGTTTTGTTTCATTGCTTACTGGAAAAATGTGCAAAACTATAAATTTAAAACACACTTTACCAAGTGGTGCTCTGTTATAAAAGGGATATAATTTAATTATTGTATCTTAAAATTTAATTACACAATCAGGAAGCTGAATCAAATAACTTTTGCATGGTCCTAAAATGTTTGCAAGGGACCTATCCTTTGAAAACAGCCCAAAGGTAAACTTAATCCACCACTGGCCAGATGTATTTTCTTTGAATGTGGGTTCAGTGCTGCTTCAGTGAATGTGGGTTTCAAAGGCAGATGAGTTTTAAAGCTAAGTCTGTTTTCATTGTGAGACTGTATTGCTTCGTTTAGCTTTAACAAATGTCTGTCAGTGTTTGTGCTACAAAATATGAAATAAGAGTTTTAAATGAAATCCAAATATCTGTAATTGTAGAAGTAAAGCAGAAAACAGTGTGTACACTGAGAATTTTCAAGTGTTTATAGCAACTGGAGGGATAGCCAAGTAATGGGACACTGAAACGGCTGCATGGGGGGGTGGGGGCTGAATTGGAGGGTTGGGGGTTGATCCAAATGTAACGTATGTATACTGCCATCTGTAGGGGTCCACCAAAACATTTTCTTGATAAAAGGGATTCTCCAGCTTGCAAAGTTTCAGAACCACTGCTGTAAAGAATGCTACTGTTGTAGTTAACTTCCTTTATGTTAATGTGCACTGTGAGAGTTTTTGTGTACCTGCGGCTGTGTGTATTATCTCCTTCCAAGCATATGAACTTCTCCTAACTATTTCTCCTTTCAAATGCTCAGTAAAAGCCCACCTTGAGTTAATGGAATGCAGTTATGTCAGTAATCCTCCTACTGCCAACTCTAAAATGTCTGACCCATAGCATCTCTGCCCTTTTTAAAATCACATGAAGTTTAAATGCACTTTTGTATGTTATATGTGTATTACACTGCCTCTTATTTTGGTTACTTTGTTCATTTGGAATAGTACTTGTCAAAGTTGTGTTGTATTGCTACTTGCAGCATGGTTTGTTGCTGAAATGCATCAGTTAGCCAACCCACTTAACCTGGTTAACAGAAATAAAAGTGTGACTTACACAGAGGAATATATGCAACATTTCCATGTATAGTTTATTACTCAGCACACCCAGTGTAGTCTGTTACTAAGCTGTATGTGGTAAGAAACTACCATAATTCCTTGTGATGCCAAATAAAATAATTGCTGCAATGGTTGAACAGCTGTGCAAAAACGCCACATTATGGAAAAAAAAGTAAATCACTGAATCTGTAGTTATGTGAGCACATTCACTTTGTGAATGCCTAGTATCTCCATTGATTTGAAAATGTTCTTATTCCCATATCTGCCATTACTAACTGCACCATTTATTTCCTGTGACATGCAGTGTAGTCAGAAGTATGCATTTATGCCCCTGCTCTTTGCTAGGGAATGCTTTTCTTTTCTCTGTCAGTGGTTGCATTCTACCTTTCTCAAGTCACGGCTAAAGTGGGTCTTTGTACTAGCTCACTTAAACTGTTACCAGTCAGCGGAGTAGCTAGTGTTGTCAGGAGGGGGAACAGAATCAGGCACAAAGTGTTGGAGGGCTTCGATCAGCTGATCCTGATCACTATTTATTGTAATACTACCAGCTTTTAAAAGCCAGTATTGTATTTGTGGTCAGGCCTGAGCTCTGTAGCTCCCCGTGTCTGATGTACTGTAGCAAGCAGTTTGCTACAATTTAAAAGTTAAAAAAAATGTTATTTTTAAACTAGAATATGAGTGCTGTAGCGCTGTGTGCCGGCAGGGTATAAACTGTAGCAACTGTTTTGCTACATTGCTAACAAGTAGCAATTGGACTTGACAGTCGTCGTCCCCCCCCCACCCACCCACACACACACTACTGCAGAGGTGTTAAAACTGTCACTGCACTGAGATACTCTTGCAGAATCAGTTCCTCTTGGTCTACAAAAGAAAGCCCTGAACATAGGCCTGTAATTTAGTTACTTTTATGGCTGTAGCTGGATAACTTCTAAGTATAGTGTAAAACAAGCTCTGAGCCAAACATAAATGAGGGTGGTTAGAGACAGAAAAGAAGCAGTCCTTTTACAGAAGGCAAAGAAGATGACAGTGACTCACACAAATCCCATTATATGTCGATGGCATGGGAATTCACAGTTACTTATGTCTGGCATGAGTCATACAAAGCATTATGGGAAAGAGAAAGGGTTGAGGGAGAGCAAGATCACACTGATACATCAATCACCATTGGTAGCCATGTTGTAGAAAACAGGCTACAATTACAAATAAAGCACTTAGAGTGATTTTGAGGTGTTAAAATATGTCAGGAAACAAAGATAGAGTGAAAAAAGCTGATTGTTTAAGTTCTAGGGTGGAGTTTTCCTTTAAAAGAATTTTTTAAACTAAAACATGAGTGCTGAAGAGCTGAATGGGTGGGGCACTGGTTCATAGCCTCTGCCCAGGGCACTAATTGAACCAGCTACTCTTCTGTTACCAAATAATGAATAAAATAAACACAGTTTGTAATGTATTATTCTGAAGGAATCTCCGATTTTAGGACAGGCCATAATATGTTTTTTTTTCATATGCTCTGTTGTCATACACAACACAACCTGGAGACCAGTGCAGTCTAAGTGTATGTCAGAGGTCTGGACATCTGAGTTGCAGACTGAGTATTTTTTTTTTCCAGATGGTAATTTGCCTTGTAGTACTTTAACCAGTAAGAGTGAAGTGACATATTCTCTTTACTGAAGGGGGGGAGCTTCCAAAGCCAGTCAATTCACGCTACCTGTTGATAAAAGAAATTTAATGTAAAACAGCAACAACGGCACTGTAAACTAATAAAAATTAATTGCTTTTGTCCCTTAACAGTAACTTCTTCAGACTCGTATCACAAAAAAATCACCATAAAATACTGTAGTCACCAAACATGACCAATCATGATTGTCTTAATTTTTCATTTTTAAATGCACTGAAAAAATACCCTTGTTAATAAGCCCTAAATATTGGCAGATGTTTAATTTTAATCACCGTAAATATTCTCTCCATTCTAGCTAATCCTCAGCATTAAATATGCTACAGAAATTCTTCTCTTCTTCAGTTATTGAAAATAAAAAAAGTGTTATTTAGAAAGAGCATTTCCTGTATCACAGATTTCCACTTCATGCATATAGGTTCATAGGTAGGTACTAGGCTATCTGCCCTAGGGCATTTGTAAGCCTAGCCAGAATTTGTTGGCTTTCGCCTCCCTTTTAGACTAGATTCCTGGGCCTCTGTCCAGCAAGGCCATAGAAGTGATCCCAGGAGTAAATTTACGATTTTCCATCCACTCATCAAGATTTCTCTTGAAGAGGGTCAGCCAGGGGCTCTGCCTAACTGGACTGGGATTTTATTCCAGAGCGAGGGAAGCCTTTGGGATATGAATCTATCCCTCCAGCATGTCCTGTTAATTGTTGTGTTAAGGTTTAAATCCCTGGAACGTGTAGCTCTAATGGATTTGGTTTTCTTGAGGTGGAGCATGTCCAACAATTCTGGGTTAGACATGGCCTTGAACGTCAGGCAGAGATCGCCTCTGAGTAGGCGGTAAGCAACTCAGTAGTGCTGGAGTTTCTTTAGTCGAGCTGCATAGGGCATCTGTTTGAGGCCCACTATTTTCTTGGTGAGGTACTTTTGAGGTCTCTCCAGCTGTTGCAGGTGTTGGGTAAGGTACATCCCAAATGGGGCATTGTACTCAATTATGGGCCTGATGAGCGATGAGTAGAGGGGCACAATGACCTCTCTTGATCTAGATGTGAACCCTTTTGTGATTAGGTGAGCTATATAGAAGGTTTTTCTAACCACTTTGGCAATGTGATTGTCAAATGAGAGGTTACTATCTACTTGGGTCCCCAGATCCCTAATTACTTCTTCCATACTTAGTGGATTACCTCCTATGTGGTAGTTTGTGGGTACTTTATTTTTCCCAACATAAATCTTGTGAGACAACTCACTATTAGTTCTACCAATATAGAAAGCTTCGCATTTTGTACTACATGTAACATAAACTACAGATTTGAATTTATGATTGAAAACACCAGGAATCTTTATCTGTAACCTCCAAGAAATAATTAATTAATTACAAACCAAACATTTCTGCATACCACAGGGTTTAGAACTTCAGACAACTGACAGCTTACTTAGTTTGTTTTGAAAATTGTCTTTGAGATTTGTACCTCTCAATTGAAGGTGGATATTTCTATTACTTTCTTAATGCGTCTTAAATAGTTAATGTATGACACACACACACATGGGTCTACTTCGACCCATTGAAATTACTCATAATCGAATCTCACTTACCCGTTCTCACTTGTTCAAAAATACATTAAACTGAAAGCACAGACTACCGAAATCCTTTCCCTTGGAATGGAACCACTTGGCCACCATGGTGAACTTTGCCCTTTCTTCAATGCAGTGCAATCTCAGAGTTGGAATATTTAAGTAGGGGGGGGTTTGCCCCCCACTTTGGTGGGTTTAGTTTAGGTTTGTTTACATTTTTATTCGTGGTGGCCAAGTGGTTCCTTTCCAAGGGAAAGGATTTTGGTAGTCCATGCTTTCGGATTAATGTAGTTTCGAACGAGTGGGAATGGGTGAGTGAGATTCGATTGTGTAATTTTGATCGGTGGAAGTAGACCCCTATATAGGTTTGTGTATGTAATATGTGTGTGTGTGTGTGTGTGTGTGTGTGTGTGTGTGTGTGTGTGTGTGTGTGTGTGTGTGTGTATGTTAGGTTAGGTAGGCAGTGAAGAGTGCTTGTATGTATAACTTGTCCTAGGCCCACAGAGCAGCCATGCCTGCTTGACTGTCTCCTGCACATCCAGCCCAGCATTCATTCTAAACACTTGCCTGGCCAATGTGCCCCACCCCCGGTCACATCCTCCCTATCTGTTTTGTCAAGCATCTGAGCTGCTAATCAGACTCAAGTTGCTTGGACTGTAGTCAGGGCTTTATCCCTCCACACCAATTGCGGGTTTTGGCAGCTAGAGTATTACTTTAACTGTTCCCTTCATGTAGGTACTTATAAAAGGAAGGCTTTTTCTGACTTCCAGTGTCCTAAGTACAGACTTCCGCGGTGGTGCAGCGGTAGCATTGTTACCTCACAGCAAGAGGTTCTCCCGTTCAATTCTCGGCTTGGGTTGGGAGTGCCTTCTGTGTGGAGTCTGCATGTCCTCCCCGCGGTCGAGTGGGCGTTCGAAAGACATGCGTTGAATGGGCGTGCCTTCATTGAAGGTTGGGCATCGGGCTGGCAACTCGACACCATAAAAAACAACTGCCAATCATTAGCGGACCGGAGTTACGCTGTGGCAACCCCTAACCGGGAAAAACCGAAAGACAAACAACAAGTGTCCTGTTAAGCACATAGCCAGTGCAACTAGTCATGCTTTGTTGCCTCCTTTAGGTGAACTGCAACTATTACTTCTTGGAAAGAGGGACCCACCTCCCACTGTGCTCGTTTCTGATGAGGAGAATTAGTGGCTTAAATGGGGCAGTGGGCTTGAGCAGCATGGTCATATTGGTGAGGGCAAAACCAGGTAACAGTTCAGAATGTTTTATGTGCCTTATCTGCGGTTTCTTTTTCATTGATGTATGCTGATCAAATGTGTGATTAGCTGCTAACGAAGTGTAGCAAGCAACAGGGCAAATGATGTAATACTATTTCAGTTATTTTACTAACCTTTATTTAACCTCTGCAGTATACAGAAACAGGAGGAGAAAGGTTGCAGTTTTCCATCTAGCATTTAGTAGCAGCATATTCAGTGAATTAAGTGAGTTCTCTGGCATATGCAAGGAAGATCAGTCAACTGTAGATAACTGCAGTGTCAGCTTCAATTAAAGAGACTAATTCCAGGGTCTCTATTGTTTTTTTTTATCTGCTGTGCCTCACTAGCTATGATTTATTTAAACAGGTCAGGTATATTTAAAACAAAGTCAAGTGCCACTGTTCTCTTTATAAAGGACATCTCTGTCCGTCTGTTGTGCTGTTTAATCTGCTGCTCATTCCTTGCATTTAAATTAATGACCAATGATTAAAGAATAGGAACTGAAAAGGGAAAAATGACTGACACACTGCTTTTGGCATTATATTTTCACGGTTGACTGGTTTTAGGATCAGGCTTCTTGAGACATTGTGTTTGCTTTTGAAGTGAACCTTTGCCAGCTAGCAGAAACTGACACTCGAATCCTTTGTGGTGCCGTATGCATGCAGTCACCCTTGTGATTGCTTTGTGAATTATTTAGTGCTCCTTGCCAGTTATGAACAGTATTTGAAAGAGAGATGCAAAATATTTTCCATATTTTAAGTTGAAAAGTATTACAAGAAACAGGAACACACAAATACAGAACCACCCAGCAAGCAGCAAAGAAAGCTCAGTCATCATCATGCTGTTTGTGCAGTAATATTTACTTTCATATTAAACTAAGATTTTTTTTAATTCGTCATACTGTTAACATTTTTTGTTTTGTTTGAGTGGTTAAAAAACACAGAGTAACGATGAAGGTGTAAACTTTGTTTTACTGTAGTAGTGTGCAATGATGACATGCATGGTGTTTAATTCAGTGAATGTTGGTGAATGAATGGCATTCAGGAGCAATTTCAACCCCTTTTTTGGGGTCTGTTGTTGGGATTATCCTCACTGATGCCAAAGAGAAAGCATCACCACAAGAAAGAGTACTACTTTTCAGAGCTGTAGCTAGCTATTCTGCTCTTTGGTACCAGCTACAGTTTATGCAACACACACAGTGCTAAGTGCTTTAATGCTAATTAAAAAAAAAAAAAAACGCTGTTTACTTTAACCTGTAGCAAACTGCTTGCTGCAGTTTGTCACACACCAAGTGCTAAATGCTTCAATTATATTAAAATAGAAAAAAGCTCTTATTTCGTAAAGCTCTTCTTTCCTTTAAATTATAACAGTTGCTACAGTTTCACACACATGGAGTGCTAAAGTGCTTTAGATATGTGTTTAAAAAAAATTTCCTTTTAAATTGTAGCATTGTGATATGGTGCTTGCTATAGTTTATGCCACACACAGAGTGCCAGGTGCTTGAGTTCTGCCCACAAATGCAATACATATAAGTGCCGGTAATCTGCTGTGCACTGAAGACCCATCTGCTGCTGCCAGTTGCGCCCCCAGTACTTTACTCCCAAGGTGGCTACCCCTTTCAACCCCCCCCCCTTGATATGTTAGTACCACTTTTAATCTTCATCTTTTTAGAAAAAGCGTCATTCCTGCAAAGATTCTTTATTGGAGTAATACAGTTAGAGAAAACATGAGGAAGGCTCATCAGTAAAGGGACAACGGTGGAGTCCTATATCTGGTCTTGCTGGGGCTACTCTAGATGGCCTGTTGTTGAAGGATCTCACAGTACAGATTTTGTCCACACTTTCATTAGTGAAGTAACAGTACACCCGTTAGTGTGCTAATGTCATGGCTGATGAGGTTTCTTTCTTAAAGAAGAATGCTCCTCATTCTTGTTCATTCCATTGGGCCCTGTGCGACACTGATTGCTGTCAACAGTGGCAGTTCTGTTACATTGGTGATGGTTGAGGTGGAGTTTCTTTGGTTTCTAACTGTATATCAGGACTTGCTAAAGAGCCTCTAGAAATGTCTTCAGGAGCCTGTTCCAGAAGGCCTTTTGAAAAGCCAAGGCAAGCAACTCTCTGGGCATGGTGGAAGTGGAAATAGTCACTTTAAGGAGTCCATTCTTCTGCGCATTTCCTCCAGGTACGCAGTCCTAGAATTCGCCAAGGCTTTTACTGACTTAACCATAAAGTTAACCACCTGACCCAGACTTTCTCACTGTGACAGGGAACCTAATTTTGTGTTTCTTGTGTGTGTGGGTTGCATTGATGAAGCTTTATGTGACATAGTTTAGTACCAGGAGTTATCAGTTTCTGGATGATGTTTATGATCACAAAAACTGATAAAACTAGTAAGTACCCAAATCCCCCTTATCCACTGCTTTCTTTTCATGATAATATGACCTTTTTAGTAAGATCACTAAGCAGCTGGGCTTTTGTGACTAATAGAAAAATGCTATAAAGACATGACTGAATATAAGGCCCTTCATAAACCACACCTAAGTGTTACCTCCTGTCCTCTGCATGATAAAATTTATCTTGAAAGGCCTTAGATAGGCTCCTGACTTTGGCTAATAGGTCAACCAAGATGGCACTCATTCCTAGCAGGCTACTTAATTTTGAGTCGGCACCCTACTTCTGCCTCCACAGTATGTGTAATAGCTTACTTCTTTAAACAACATGTATTAAGTGTGATAACCTAAGTTTAACAGTATGCGCACAGAAAACATTATTCCATATGAACTTCATAAGTAGAACATGTGGATATACACAGCTTTTTGTCATCTTATAGCCATAATATAGGGAATGCTTTTTCTGATTCTCTACTACTGTCTGCGTTAATAGCCTCTCTCTAACATTTCTAGTTTGCTTTCCTTAAATAAGCATCATATTCTTCCATTTAGACTTGTACATTTCATATGATAGTAAATCAGGTGTGTAGCTTTATAATATTCAGGTAGTTCAGATGGACCCAGGGTTCTCTTGTTCTATTGAGGATTAACTTCTCTCATTTAACCCTTGCATCTCGTATAAATTCTTTTTGAAGGTACATATTCTCCCTTTAGGATGATGAAGTTCTTGTGTCTTATATAGCATTTGTGGTACAATAAACATGTTTAACTACTTGAACCTTATTATCCAAGTTTAATGTCTTAGCGTTCTAAGATCCTAACTTTTAACAATCGTGCTTTGTCTATTTTATTTGAAGTTTCCTTTGCTGCCTCCTCCACATCCCAGTTCACCCATATACCAAAGTATTTCATCGTATCATGTTGTCAAAAGTAGGAATACCGTTGAACTAAAGAAGTGATTGAACATACTTTACTAATATAGCTTATATTTTTTTATTTTATATCCCCAAAAAGATTGACAGTGTATTAAAATATTTAATAGTGTAGGTATATCTTGATCTGCCTGTTGATGACCACACTAGTCAAATCCCTTGATTTTTGAGTGTCTTATTTTCCTTGACAGGGTCTCCAAAATGTAGTGTGAAACACAGTGGGGACAATGAACACCATTACCTCATGTTTCTTTAAACTACTTGCACCTCTAATAGTGTGCACCCTCCCCCCTTGTTGAATTTCTATACTTTCTCTAGACTAAGCAATTTCCCAGGCAAACCAGGCTTTCTCAAATTTACACCCAAACAGCCACAGCAGACCCTGACAAAAACTTTCTCTTCATCCAGGCTTATCAATAATAGTGTATTCTTTTGTTCCACCTATCTCTTCTGTATGATCATTTAATTATATTGTCAAATGTTTACCTTCCAGCCACAAAGCCATGTTAGTCTAAATGTATTATATTTGGAAGGAACTTATTATTATTATTATTCATAGATAAATAAGGAAGTACTAGGCCAGCTGCTCTTAAAATGGGACACTTATAAATCTAGACGGTTTTCTTTCCAAAGGTGGGATTCAAAGCCTGCATCTTGTCTCTGTGGGATAAATACCTTGACCATTACACCAACCCCCATCACCAACACTTTATTAAATTCTCACATAAGATGCAAATACATTTGTGCATTAAACATTACTTGTATGCTTTCTTTTTAGTAGTATCCTTCACTCTGCTACATAAATTGCTCCATTCCTGCATTCCCTTAAACCTCACTCCTACTAAATATTATTGTGCATGCTTTGTTCCCACAAATTCAGTTTGGTTGTGTAATTTGGTCTTTCATTTTTCTAAAGATCCCACATCTGGTTCTTTTGGCAGCCAGTACATGTACTAAAATCTTACTAAGTTTAATGCTATGCAGTCATGTATTGTCTCCCATCCCATCTCAAAAATAATCATTTCCTTAGTTATAGCCATTTGCACCCTCAGCCATGCCTCTCAACCATACTGAATTCCTAATTTTTTACCGGTTTTGGGACCAAAATATTGGGATGCTACGAATTCCCGAGTGGCCACCTTAATTTCCAAATTTCCTGGTAGTCTTTTTTTTTTTTTTTAACCAGTTACCTTACCACTTTAAAATTTTGGCTGATGTAACCACGCATCACCAGCCTATAGGGGCGTGTGTGATGACATCAGCTACTGCCTGCTGGACTTGAAAGGAATAGGGAATATAACAGTGATGGCGGGCAGGCGGAATAATTTAAATTTTGCAGAGTCCCAACTCCTCCAGGTATTGCATTATTTTATTTATCTGCTGGTCAGCAAGTTCATTGTGTTTATCTGTATATGTATGGTGGCATTGCAGTTTACATTATAACTCCACACCAGCTGGCCGCTCTAATGCAACCTAGTGTGCAAGTTCGTTCTCCACTGCTGGCTAAGAGCTACTGTATGCAGAAATGCACTGTTTAACTGCCTTTTGCATTTAGGGGTGTGTATTCAACCGTTGCCGCATTTTGACTTCAGTTTAGTGTGTACAAGTCCATTCTTATCTTAACTATGTTCAGCCGCTCTAATTCAAACTAGTGCAAATTTGTTCTCCACTGCTGTCTGCTGGCCAAGAGATGCTGTTTAACTGGCATTTACAATGTTGTCCTTTTAAATATGAAAAGTTATTGTCCTTTTAAATATGATGCGGCAAGAAATAAGAAGCCTGGAGTGCAAAATGTTTATATTTTCCATGTCATTACATGTTATCTTTTTGTTTATTTCACTTTTTCAGCTATTAACGCTTGAGGTCAGGAGGGCCTGTTTGTAAGGTGCACTTCCTTCTCCTATCATAACATTGCTCATGGGGCTACACTTCCTTGGTTGGGATTTGAATATATACTATAATCAATTAATAACCCATAAACATATTTAATCGCCATTTCATTATCTTCTTTTTTTAAAACTTAGTAATCAGCAGGTCAAAATGCCAGAGAACGATTATATTGCTCTACATCGTAAGTTATGTAGTTATCGCTTGGAAAGAAAATATATGATCAGTTCCACTTAACTGTGTAATGTGTATTCAACCGTCTGTTGCTGCATTTTGCATTCAGTTTAGTGTGTATACTGTAAGTTTGTTCTTCAGGCGCTGTAATTCAACCGCAAACATTCAGTCTAGTCACTAGTGTGTAAGTTTGTTCTTCACTGCTGGCCAACAAATACTGTGTGCAGATGCAGAACTGTACTGTAACTGGCATTTACATTTTAGGGGTGTGTATTCTGCCACTCTTAATTCAACCGCACGGGCCCAACATTCAGTGTAGTGTGGTTCATTCTTCACTGCTGGCCAAGAAATACCATTGCTGCATTTAGTTCTGTGTGCAGACTGTGTGTGTGTGTTTGTGGGTGCACACAGAGGGTATAATGCTCAACTGCTCCTGATATTGCCTTCAAATTTATGGTATTTTCCTCATAAAATGTGACTTTCTGGTTGTGTTTTGGACTGTAGTCACTAAATATAGACAGTCAAGTTTCAGACTTCATACCCTTCAGAAAATTCTTAGTAATGCAAAATCTGTTATGCTAACTACTTTCTAATTATATAAAACAATATTTAAAATCAGTTCCTGATTTTGTGTTTGTCTTTGATTTTTGAGCCAAGAGATTGAGAGGGCATGGAGGTTGTGGTACAGTAGGTTGCACTAAGTCATTCTCAAAGCAGAAAGCTGGAATACAGTTCTCAGTCATTATTTAAACTTCGGATGCTAGTGAGTCATATAAGGAGCTGTAAATGGTGTGTATGTGTATGTATGTTCCTATTAAAATTTGGACTGTGCAGTGGTAGTGTTGTTTCCTCACAGCAAGAGGTTCTCTGGTTCGATTCTTGGCTAAAGTGCCTTCTGTGCAGAGTTTGCGTATGTCCTCCCTGTGTTTGTGTGGGTTTCCTCCTATGATAGAAAGGCATGCATTTGGAGCATTTCTCTCCAGGCCTCTGCTGAAATTGGCTTTGTTCTATGTCGGACTTTCCCAGTAAACAAATGTAAAATAAAATGCATGGTTTTCTGGCAAATCAGTGAGAACTGAATTCACTAAATAATAATAGCCATTTAAGTTTGTCTTCCTATCTTTCTGGAAACACATGGTAAGATAACATTTTATTCTAGCAACTTTCTAAGGTTATACAAGCAATGTTTAAAATGTGTCCCTGGTTTTGGGTCTTTGTCCCCCCCCCCCCCCCAGTAAATTTTGCCTTTTTCCTGATTTGTTGTGCTGCACACTTCTTCAGGGAAAGAGAAGTTTAGTGCTGCTTATGCAAACTCTACTTGAATTGCTAGTAGCACAACAGGTAGTATAGTTGCTTTTGTTGCAAAAGGCAGTGGGTTCTACTCCCATAGAATGTAGATGGATTGCTGATACTGTACTTTCAAAGGGGGTGGATGCTGCAGTCCTGAGAATGTCCTCCTTTGGTGGAGATACCTATTAACTATGAACCTGTTATCAGTTTGCCATCCATTCCCTATTGAAATATTACTAGCTTATCAGTTTTTTAATGTAACATGGGCAATTTATTATTCAAGGACAACAGGCACTTGCAAATGAAACAATGAAATATAAAGTTGTTTGCTAGCAGCAACTTCATTAGTCACAGATCTCTTTAATGTGGAATTATTTTGATGACTTTTTCTTCTGTAGAGATTGTGCACATTTACTGATACTGGTGGATTATAGGAGTTTGAGTAGACTTTTATGAAGAAAATGTTCTGAATTGGTCAGGTTTGTCATTATTGGTTCATGCATTTTGTTTTATTGGTTACTGGACAAATGTTCAAAACAATACATTTAAAATGTGCTCTGACAAGTGTGCTGTATTATACAAGGAATGTAATTTAATACAGTCAGAAAGATATATCAAAGAACACATGTATGTTTCGTATGCAAGGGGCCTATGATTTGAAAATAGCCCAAAGGTAATCTTTATCCACCACTGGCCAGATGCATTTTCTTTGGATGTGGATTTCAATGCTATTTCAGTGAATGTGAGTTTCAAGGGCAGAGAAGTTTTAATGCCAAGTCTGTTTTCATTGTGAGACTGTATTGCTTTGTTTAGCAGATGTCTATTAGTGTTTGTGTATAAAATGCAAAATAAAATTCAAATAATCATTGTAGAAGTAAAGCAGTATGCACATTACAGTGTTTATGGTAAATGGGGCGAAATAGCCAAGTGATGGGACATTGGAATGGTTGCAGGGGGACTCTACGGCCATATTTTGGTCGTCTGTTCTTCAGTTTGCGATTGAAAGTTGGTATCCCACAATTCCATTTAAGTGGGTGGGGTTATATAATTATGTATGCAAATTATATGTTAATCAGTGTACAGAATTGCACCTATTTTTCATGGGCCTTGCCCAGATTTTTGATGTTTCCAGGTTGAGAGGTATGCCCTCAGCATTTCTGACAGAGTACTCTGTTGGGATTTTTTTTAATCTGACAACTTGTTACACTTCCAAAAATATATACATGTTCCCAGTTACTGTTTTCCAATTACATATCCAGCATTTGTTCTCTAGAGGAAAATTTTTCTGAAGTCTGCTTGGGGTATAAAAATACCTGTGTAAATATTTGTAATTAAAAATCATAAACCTACTGTACTCTCTTGCATGCTTGTGAGATGTGCAGATGTCTTCTCATTGTTCCTTTGTAAATTGCCTTTCCAGTCTTTTGTAACCTTTTTCCGATTGATTCTTATAGTTATCAATGCAATATGTTATATGCCCCCCCAATTATCATTTTTGACAGGCGTTTCTGTTCTGTACTCAACTAAAAACTCTGTCAGGGCTGGTCTTATATTTAACACTCCCCTATCTCTTTCTCTTTGTCTGTATTCTCATATCAATCCGTGTTAGGGAAGGCAGTCTCTAATCTTGCATTTTGCTTCCCTCTGAGTCATCATTGTTCTTTTAATGTTAAATGTTTGCCTTCCCTCCACAAAATGACATTAATCCATGTATATCAGTTTTGGTAACATCTTTACCTTTCTCTTAGTATAGACATAAAACACTTTACAGTCATGGTTTAAAATTGAAATGGGGTCTGTATGATGCAGTCTGTGAAGGATCTTTATCCTCCTCAGGTAATATAGCCACCACAGTTCACCCAAGAGGCTGGTAATCCACCCCTCCCCCAATACACATTTAAACAAAACCTTCCAGGTCTTAACACTTTCTTCCTTTCTAACTGCTAAACTTCCACAGGAAGACTGGCTTTTCTTAGAGACTTCTCTGGTTATACATCACCGTTTTTATCTTATCTCTTCATATATTAGCTATTAATTGTTGAGCTTCATCTTCTAATTTTGGCATAATTATTTTTCCATAAATATTTCTATTTGTGCCTTTTCTTAGTTTCCAATTTCCTCTGACTTATACAAATTTTCATAAAATTTGCAAGATGTCTCTAATACTACTATAGGATCTCTGGTATTTTTTCTTGTCATAGGCTTCTTTGGTTTGATGGTAACTCTTTCTACTTTTTGTTGCCTAAGCTTGTGTGCTAAATGTTCTTATGCTCTGCACTTTTCAGAAATAGCTGTTTAACAGCAACCTTTTAGAACTCGGGCATATCATCCAAATACTCCATTTTTAGCTCTCTGCAGTTGCTCCTGCTCTTATTCTGTGAGATTTGCCTTCTTCTGAAATACTTTATAAAAACCTTAGTCAGCACCTCCAAGTCATACCTGTTAGTTCATTCCCATTTCTCTTTCATTTCCACTTTGTTTTTAAACACTGTTTTTATTTTATCCCACTCGCTGTCTATCCCTTCTGAAGAAATGTCTGCTTTCTTAATAATTCTCAAATCATTTACATTCCTTAACTTTCTCCCTTTTTAATAGGCAAGTAGAAAAACACTGATGTCTCATTTTTCTTTACCATGTGTGTCTTTTTTTATTGGTGCATTATCTAAAATAGTTATTGGATCTGTGTTAAAGTTTTCAGTTAAGTACACATGCTCCTGTGAAATGTACTTTCAACCCATTCTAGATAAAGTATTGTTGCTTGGGTATTAATGTCTACATTGAGTTCCTTCTACCAAATTCACATCTTATATTTCTTCAGAAATCTACCATATTTTGTTATTTTTCCCTTCAAGGAAGGTTCCCCAGTACATTTCAGCCTACTGCTAAGAAAGATGTCCTTCCATGTCGCTGTTGCAGTATTCATTACATTAGGGATTCCCTGCCTAGGGTAGGCCGACATGTGGCTAGCATACCAAAGCCTTAGGTTGCTTTAAGGTACTCCATATGTCACGTGCTCCTTGTGTAGAGTAGGGCATAAAGGTGACGTCTCGATGTACCATCTTCAGAACTTTTTTGCCGCCTGTCTGAATGCTATCTCTTGATCGTCAGTCTGAACGCCTATGTTCTTTTGCTGGTTTTACCAAGCCGTCGCAGGGAAGTGCCCCATTGGGGTTCCTTTTTACTTGTCTTTTCTTTTTGTTGCTTTTGGGGTTTCATGTCATCCAAGAAGGGTAAATGTCAGTGAGGGAGAAAGATTCCCCTAAAGACTGCCACAAATAGTGTCTGTTTTCCCTTGATGCCACGCACAACCATATGCCCTGTTCCACCTCTCACGCTTTTGTACATAAAACTTTCCATAATAGACTGGCTTCTTTAGCATTGTATCTTGAGAATCAGTGGCTTAAACTTCTTGTCAAAGATATGATGGAGGGAATTTCCCACCCTGAGGGACGGCCTCCAGGGAAGAAGGTGGCCAAGAGGCCTAAGCTGGAATCTTACTGCGTCCAGCCTCTGCCGGACATCTCTCCCAAGGTGAGTGAATGTCCAGAGGGTCATCTAGTTTTGTTGTCAGATTCCTCTACCACGAGCAGGTTGGAGGCCATTGGGGATCTGGCTTTAAGCACGTCTGAGGAGGCTTTGCAGACGTCCGTTTTGGACGTTCAGGGGGAACTACGGTTGATCATTTCTGAGGGGCTGAGGGTTGTTCCTCAGATTTCAGTCAGAGTAGTCATCCCTACTACCAATTATTAAATGCTGTCTTGGGTCAGAGCCTTCCAATTTTTATAAGGCAGATGTTTCAATGAAGGAAAAAACAAAAAAGTAAACGTATTTCTCCTGCTCCTGTGGATCTACAGAATGAGTGGCAAGCCTTCATTCAGGGTTTGTTTAGTGCATTGATGGCATTGAAACCTCCTCAGGGTGTTTCTGTTCCTGCTTCCCCTTGGTCCTCTACACCCCTTAAAAGACCCAGGGAACAAGATTCTTCTGAGGAGGAGTTGATTTCAGATGCAGAATTCCTTGCTTACTCTTCTCAAATTCCTTCTTTAGACTATGGGTCTGAGGAAGGGAAATCTACTAGTCCTCCCTTTGAAGAAATTTATTTTGTGGCACTGTCTCCAGGATGATGGAGTTCTTTAAATGGGATTTTGCTCAGGTGTCTGAGATTCATAAGAGATACTATGAGTTGCTGCAGATGGAGTCTCCTAAACCTTTTCCAGTTCCTCTGTTTTGCCTGCTTTGTTGAATGGATTTCCCAGTGCCTCTAAAGCTCCAGGTCCTCAGCCCCCTGATCCCAAGAAACTGGATAGGTTTTATAGGATGCCTGAAGACTGTAATTTTTTGTACAAGTGTCCTGCCGCTGACCCCTCAGTGGTGTCTGCAGCCTTAGCCTCTGACAAGCCCTCTCAATTGCTTCCTTCACCCAAATGACTGCCCTCGGATAAAGATAGCAGAACCATGGAAAAGCTAGGTAAGAAGGTTTACACGTCGGCTGGCATGACTTTTAGGGTTAATTATCAGACCCATATGTCCAGGTATGTGTTGGTTCTCCTATCCCAGGCTTGTCAGGTTATATCTGACCTTTCAGATTCTGAGGATAAAACCTCTGCTATTTCCCTGTTAGGGACTTCCTCCAAGGTGGCTTGTCATTCCATCAAGTGTAGTTATGATGCAGCAGATGCTTCTTCTAGGGCTGTTGCTTTTGAGTCTGTGATGAGGAGGTATTCTTGGCATTGTCTTCAACATTTGCCTGATGATGTTAAGGCTAAGTTGAGGGAATGCCCCTATTCATAATAAACATTTGTTTGGTGAAGATGCTGCTGATTTGTTTAAATCCCTTCAGGATAAGGGAAAGGCTTTGCAGGAGCTCAACCGTGTGTGTTTCTATTGTTCCTAAATTTCAGAGAAACTATCCCAATAAGCCAACATTTGTTCATAGGAAATTTCACCATCCTCTTAAAGACAAATAGGGTAGCAAGAGGCTCCTCCTGCTAAGGCTACTCAGACTTTCTCGTGAAAGATACAGTGGAGGGAACTTCCCGCCTGAGGGACAGCCATCAGGGAAGGAGGCGGCCAAAAAGCCTAGGTAAACCAAGTGCTGCATAACTATCCTGTTCTTCCCAGCCATCTTCCTCTTTCTTTTCTTGTTTGGCTACAGATTACTCAGGATTCCTGGGTCTGTCCATTATTTGCCAGAGTATTTCATGGTGTGGACATCCCTTCCCCCTTTTATGGGTATTCCTCATCACCCTCAGGAACAACTCTCCTTTTCCCCCCCGGAGGTGCTTCGGGGATCTTTTGACTATGGGTACTATTCAGGAGGTGCCTGTGTCCCAAAGAGGGGAGGGGCTTTTACTCCAGGATGTTTTTGGTACCTAGAAATACTTGGAGAACATTTCTGGACCTCTCTCACCTAAACACTTTTTAAAGGTGCCCACTTTTCGAATGTTGTCCCTTCAGACTTTGTTCCCTCTTTTGTTTCCTCAGCCTTATGTAGTTCCCTTGGATCTCAGGGATGCTTTTCTTCATATTCCGATCCATCCCCTTTTCAGGACATTTTTGCTTTACCTGTTGCTTCCTTGCATTTTCAGTTCTCTGCTTTGCCCTTTGGCCTTTCTACTGTCCCAAGGGTATTCACCAAATGCCTCGCTCCTGTGATTAGTTTTGCAGGATTCAGGGGATGCAGGTCTTTCCTTACATGGATGACCTGTTTCAGGCATTCTCTGCAGAGATCCTGTTGCAAAATCTTCATTTTGTCATTTCCCTTCTGTAGAGCCTGGGGTTCAGCGTAAACTTCTAAAAGTATTTTCTGACTCCTCCTCAGGACCACATTTTTCTGGGTTGCACGATTCAGGCAGTGCCTATGCTGGCATCCTTGCCTCCTCCCAAGGCCTTGATTCTCTTTTCCTTCTTCCCCTGGCCTCCATTTCTGCTTGAGAGTTTCTGAGAGCACTGGGATTCATGGCATCCACCAATTCCTATGCTCCCACAGGCCAAATTCTACATGAAGATTTAGTACTTCTTGAAGTCATTTTGGCACATCCGCTAGACTTTGTAGATGTTCTTTGTGTTTCACTGTTGCAGTCCTGACCGTTGGTATTTCCTGCAGTGAAAGCCCTTGTCTGGCACAACTACCAGAGAAAGTTATTTCGCCACCCAGGCCGCCGGATGCCTAAACCAACATCACTACGCTCAGGTATAAAGGGGAGCCAGCCTGCAGTCATCACTTCAGTGTTTACTTGCTGCTGGAGCCAGAAGCAGAATTCAAGTGCGTCTGTCGGTCCGCACCAGAGAGATGTCATAAAAGGTAAGTACCCTGTTGGGGAACTCCTTTCATTCTTCTTTGACTCATGTCAGATAAAGTTAATGTGTCTTCTCTGTGATAAACAAATTCCACACAAAACTTTCCATATGCTTTGCGTAACTTGCTTAGGCCCAGACCACAACGTCCCAGTCATTTCTGTGCTAATTTTTTAGCACTAGAACTTTTAGGCGTAGAGCATAGTTTTTAGCTTATTTTCTGAAACAGGAATCTGTGCAAGCACATACTATGTTGTCCACCACTCGTCCCGTGCTCAATGTACCTAAACGCAAAAATGGTTAGAAACAAAAGCCTAAGTCCATGGACGACGCTCACTGGTCCCTTCAACAGCACATATCTTCAATTCATCAGTTGGGTCTTAGACCGCTCAGCAGGCCACAACTTCTGATGAGCAACTGCTAACTGGAGACTCTTCATGGCCTAAGGCCATTCTGATGCATCTGCAATCTTAAGAATCAGGTTCCAGGGTGTTGGATGCTCCTAGACCTAAGATCAAACCCACACCAAAGAAAGGCATTATGGCAGGGTCTTCACCTAGGCCTATGTGCTCCCATTTTCAGGGACACCAACAAGATTTGATCAAATTGGCTGAAGATCTCATTAACATTGTAAGGTCCAGACAGACTTCAGGGGATATCACCCCAGGGAAAAGAAGGAGACACCCACCCTGAATTCCTCCCTGATCCAATGCATTCAGAAGAAGATTCTGGTTTGGAGGACTCTGCATCTGAGGGAGGCCCCGCTTACACCTCTTATGAGGAATCTGATTCAGAGAATATTCTGCCCTCTGCCTGTCCACCTGAAGACCTCAACTTTGGTGAGACTCTTCATGCTATGAGGCAACATTTCCAGTGGGATGCAGAAGAATACCCACAGCCAAAAAGAGTCAGGGAGTTCTTAGACCTCCCTGATCACAAACCCCCTAGCAATCTCACCTATCCTGGAAGTAGTAGTCGATGCTTTCCAGGTTGCTTCTTTAAACCATGACTCACTCCCTCCTGCACCCAGAAAGACTGACTGGTTTTACAGGGTCCAGGACTCTCATAAATGTGTGTTTAAAAACCCAAATGCTGACCCAGTAGTGGTCACACCTGGCCCTAAGGAGGGGGTCTAAGACCAGTACCTCTAGGAAACCTTTACCTACTAACAAAGAAAGTAGGGCTCTTGATGGATTTGAAAAGAAAGTATACACTTCACCCTCACTACGAGGGCTCTCAGTTGTAAATGTCATATGATCAAATACCAGCAAACCATTCTTGACCAGCTAAAACAAAAACTGTGCGATCTAGAGATAAAACTTTTCTAAGGAACTTTTAGATCTGTGACATTCCAGTTTTCAAGTGGTAAAACACTCCCTTCACTGTGGGTATGATGCCATGGAAGCCTCTTGTAGAGCAGGTGTCACCGGAACAGTGATCAGGAGACGCACATGGCTTAGGGAGCAACCCTTCCCTGACCAGGTAAAAGCTAATCTCCTGGATCCCCCCTTGACAAAGAATGCCTTTTTGGGGCTAAAGCTGAAGCAGTCCACAAAACGATGTAGGACAAGGCAAAATCTGTGCAAATAGTAACAGACTTTCTACAAGTGCAATCCCCTCCAGGTTCAGCAGGAATTTTTCTGGCCAAGCATGGGTCCTTTCCCACCCAGTCTAGGAGCAAACAGAGAAAGCCTCAGAGGGATAGAACTCCCAGGCATAGACTGCAGCAACAGAGATGGGCAGTGGACCTCAGACTCACAGACCAGGGAGTTCTAGGACACCTGCCTCTGCCAGAGAGCAATTATGACTCTCCGCTTCCATCCTCCCACCCATCCCCAACCCCACCCCAAAGCTAGGAGGAAGGCTGTCCCATTTCTATCAAAACTGGACCCCATATTATCTCAGATCAGTGGGCTCTAAATATTATTGCCCATCGTTACAAGCTCACTTTCAAAGAGCCCTTAAAATTCTTGGGATTCCCAGTTGTATCCCAAAATGAAAAAACTCAGGATCTAGAACAAATTCAAATTTTATGTTCCCAGGGAGCAGTGGAACCAATTCCAGAAGATTAAAAATGGAAAGGATTTTAATCAAGACTCTTCCTGGTACCCAGAAAAGAAGGGTATTGGCGTCCCATTCTGGACCTGTCCCACTTAAATCTTTTTTTCAGGGTACCAAAATTCAAAACTTTGACCCTGCAGAAACTACTCCCCATGTTAGCCCCTCAGGAATTCATGGCATCATTAGACCTAAAAGACGCCTACCTTCACATCCCCCTCTCATAGTCGCACAGAAGTTTTCTTTGCTTCAGTGCAAGTGCCAGTCATTATCAGTTTTCAACTCTGGACTGTCTACTGCACCAAGGGCTTTCACAAAGGACTAGAAAGGCATCAGCATGGCGAATGGATGCCTTCTTCGTCTCATGGACTCACCTCTTCATTTACGCTCCTTCCATTGTTTACTGCAGGACAAAAGAGGTCCAGATTTACTCCTACCTGGACGATTGCCTAATACAGCCCTCAGACCTGTCATAGATTCTCAAAGACCTGAAATTTACACAGGACCTCTTAAACGACTTGGAATTCACTCTAAACCTAAAGAAGTCCATCACTGTGACATCCAAACAGATGGTTTTCCTAGGGGCACTCTTGGACTCTTCCCTCCAAAAGGCCATCCTCCCCACTGGGCAAGCTCATCCTTTTGACCAGCTACTTCCAGAACTTACAGAGCAAACAGTGCTTAACAGCTAGAGAATTCATCAGAGCAATGGGTTACATGGCATCCTGTATCCTCATGGTGCCACCAGACAGGCTACACATGAAGGAAGCTCAAGTGGTATATAAAGAATGTGTGGTGCCAGAGCACTCAGCCCCTGGGCTCCAAGAAGCACCTGATACCTTGCCTCAAACAAGAGAGAGCTGACATGGTGGGTACAGGCTTGCACCCAGAATTCAGGGCTTGCCCTTCAAATTCTCTCCTCCAGGCCAAATCCTCACCGCAGACTCCTCGGACATCACATGGGGAGGCCATACCCAACATTTCCAAACCCACGGGTTGTGGGATTCCCAGACCAAGAAGAGGCACACAAATTGGAAAAAACTCAAGGTAGTTCTCAAAGGCTTACTGGCCTTCAAAGAGAAATAGATGCCAGGGGTGCTGGTAATACAGACTGACAGAACACCACAGTCATGTGGTACATAAACAGACAATGAGGCACACACTCCTATGCCCTGTGCTGTCTAGCCATACAAGTCTGGGAGACGGCACACTCCATGGGACTGCACCTCCTAACCAGTATCTGCCAGGGGTACAAAACACCCTTCCAGTTCACTTCAGTAGGAACTTGACAGACCCCCACAAGTGGCACCTACACCAAGATAATTTCCTCAGCATGACCCAAAAATAGGGAACCCCACAGGTGGACCTCTTTGCCAGTGAAGACAGTGCTCAACTGTAGAAATTCTGTATCAGGAGTAGAAAGGCATCACAAACTGATGCCTTCTTCTTCCCATGGACTCACCTCTTCATTTACGCCTACCCACTCCTCCCTCGAATCCTTCTAAAGATAAGAGAAGAGGGGCCAAGGACCATTCTGATAGCTCCAAATTGGCCCAGGTAACACTGGTTTCCTCTCCTCCTCCAGCTCACCAATCCGAAACCTTGGCAGTTACCACAGAGGGTGGACCTCCTCACCTAAGACAAAGGGAGGCTAGTGCACCCCAATCTGCAGACCCTGAACCTTTCAGCTGGGATTATCCCTCAGCACCTAACTGCTGCACCAACTTAAGTCAACAGGTGCTGCATCTGCAGTTAACTACTACTGACGGGTGTTAGCGTCAAATATTACTTGTTTATATTTGCATCAATAATTCCAAAACAGTGCAATGTACAAGGTTTTAAAAGACTTGATCTCTGTCTAGTGCAGTTAAGTAGATACTAAGTGTTGTTTTTATGATATTCATTTATATAGGTATATTTTTCACTTATTTCTAAATATCTCAACCACATAACCCAGACATAACTCCTTAGCCTCATGGGAAAGCTGTCAGCTAGATGAATAAAATGCTGGTGAACCGTATGTGTGTAACTTGACTGTTTGCTGAGACATTGTAAGTTGTTTACAAAATGTTACAAATATAATAGTTACTGTGTTTACTGTAACTTATAAAATTCGGTTTAAGACTGAGAACGTAAAGAGTGCTACCATATAAAAATAGTTTGTGCTGAAGAGTTTACCATTTATACTTCTTTCAGAATCCCTGTGGGTTCCAGAGATATGAACATTTGTTTGAAATGTGAGGACAAAATTTGATTCTGTCAAAAGGCTTAGGCTCTACCCATTAGAAGTTACATTGCAAACTTCCTGAGCTCCATTGGAGTGAATGAGTTAAATTAAGGGAGTCTCCACCAAAACACATTCTGGAAGCAGTCACTTGGTCTTCTGTACATACATTCACAAAATGCTACCACTTGCCAGCTTTCTCAAAATTCAGAGCAGGTGTTGCCTCTGCAGTCCTGCAGGGCATCCTCTCCTCTACTGGATCTCCATCCACCCTCAGTTAAGCTTTTAGAATCCTCCCAACTGTCAGGACTGCAACAGTGAAACATGAAGAACATAGTACAGTTGTGTACACTTACTATAAATGTAGATGTTCAAATGTATTCACTGTTGCAGTCTTCTTTCCCTCCCTCCTACCCCCTTGGCCTACCAGGTAGGCCTAGAATTTCCAAATATGATGGAAGACCTTGGGCACTTTCCCAGGCTACTCGGGGTTACATATCCCGTCTTTATTCTCTTTTGCTTATGTCTGGGCTCCTCCTTCATGTGGCCAAGAAAATACTGAAGTGACAATGCAGACTGGCTCCCTGTATGCCTGAGCGTACTGACATTGGTTTAGGTGTCCATCAGTTTGGGAGGCAATATAAGTTTCTGTGATACAGGCCAGTCAAGGACTTTCACAGAAGGAAATCCCAACTTTCAGGACTGTGAATCACTCAACATCTACATTTCTGATAGATGTACACAACTGTACTTTCCTCCTCTTCCTTGTCTCAAGAAGGACTTCACTGGTGGATCCTGCAGTTATCCCTAAATCCAGCGCTCCCTTTTCATCTTCTTTCCCCTCTCAGAAGCTGTTCACAGACCCTTCAGACATGGGATGGGGAGCAGCTTTCACCTCCCTAAAGGTGCAAGGGATCTGGTCTTCTCTTCAACAGAAGGAGCACATCAGTATCAAAGAGATGAGAGCCCTTCTGCTGGTTCTTCAGGCTTTTCATCCTCTCTTCTGCTTGGGACCCCTCAAGGTGTTTACAGACAACACCGCAGTGGTGTGATATATAAACAAACGGTGGGGGAAGGGACAAGATTTTATCTTCTTTGACGGTTGGCTTTCCTGGTATGGGATCTTTCTTTTCAGTATAGAGTGGCTCTTCAGGCAGTTTACATTTCCTCAGGACAAAACATATTGTGGCAGACACTCTGAGCAGGTCCTTAACTCAATCCCACAAATGGTTACTTTACAGGGATGTGTTTCTGGACATTGTCCACTGGTGAGGTACTCCTCAAACAGATCTATTTGCCTCCCCTCTGAACAGACGTCTTCTATTTTTGTAACCCGGTCCAGGTCCTGTGGTGTGGAAGGTGGATGTCCTCTCATTTTCTTGGAAGGGAATGATGTTCTTCATGTTTCACTGTTGGTCTGGTGCCGCTAGGCAGGCACCGGCTTTTGAGGAGGTTTTTCAGACAACCGACACCTGACAAAAAATGACTACCATGCCGCCGGCTACAAGCCACTCACAGACCCATGGAAGCACTGAGGCCTAAGATCAAGACCACTCCTAGAAAAACTGTTCACAGCCTCCATCTTCCTCAAGCCCAACCTGCTCAGTCACAACAACTGCTTTAGATGGTGGAGGACGTTTTCTCTTATCAGAGGTAACCAGACCACTCCATCCGAAAGGAAAAGGGATCTTTCCCCCAGAGGTTCTATCAGAACATGACACTGAAGAAATTGATTATTTGGATTCTGATGAACAGCAGCCCCTTACCCTCTTTGAGGATTCTGATGCAGAGGAATCCATCCCTTCTGCCTCCCCCCGAGGACCTGTCGTTTGGTGAGACCTTGCACCCCCTTAGGGAACATTTCCACTGGGAAGTTCAGAATTACCCCGTCTAAGAAGAGATTAAGGGAGTTTTTGGATTTCCTCCAGCACAAACCCTTAGCCCTCCCTCCCATTTTGGAGGTGGTGGAGGACATTTTTATGGAGTCTAGCCTCACTCCTGATGCCCTCCCACCTGCACCTAGAAAGCTAGATAGGTATTACAGGGTGCCAGACTCCCACAAGTACTTGTTCAGAAATTCTGCAGCAGACCCAGAAGTCATCACCCAGGGACCCATAGGGGCTAGGGCCAGTTCATCAAAAAACCCTGTTCCTTCAGACAAGGACAGCAGAGCTCTAGACAGATGGGGTAAAAAAGTGTACACCTTTGCTACCTTGGCTATCGGAGCTCTTAACTGCCAGTTCAATATGCTGAAATATCAGCAACATACCTTGGAACCATTAAAACAGAAGATTTCATCCTTGCCAGACAGTTGTGTTTCCAGGGAGCTAGGGCAGCTCTTGCACTCCAGCTCTCAAGTGGCAAGGCATTCCCTACAGTATGGATACGATCCCCTAGAAGCCTCTAGCAGGGCTTTTGTGGTAGGGTCAGTCATTATTAGGCATGCACGGCTGAAAGAACAACCTCTGCCTGATCATGTTAAATCCAAACTCCTAGATGCCCCCCTAGATAAGGACTGCTTGTTTGGATCCAAGGCTGAGGAGGTGATAAAGAAAATGGAGGATAAGGCCAAATAAATGCAGACAGTTAGACTTCCTCCAGGTCCAACCTCCCAGATTCAGCAGGAACCTTCCCTCCATACACTTGTCCTTTCTTTCCCAATCCAGACCTGGACAAAGGAAAGCCCACAGGGACAGACCACAAAGGCAGCAACCCCAAAGACAACAGAGGCCCAGGCAGTGGACCTCTACTACAACCAGGGCAGAGAGTTCTAAGTCCACTCCCTACCCCAAGGACTTGCAATGACTCCTCCTCTCCCCTCTGCCCCACACCCACCCCTCAAAGGTTAGGAGGAAGGCTATCCCTTTACAAAGACAATTGGCTAGCCATCACAAAGGATCAGTGGGTCCTAAAAGTAATTTTTCAGGGATACAGATTCTCCTTCAGAGAAACTCCAACCTTAGCAGGGTACCCAGACATACCATCAAATCAACGGGCAGAGGCACTCAAACAAATTCAGAAACTCTGTGCACAAAAAGTGGTGGAGCCTGTCCCCCAGGAACAAACCAGAAAAGGGTTTTATTCCAGATTGTTCCTGGTGCCCAGGAAAGAGGGAATTTGGTGCCCAATTCTGGATCTATCCACACTAAACCTTTCCCTGCAATTGCCAAAATTCAAAATGCTCCCACTCCAAAAACTGTCACCCATGCTGAGCCCAAATGGCTGGCCTGGTTACCCTGGACCTAATTGATGCCTGCCTTCACATTCCGATAAGGGAGTCCTGCAGAAAGTTCCTTCACTTCAGAGCAGGCTCACAACACTTTCAGTTCTCTGCTCTGCTCTTTGGCTTACCTACTGCTCCCAGGGTTTTTACCAAATGCCTGGCTCCAGTCATTGCCTTCTGCAGGCAGCAAAACATCAAAATTTACCCATATCTGGACGACTGCCTCATCCAGCAGACAGCAGAGAAAAGCTTCTGCAAGACCTCAACTTTCTCAAAGCCCTATTTACCTCTCTAGGCTTTACCATCAGCAAGAAAAAAATCAAAATTTCCAGCCCACCAGACAAATCACCTTCTTGGGAGCTCTCCTGGACGCAGCCACCCAAAGAGTCTTCCTCTCTCCAGAAAAACAGAGATTCCTGCCCCAATACTTCTCCCAGATGGCTTACAGAAAGCACCTCACAGCAAGGAAGTGTTTTCAAGTGCTGGGTTATATGGCATCCTGTTGGTGCCCTTGGCCAGACTACGCATGAGAAAACTCAAATGGTACCTAAAAAAACTTTAGTGCCAGCACTCTGTCTCTGCAGATACATCTGCCCCTTATCCCCTGCTTAAGAGCTGAACTCCTATGGTGGGCAGAAGCCTGTTCACTGACCAGGAGCCTACCCTTTCTAATTCTTCCCCATGGCCAGACTATCACCACGGATGTCTCAGACATAGCCTGAGGGACACGCTTAGGCAACATCTGTACCCAGGGCACTTGGGACCACAGGGACCTACACCTGCACATCAACCAAAAGGAAATGATGGCAGTACTCAGGGCTGTCACATCTTTCAAGACCCACCTGATTCTAGGGGTACTCCTCATCAAAACAGACAATACCACAGTCATGTGGTACATCAACAAGCAGGGGGGGGGGGGAACACACTCCTACTCTCTTTGGCATCTAGTCATGCATCTCTGGCAGACCTCTATGATGAGCCTTCATCTGATAGCCCAGTACATTACAGGAGAGCACAATACCCTAGCAGACCACCTCAGCAGAAACTGCTTAGACCCCCACAAATTGCAACTTCAGAGGGAGACCTTCTGCTGTATCACACAGGCTTGGGGAACACCAGAGGTGGACCTCTTTGTCTCTGTACAGAACAGCCAGCTGGGCCAGTTCTGCACTAGGGAATTCCACCCAGAAGCCTGGAAGGTGGATGCTCTATTGTTCCACTAGGGCAACCTGTTTGTCTACACATTCCCTCCCTTGCCATTGATACCAAGGGTACTGCTAAAGATCAGGGAGGAAGGGCCAAGAGCCATCCTAATTGCTCCAAATTGGCCCAGGCAACATTGGTACCTCTTGCTGCTCAGCCTAACCAAGGAACCACCCAGGAACCTGCCTCTCACAGAAGGACTTCTAACTCAAGCAAGAGGGTCAGTACTGCACCCAAATCTACAAACTCTCAATCTGTCCACATGGCTGAATCTCCAAAGGTGGATAACAACCCACAGGTCCTGGACATGATTAAGGAGGCCAGGAGGCTAGGCACCAGAACATCATACTCAGAAAAAATGGAAAAGCTTCAACTCCTGGTGGCAAATTAAACATGCGAGCAGCTCCCAGGCATCTCTCTCTCTCTGATTCTAGACTACCCGGCAGAGCTAGTGAAAAAAGCATTATCCTTCCCCTCCATAAAAATTCATGCCTCTGCTATCTCTGCCCATTTTCATACAGAGCAGCCTTTGTTCTCCCACCCCCTGCTAAAAGAATTCCTTAGAGGGTTATCTCACATCAGGCCACCCAGGAGGCCACCCACACCTGCCTGGGACCTGAACTATGTCTTGGAAAAACTGACCTTACCTCCTTTTGAACCAGCTGCCTCAGCAGAACTAAAACATCTTTCTTGGAAGACCGCCTTCCTGCAGGCCATTACCTCACCTAGGAGAGTTTCCGAGCTCCAGGCTGTCATGACCATTGAACCCTTCATTATCTTCCATTCCGACAGGGTGTCCCTTAGGACTAATCCCTCCTTTATGCCTAAGGTGGTGTCAGACTTGACACTGAACCAGGCTGTACATCTCCCCACCTTCTTTCCTAACCCTCAAAACAAGGGGGAAATAATCCTTCATTCACAAGATCAGACAACTTAGATACTATTTAGATAGAACCAAGTCTATATGGAAGACCGGCCAAGTCCGGGTCAGCTTCACCCCAGGTGCAGAGGGGAAACATATTTCCAAGCAGACCATTTCTAAATGGATATCACACTGTATCCAATTTTGCTACCATTTTCATGGGAAAGTTCCACCCAAAACTATTCGTACCCATTCCACTAGGGCTGCATCTACTTCCACTGCTTTCGTAAGAGGGGTCCCTACAAGGACATCCTAGAAGCTGCCACTTGGACTTCGGTCCACACCTTCACCAAACACTACCACTTGCCTCTGTTCTCCAAAACCCGGGCAGTTCTGCAGGGCATGCTTGCCCCTACCTAGAACATGCCAACATGTTCTCCTCCTTCTTCCCTTGTATCCATCCACCTTTAATTCAGCTTTAGGAATCTTCCCACAAGTGATGACTACAACAGTGAAACACAAAGAAGATAGTACAGTTGTGTAAACTTACTGTAAACGTAGATCTTAGAGTGTATTCATTGTTGCAGTCCTGTTGTCCCTCCCTTCTTTCCCTTATTCTTCTCTAAAATTCTATGCCTATGGGCTTACGCCAGGTTGCCCTTACTCAGGCCTTCTGGGCTGCTGTAGGTTAAGGCAAGAAAAACTGATGTAATGGCGTCTGCTGCCCTGCTATATACCACTGACAACCTGACATCAGTCCCTGGCGACCACAGCTGACGCAGGAGGGAGAATCTTTACTCTGGTATTTGAGCCAGCTGAGGGCTACCTAGCAGGAATAACCCCACAAGTGATGACTGCAACAGTGAATACACTTTGAACATCTACATTTATGGTAAGTGTACACAACTGTACTTTTCTTTACGCTTTCCCTCCCCTTCATCTCATTCCAAAAAGCCTGGTCAAAATTCAACAGGCCACCCCCAAAATCTTGTTGGTGACTCCTTTTCGATCGAGACAGCATTGGTTCCCGCCTCTTCTGCATTTAGCCAAGGGCAATCATCACAAGTTACCACACAGGGTTGACCTACTCGCAGAAGCCAAGGTATGTTTCATCCATCCCCCCTTGTCCACTCTTCAAGTTGACTCTGTGGGTGATAGGATTTTGAACACAACAGACACCTTTTTTCTGAGGATGTGCTTAGGGTCCTGCAGGAGGCCAGGAAACCCAATACTAGGAAATCCTACTTATCCGAATGGAAGAGGTTTTCTGTTTGATGTCTTTCTCATAATATGGATCCACTTTCTGTGGATGTTCCTTTGGATGTCTCTTAGTTGTGTGAATTGCTCAATGCTGGGTTGGCTTGTTCTTCTGTTAAGGCCCACTTATCAGCTATCTCTACTTGTCTGCCTTTAGCTTCTAAATTTGAAGCTAAACAATTCTTGAAAGGCATTCTTCATATTAAGCCTCCCAGGAAGCCTGTTCCTCCTCCCTCATATCGTAATTTTGTTTTGGAGAAATTGCCTCTGGCTCTTTTTGAGCCTGCCGCTTCAGCTTTCTTGCAACATTGCTCTTATAAGACTGTTCTTTTGTTAGCTCTTACTTCTGCCAGACTAGTGTCTGAACTTCAAGCAATTATGGCTTGTCCTCCTTTTTTGGTTTTTCATAAGGACAGGGTCTCCTTGCATACTAATCTTTTTTTTTTATGCCCAGAGTGGTTAATGAGCTGTCCCTTAGTCAGTCTGTTCATTTGCCTGCTTTTTTTCCCTTCTCAGCAGTCTGCCAGTGAGAAGGTGCTGCACATGTTGGATGTGCATAGACAAACTCAGATTTTATTTGAATAAGATTGAGACAATTAGGAAATCTGATCAGCTCTGTGTTTCCTTTCATCCTAGGTCCTTAGGATTAGCTGTGTCCAGCCAAACTGTTTCTTCTTGGATCTCAAAAGTGATTTATTTTTGGTATTCTTTTCATGGTAAGAGCCTTCCTTATTCTGTTAAGTCTCATTCTACTTGAGTTGTGGCTTCTTCTGGTGCTTTTATCAAGGGTTTGGATGCTACCTCTATTCCTGATGCGGCTACTTAGACTTCTGTGCATACATTTACCAAGCATTACAAGTTGGATGGAATCTCCAGAGCTAGAACTGGTTTTGATAGGGCCATCCTTCATGGCTTCCTAGAGGGCTCTGCTGGTCCATCTTCCTCCCAGGTTCCTTCTTGAGCTTTGACACTTTTCCTAATGTAATGAATACTGCAACAGTAACATGGAGGGACATAGTACAGTTGCGTAAAATCTTACTTTGTTGCAGTATTCACTCCCTCTGTCCCTGGTCCACTTGTCTTCTGGATGTACTGGTTGCATCTTGTTTTTCCTTTCATACTGAGACTTTCAGTTCTGTGGATGGTATGTCTGGTCTGGACATCACTTCTATTCCCTACGCTACACGAGGAGCATATGTGTAATGTATGCTGTACCTTAAAGCAGCCTAAGGCTTTGGCGTACTAGGTGGATGTTGGGCTGCCCTAGACAGGGAATCCCTAATGCAATGAGTACTGCAACAGTGAAGGGAAGGACGTCTACCGTTGTGGTAAGGTTTTACACAACTTTACTTTCCATTTCCCACCCATAAATAATAATCCCTGCTGAAAGCTGATTATTTCTCCCAAAGTTTGTTAAGCTTTATACTAGCAGGTTTTGTTGGAATATAAATACATTCCATAATAATCCTTCTCCTTTGTCTATAGCCCCTTATTAGCACAAATCTACCATTGTCTTTTTTTATCTCTTGTATCACTAGAAAGATTTTTGCTGTTGTACTAGTTGTGACTGTCATAAAACCTTTATTTGAATTGGATACTAGCCATATGATGTGTGTTCCACTGGATTGTTACCTTCCTTTGAGATTATTATTATTGTCACTGCCACTTTTTTCTGTGTATCTGGTACTTGCCCTACCCATACCTCATTAAATAATTTACACTGTGTTTTCACTAGTCTTTGCCTCCCTAACTTCCACATTTCTGTATGAATTCCATCCTTGTCTGGAGATTTCTGTCTCATTTGCTTTTAGATATGTATCTTCACCAGTAATATGGATTAGTAATTTATCTGCTCCTTTTTCTGAAATTGTTGGGTTGTTTAACTTTCAGAATCTCTCCCACTCTCATCTGAGTCAATCCTGTCTGTTCTACAGTTTTCCATAGAATTATTTCGAGACTTCTAGTATAGTATCTGGGTTTCTGTTTTTCTCCTTGTGACAACTGGGGAGAGATGGGCGAAGGCTGCCAGCCTAGTCAAATAGAATTTGCTTATATAATTCTGGCATTTGTAAATAAATGTAAAATACAGGCATGTATTCTTGAATGGAAAAGTATACTGTGAAATGTGGAACTGCAAAATATGTGACCACATTGCACTCTACTGGCCCAGTGAAGCATGTTGCGACCCTTTCATGTTAGAATTTGGCACCAGTGCGTCTGGATGAAGGTTTCATGCCCATTGTTTTAAGGCTAAAGTTTATGACCAGAATTTACATATGGATGGTGCTTTATTGCTCTGGTTTCTGCTAGAATATACATGTGAAATGTCTTCTATTGTAAGTTTCTGAGCAGGTGTTAGATTGCTAAATAATGCAGTTTGTTTGCCTGGGAAAACCTAAGTGTCAGCATGATGTAATTTGGGAGGGACATGTAAGTTTCTAGCACTGTGCTTTCTTGTAGGAATAGTTAAAGCTAGTAAAGATTAATTAGGTATTTTTCTTTGAAATCAGACCTGTCCTACTGTATTATTTTAGGTTTCTGTGTGATCTCTGAATTCTTAGATATCTCTGTGGTGTAGTAGTTTTGTCTTATATTTTAATTATTTATTATTAAATATTTTTAAAACCTTCTACCAGTGGCTGGTTTGTGTAGAGATAAGCTCTAGAGTACATTGCATATTTATAGAGGTTATTGTAATAGGCCACTCTAAAGTAAGCCTTGACTGTTAGTCATGCTACCATTGGATTATAATATTGCACAGTAAAAATTGGATACCCTTTTAAGGCTCTTTTAGTAGCTGATATTATTAGCTGGGTGGTGGCAGTAATTACTACCGTATAGTCTGGGTAAAGGGGCACAGCTGGAGAATGTGTGTCAGCCTTTCCCAGGAGTGTCTGTGAAGTTGTATAAATACTTCTCTCAAAGTGTGCGTGTGTTGTGTCAGTTACTTGGTATAACCTATTTAGGTCTTTTTGGACTTGTTGGCTGTTGGTGAAGCACCCACCAAGAGGAGAAAACGCTGAGAGAAGAAAGGAGCCACTTTTGAGATTTTAAGTATTTTGCTTCAGATTATTTGTTAAGTTTGTCTGCATTGCCACCTACTTTTGAGCATTTTCTGGCTTGTTAAACTTGATTTCTGTGTTGGTAACTGTATTTAGAACACAACCTAGAGCTGATTACTGAATTTCCTGCCTGCACTTATTTTTAAAATAGTTTTTTTCTTAAAACTTGCATTTTATCTGTCTCTATCCTAGCACTCAAGTGTGGGGTCATTTACTGCACTGTTCTAACTTGTTGATACTTCTGAACTTCTGCTTTTCTTAAAAAAAACAAAAAATCTTGCTTTTTTCCCACTTTTCTGAGATTTAAAAAAGTTCAGTTACAGATTTGCTGTTCTGAACTGTTTGTAAGTTTCTTGGAGGCCATTGTTTGCTTGGGCTAAAGGGAAGTCTCTGTGTTCATCAGTGGCAGTGATAAACATTGAGCAGCCTGCCTGCCTGCCCCTGTGGGAGTGGTTACTGCCCTGAAACTGTAGTTTTATTGGCCATTTTGGGTCAATTCCTAATTCCTTGATCTCCCTCTCTTAAAACCCTCTTTTGGGCGTTTTTGCACGTTTTTGCGCATAGCGCAACATCGGGCAGCGCCGCCTAATTGGGTTTAAACTATTCCTGGCTCCACAAAGTCTGCTCTTCACTTCTTCCCTTAGAACTGCTCTATCTCTCAAATTAAACACCATATTCTCATTCTAAGGCCCCTCACTGGTCCAAATAAGTAATTTTACAAGTTAGCACTAATAAACCATAAGCACTACTTACTCTTATACTCTCTACGATTACCTTGTCCCCTATTGGTCCGTTTTAATTCAGTTCCCTATATTACTGTAGCATGTCCAAAGGTCAGTCAATGGTTTCCTCTCCAGTCCATCTGGTGAATCTGGGAATTTTGAGGCAATGTTACAACTGTCTCATGTACACGAACAACCCTCTCCTCCTCCAAACAAGTTCAAATATATGTGAGAGATGCAACCATATAGCCAAACTGGAGGCTGAGCTCTCTCATCTCAAAACTGGTGTAACCAGTCAGGAGGAGAAGGTAACCTCACACAACACAATTGCAGTATCACATAGTCCCACCACAACAGCGAACCAAACACACAAAAACACAAAAACATACTCGGAGGCTCTAAATAAAAATTTACCTAAGCAACAGAGACCTCCAAAGCAGACATCCAAGCAAACGCTACCCCAAAACAAAACACGTACAACACATAGCACACAAAGTCAGTGTGCCAAGCAGTCACAGCCCTTAAGGCTGAATAACACACCTGGTACTCTTGTAATAGGTGACTCTATTGTCAGACACACTGATGTCCCGCTCACCAGGCTGAATAAAGAGGTCACAGTGAGCTGCCTGTCGGGCGCTAGGATCCGCCACGTAACGCAAGCACTCAGGTCACGCCAAAGCAAATACAAATATGACTCAATCATTGTACATGCTGGCGTGAATGACCTGAGACGTACTTCCCTCGACTACATGAAAAGAGACATAGAGGAGCTCTCTGATCATGTAGCCCAGGCCGGTATGACCCTGACCTTGAGCAGCATCTTACCCTCACCTAGAATGATGCCACAGTATAAAGACAAAATGATCGATTTTAACAATTGGCTAAAACTTTGGTATCATTCAAAGGGGATCCAATGTCTGTCAGCCTGGGATGACATGCTCGACAAGCCACGTTGCTTTGCTAGGGACGGCTTGCACCTGTCACCCCTGGGCTTTCGGATATTGGCAAAGGCTCTTGCCACCCCCATAGTGCCTTTTTTAGGCAAGGCTCAAATGTCAAACCCACCTCCATAGACAGCACAAGGAACAAGAAACTAAGGGTAATGCTGCTAAACGCCAGAAGTCTTAACCTCAAGATGCATGCACTCGAAGCTCTCCTCAGTATGGAGAACATCGATATCTGTGCAGTGACAGAAACCTGGTTCAAGGCTCCAGAGAGCACCCCAGCACTACCAGGTTATACCTCATATCATGCTTTTCGACCCCAAAACCCGGACTGAACCACAAAAGGAGGGGGAGTTTCCATATTTATCAAGGATATCCACACCTCCAGGTTAGTGGCATTGCACGAAGTATCGGAGACCATCCATTTGCAACTGACAGTGGGCAAGACTGTTTTTCAGTTTATAGCATCCTACAGACCACCCTCTCAAAGTCAGGAATCTCACTCGGCTTTTCTGAAAACATTGGAGAACATGAAGATCTCTCCGAACACCATTATATTGGGTGACTTCAACTACCCAAACATAGACTGGGAGCATTACTCAAGCTCCAGCACCTTAGCCCAAAGGTTCCTGGAATTTATAAACTCAAATGCTATGGAACAACTAGTCACCACTCCCACAAGAGGAAAACATACTAGACCTGATCGTTACCAACATGGGGACACTATGCTCCATACCAGAAGTATATCCCTCATTGGTAAGATCAGACCATAAATTAGTTTCACTGGATATTCACATCCCGACCCCACCCCCAGCCCAGAAAACCACAGTGAAAAACTTCTCAAAAGCGAACTTCACACTTCTCAAAACCGAAGTGGAATCCTTCAAGGCCCCAGGGCCAGTGGAAACTACGGCCCAAACTGCAGAATCCTATATAAACGCATTCTACGGACATCTCCAGGAATGCAGGGATCATGCTATCCCAAACAAAATCAAGACCCAATCATCCAAAGGCAGGCGTCCAGTCTGGTGGACCCCAGCCATAAATAAACTGTACAACAGGAGGAGGAAGTTACTACATGATAGAGCAAAATCCCTAAAAGGGAAGGCATCTCTGATCAGTACTAGCAAAAAATTACGATCCCTCATAAAATTCTCCAAGGCCAGCTTCGAGAGAAAAATTGCACAGGACACTAAAGACAATCCTAAGGCTTTTTTCAGTTATGTTAGGAACCTGGGATGCAACTCCCAGACTTGTTCTGAGTTGATTCTAAGCGACAAAAAATACACTGAACCCACAGACATCGCCAATATCCTGGCAGACAGGTACAGTGCAAACTTCTCCACCCCCCCCCCCCAAAAAGAGCAAGTATCTATCCCGACAGAGTGCAGCCTCCCAAACATCTCTGATGCTCAGGTGAAGGCCGCCCTCTCCAAAGCAAAAAACACTGCTTCCATGGGACCAGATGGCGTTCCGGGTTGCGTCTTACATGAACTCCAAGAAGAACTAATCCCTCAAAAATAAACTGAGAGGACAAAAGTCGTTGAAACACTGAGGCAGCAAAAGGGTGAAAGCTCAATAACCACTATTAAAAGTAAGGAGTGTGATGACCATGCCCTGGCCCAGCAATCAAGGAGCCTCAATCCTCACCACTAACACCAGGGAGGTCATCTCATAGAAGAGAAAAGAATAACTAATACACACAGTAAAGTACAATTTCCCTTAAGTGCACACAGAGATCACAGTCAGTCTGGGGCTGGTTGCTCCTTTGCTCACCAGGTCCCCAATAAGACACATATATGTTATCTTAATGTCTATTTGTCTATGCTACCCAGGTGCTAAGATATCCTTTCCTTGGTTATTTTCAACTTTTCTTCCTCTTGTTTAGTCATTCTTTCTGTCTTGTTCCACAAAACCTTTGTGTTGCTGTCCTTCCAAGTAATTTATTACTTGATCTCCTTTACCCTAACCTCAGCTTCCCCTTTAAATATGGCCTTAATTTTACCACCATTTTTGCTGAGAGATTCTTCTTTAAATTTTACTTAGAAAAAAATTTAAATTCAGCTTTCACCCATTTCTTAAAAGACTTCCCTTTCATTAAGAAAGCAGGAAAACACCAGGGTATGTCCTTTATTCAGAAATAGTTTAGTTGAAAGTGTTATACTGAAGATCTAGCCTTTTGTGATGGGGTTGGTATAATGGTTAAGGTCTTTACAAATACACAGTACAGGGCTTCATTCTGACCTCTGGTTAGTAGCTAGGCCTGTAATAGTCTGCAGACTGATAGCTTAGTATTTACCTATGAACCTATAATCTTATTTCCTGATCCTTCAAGGTAACTTAACAAATGGTGTTGATCCATTATGATTACTGGATAGGTCGTCTTCTCTTTTTTTCATTTATAGGTGTTCATGTATTATATAGTTTCTGTCTAAGCTGGCCCAGCCATCATATCTTTTTGAATAAAAGCTGTACTCCTTTACGTTGTCCGTCTTCTGTTGGCATCACTAATGCCAGGTGGTCTCAAGAAGCTTATCCTTTCTTGTAATTCTTGTGCGTCTCCCAGACATCCCCATTCTGTTTTTTACAATATTCCAGTTTCCCTGTAAACAAAAGACCCAGATGGAAAGTAATTACTTCACATAAAATCTTTCTCGTGTCCCTCTGATTACTTTTGGGTAGAATGTAAAGCATTAGCAAATTTATCTGTTTTCACTTTCGGTTAACACATGTCTAAAATGTGTCTGCTTTGGCTGTCTGTGTCGTCTTCATTTTTCATTAGGAGCATTTTTATCCAGCAAGGTAACTACCCCCCCCCCCCTGAATTTTTTTGCTGAGTAACCTCCTTTTTTACATTTATTTAATTGAGATCTTATGATCCTCTGTTTTTATTATACTTATCTCAGTATTGTCAGCTGAGCTTTGCATGATCTTAAATGAATCTGTAAGTCCATTGACATTCCATGTTAAAACCTTTAAACTCCTCATTCAAAGTTGTACTTCTGGAATGTAGCAGCCAGAGGTATAAACAGATGTAGAAAACCTTCCTTCCATTGCCCACACACTGTGCACCATGACCTAGCTGACATGTTTTCTCTCAGCTACTAAGTAATTTAAACTCCACCAAGCCTATCAATTGTCCCTATTTTGGGGGAACGTTCTTTTTCCAGGCCTCATTTATACCTGGATGGGATGCCTCTATTTTTATGTCCCTCTTTTCAGGCTTGATTTACCCTTTCACACAATTGTCTAACTCCTTTCTCATCACGTGTAATTTTCAAAGCTGTCTAGTTCGCTGAACACCACACTGCATGACATGTTAGTGGCAAAAATCTAAAGGAAGAAGACAAATCTTACAACTCCCTACTGAAGAAAAATTAAATGACCTGGTGTGGTAGAATTTTGTGATTCAGTTCATTAAAGTCTACAGATTTTGCACCCTTTGATAATGTGTTTATATTTTTTCCATCGTTTTGTCATTCTCTTTGTTTAAACATGTGTCTGAGTAGTATCGCACATTCCTACCAGAAACAAAAAGGGTAGCTTGTATTCAGATTTTGAGATATATGTCCAGATTTTTTGCTTTCAGTGGTCTTTGTTCCTATTTTCACGGTCTGCAGACTTCAGCAAAATGGTGCAAATTTTAATAACCGCCCTTCCCCATCAACGTCACCACATTACTTCAAACTATGTACGGTATTTATCGTAAATGGTATCAAAATATAGATTTTTGATTTCCAATGATAGAGCATTCACTACATGTAGCCACTTACTTTATTAGGCACTGTCCTGAAAAGAAAAAGCCAATCCTGATGCAACATGCTAATTATATGAAAATGCCTGCCAAAACAAGCAGCTGTGTGCAACTAAAACTATCCTTGCAACGTCTGTCCCTCCTCCATCCTATGGAACCCTTACTTATTGTATTTCTAACCTATTTCTATGTCAGCCCTTGCTGTTATATCTGGATGGGGTTCCCTTTTATAATCTCAAAATACTTGAAATCTCAAATTTCAGTATCTCGAAACCATAAAGGCGAACGTTCAAAATCCTGAAACCACAAAACCGCAAAATACAAAATCGCGAACATAAACGCACCACACAATACATACACTATCCTACCCACACTACATACACAAACACAACAACACAAATCAACACACCTACACTATATATAAGCAAGGGGGCAAGCCCCCCTGCTGCCCCCATGTGAAGGGGCTGTGCCCTCCCACACACAAACACTTATATATACTAACTCAGAGATCGCACAAACAGGAAAAAAGACAGTAAACTCGCATCCAGACATTTTACAGTCCCACACACACACACACACACACACACGCGCGCGCGCACACACACACACACACACACACACACACACACACACACACACACACAAACTTTCACCTGCCTACCCTAACCCACACGTACAACTTACAAACACACTTACATGCATTCAGACTCCCACTCAAAACCCTTAAAAAACACACTCTTAACTTAAATCATACCTAAATCCACATAAAACACCGGACGTAACAAAGCATAAAGCCATAACCGCGAATTTGAGATATTCGAATTCGGGATTATGCACTTTCACTATTTAAAAAATTTGCCTTTATGGTCTTGGTATACTGAAATTCAAGATTTCAGTATTTTGAGATTATAAAGGGGAACCCTGGATGGACATCAGTTAATTATAAGTCATTATCTCCCATATAGGTAGACTGCATTCTAACCTTAGAAAAATGTCAGCTTTCATCTTTCATCCTAGCAGAACTTAGTTTCTACTTTCTTAGCATCAAGTTATGACAAAACGTGCCCCTTTGAGGAGCTAGAAAACAGCTTTTGAGGTTTCTTGTATTACCTTGGTCAACAAGCTGGTTAGAAAAGCTTTAATTAAAAAAAAAAAAATCATCTTTCCCCATCATCATCCTGGGCTGTACAGGTTCCATCTTCTGTAACCATTCAGAGCAATTTCTTGTCAGCACTGCTGTCATATCTCTCAGCTGTACATATTTTTGCAGAATGCCCAGATGCGTGCCTCATATTTTTGTTCTGTACCTCATAAAATTTGTGATTTTCTGGATTTTTGTGGCAATTCAGTAAGGAATGAATTCACTAAATGACTGTCATTTGAGTTTCAGACTTCATATTCTTCAGTAAATGTGTGGTAATACAGTACCTTTTATTTTAGCAACTTTCTAAGTTTACAAGAGTAGTATTTAAAATTTGTCCCTATTTTTGTCTTTGTCCAGATTTTTTGTGCCAAGTCTGTTCAGATCTATGACTGCCTTCTTTGCACAAGACACAGCTTCAGTTTTCCCATTCTTTTGTTGCATCTTAGAATATATTCATTTAACGTCCTGCTTACCTTGAAGACTTTTACATACATTTCATCATTTTTTGTCTTCCAACTTATTTAAAGACCATTTTCTCAGTAATTTCTGCAGCTTCTGTACTCCATTCCAGTACATGTAAGGTAGTCGCTCAGTGTGCATTCATCAATGGTTCTCTCTCCCTTTCCTGTGTAAAATTCCTTCCTGATTTATTAGTTGTGTTTTTCTAGACTTTCAAAACAGCTTATCACTCGGATTGTACAATGTAATATTGTAGGTAAATGCTGACTTTTTAAAGACCTTTTCATCCTCACTGATGGAGTAGCTATTTTTAGGTTGTTTTTTAAGCTGGCACAATACTGGAAGTCCCCATGTAGTAGCTTATGTTAAGCAATACCAGCCTGCTTTGTCAGATGACCTGCTCCAAGGTAAGGAATTCTAATGACTAATGCCTGGACCTTTGAGGGGGGAGAAGAGTATGTTGTCTCCATCTTAAACATGCACATTATCAAACAGAGTGCACGCTTCAGCAAAATACTAGAATTGCCAGCAGAAGAATTAGTAGAAGCATATATGAAGGTTCCATTAATCCAGAATATAAGATAAGGTTCCTCATGAACCTAGATATTTGTGCTGAAGCTAATTTTAGTTACTGAAGTCATTGTTTGACAGTGTAGATACTTGGGGCAGGGTAAGAACATCTGGCACAATGTTAAGGAGATGATTTTTAGTAATGTATCCCTGGGCTTTTGATGAGTGTGCATCTGAGACCCTTAAACGTCTCGGTGAGAGGACAGGAAATCATCTCCCTGTGCCATCTTTTAAGGCCTATAAGCTGGTGATTAATTTTTCTAATAAGGCTTACAAGGGGAACACAGGCTTCTAAACCTCCTCAGCTAGCCTAAAGTGGAAGCTCCACATTTGTAGTAGCAGAGATAGAGGATGCCACCGCAACAGCAACAGGAGCATCCAATGGCGGGGGTGGTGGTGGGAGGTTAAACCAGGCGGTTTGTTTTTCATCCCACAGTCTTCTCAGCTCTGGAAAAAATATGAGGGGAAGATTCTTCCTCTCTTTCTTTGGCCAAACATGGAGAATTTCATTTAGAACTATTGGATTTTTCATCTGTTAGAGAAGAAATGTACAACAGACTGTTCTGATTTTTCACAATACAGTTCTTTCACTCTCTTCCTTGAAATGCATCTGGCTGTTGTGGAAAGAAATAAAGATTGTATTCCAGAAACAAGCAGTCAAAACCATTCCATTTTTTTTCCTCCAGTTTCAAAAAGGAGCAATTAAACTGCTGTTGTTCAGCATTCTTATAACACAGAGATGATAAAAATAAGTGTCTGTGTACTTTATATTCAGAGATGGTGCATGGTAAGGCTCACTAAACACAGCAACAGTATTGCAGCACGT